>NC_079148.1:93499816-93810327 GCF_945859685.1 Eupeodes corollae | reverse complement strand
TTTGTCTTGCTTTAAAGATTGTCTATATGTATTTTTACCAAATTTGGGCACTATTTTTTGTAGATTTTATTTTTTATGAAAAAACGGACTGTTGGATTTTTATATAAAAATTACTGAATATCGAAAACAATATTTTCTCTGAAATAAAATAAGATTGAAGCCAATATTTTTAATTTTTGAAAAGCTATTTGAGCCGAAAGTAAATTTTTACCAAGTTTTAGCAGGTATTGCTTTTTTTTAGAGTTTTATTTTTTGTAAAAAACTGTCAATTCGGATTTTTTAAAAATTTTACCAAATGTTGAAAACAATATTTCTTATAAGATAAAATTAGTTGAAGCCAAAATTTAAAATTTTTGAAGAGATATTTGAGTCGAAAATCAATTTTTACCAACTTTTATACATTTTTTTCAGGTTTTTATTTTTTGTAAAAAAACTGTCAATTCGATTTTTTTCAAACTTTAACTGAATGTTGACAACAAGATTTTTTGAAAGATAAAAGTAAATTAAAGCCAATATCTCAAAGTTTTGAAAAGATATTTGAGTCGAAAATCAATTTTTACCAACTTTTATAAATTTTTTTTTAGTTTTTTATTTTTTGTAAAAAAAACTGTCATTTCGATTTTTTTCAAACTTTAACTGAATGTTGACAACAAGATTTTTTGAAAGATAAAAGTAAATTAAAGCCAATATCTCAAAGTTTTGAAAAGATATTCGAGTCGAAAATCAATTTTTACCAACTTTTATAAATTTTTTTTTAGGTTTTTATTTTTTGTAAAAAAACTGTCAATTCGATTTTTCTCAACATTTTTCAAAATGTTGAAAACAATATTTCTTATAAGATAAAATAAGCTTGAAGCCTAAATTTCAAGTTTTTGAAAAGATATTTGAATCGATATTCTATTTTTACGAACTTTGAGTAATGTTTTTTTTTAGATTTTTATTTTTTATAAAAAAACTGTCAATTAGATTTTTCTCAAAATTTTATTAGATGTCAAAAACATTATTCTTCGTTGCACAAAATTGATTTAAAGATGAAATCATATTTCAGTCGCAAAATTTTGGAGGTGACAAATTTTTTTTTCAGTTTTATTGATTTAAAAAAAAAAAACCGTTATATTGATTTTTTTTCAAAAAATATACCTATTTGGTATCACGTTACAAACTATTATATAAAATTTAATTCAAGTCTCTAGCGTTTTTGGTTCGTAAGATATTAAGGGTTAACCAAAATTTTCACCTTTTTTTTCAAACTGCTATGGTAAAAAAACCACCCACGCAATTTTCTTGAGAGCCCTTTCTGCTTCTTTCTGCCTTATTATCTGTATAACAAAATTTATTTGAAGTCGATATCTCTTCTGGTTCTTGAGCTATGGACGACGAAAAAAACGTCGCGAACGTATGGACGTACGAACGTACGTACACACGCACGCACAGACATCTTTCTAAAAATCTTTTAGAAAGACTCTAGGGACCTTGAAACGTCGAGAAATGTCAAAATTTTCAATTTGACAAATCGGACCCATTACAATAACTTCCTATGGGAAGTTAAAAATTATGTATATTAAATTTAAGTTAATAGTAAGTAAATAAATAAATATGCGTATTATTTAACAATAAAATCTTAAAACCAAATGCAGAAATTAACTAACAATAAATAAATAAATAACAAATAATAAATAGTTAATAATGAATAACAAGTATCAAATAATAAATAAAAAACAAAAAATAATAAAACATAAGTAATAAGTCATTAAAAATAAATAATTCTCAAATAAAACATTAAATAAGTAATAAATAACAAATTAATAAATACATTTTAAAATGTTTAATTGCACTACCAAAGTTCATTAAGAAATTACTTACTTACTTACTTAAGGTGGCGCTACAGTCCGGGGCGGACCTGGGCCTCAACCAACAAGCGTCGTCAGCCAGCTCGGTCCCTAGCTAGCTGTCTCCAGTTTCACACGCCAAGTTGGTTGAGGTCCTCTCCCACCTGGGTGCGCCACCTGAGTCGCGGTCTTCCTCTGCGCCGTCCCTCGGGATTGGATTCGAAGACCTTCCGGGCTGGAACGTTGATGTCCATCCGGTCTACATGACCTAGCCATCTAAGCCGTTGGACTTTAATTCTGCTAACTAGATCAGTGTCGCTGTATAGCCCGTACAGTTCGTCGTTATATCTTCTCCTCCGTTCTCCACCTATGCGTATGGGACCAAAAATCACCCGAAGAATTTTTCTCTCGAAGCATCCTTAGACGCTCTCATCTGACAGGGTCCAGGCCTCAGCGCCATAAATGAGAACCGGGATGATGAGTGTCTTATAGATGGTGATTTTACATGCTCGAGAGAGGACTTTACTTCTCAATTGCCTTCTAAGTCAAAAGAAGCAGCGATTTGCAAGAGTTATTCTTCGTTTGATTTCAGCGCTGGTGTCGTTGTCTGCATTAATAGCGGTGCCTTGGTAGACAAAGTCCTTAACTACCTCAAAGTTATAGCTGTCCATGGTGACGTTTTGTCCAAGACTTCGTCGTTCAGTGTCCCTTTTTTAATGACAGCATAAACCCATCTTCTTCGCTTCCGTCGCAATGCTCAAAAACGCTTCACTGACATCACGCTTTGATTTTCCAATTATGTCAATATCATCTGCGTATCCGAGTAATTGGATGGACCTTTGGAAGATTGTGCCTCTAGTGTTGACGGTTGAGTTTTGCACTATTCTTTCCAGAACGATATTGAAGTAGTCGCATGACATTGCATCGCCTTGTCTAAAACCTTTTTTGACAACAGATGCATCGTAAAGATCTTTTCCGACCTTGATAGAGCAGCGTACATTCTGTATCGTCATTCTGCACAAACGGATAAGTTTGACAGGGATGCCAAAACTAGACATTACTCTGTAGAGCTCTTCCCTATAGATGCTGTCATACGCGGCTTCAAAATCGATAAAGAGATGGTGGGTATCGACTTGAAGTTCCTGGGTTTTTTTCCAAGATCTGCCTTAGTGTGAATGGATATGACCAATCAGGTTGTTTGTGAACGGCTTCAGACGTTCACATAATACTAACGCCTCTGTAGTTGGTGCAGTTTAGAGGGTCTCCTATGTTAAGCATCGAGCCTACTTTGCTGAGATTCCACTCACCGGGCATGCTCTCTTCCGACCATATTTTGCAGATAAGTTGGTGCATCCTCCGTACCAAGTCATCGCCTGCTGCTTTGAATAGTTCGGCAGCGATGCCGTCAGCTCCAGCAGCTTTGTTTGACTTAGTTTAGAAATAGCTATCTTCACTTCGTCTACCCGACGGAATTGTTGATCTGCGTCAGCGAGGTTGAGTGGTTCTATCTCTCTTACAGCGGAATTCGGTTCGTCATCGCCGTTATATAATTGGGAGAAGTGATCTTTCCATATTCTCAGCATCGACTGCGGTTCTACTACGATGTTCCCCTGATCGTCTTTACAGGTTTCGGTTCACAGCTGGTACCCTTGGGAGGTTTTTTTTACCTTTTGGTAATATTTACGAACCTCATTCAAGTTGTGACATCCCTCTATCTCCTCGATCGAGCGCTTCTCATGCTCTCTTTTTTTCCGTCTAAGAAGCCGGTGTTCCTCTCTCCTCTTCTGCTCGTAGAGCTCGCGAGCAGTTCTAGTCCTTTTGTGCTGCGCCGTTTTGTATGCCTCTTGTTTCGCTGCGTGCGCTTGCCGACATTCGTCGTCAAACCAGGGGTTTCGCTGTGGTGGCCGTGTGAAACCTAGCACTTCAGAGGCAGCATCTCTGATGGCTGCAAGGCAATGTTGCCACTGGCTTTCAATGCTTAATGCAGGCAGCATAGGACTCCTTAAGAGGTTATTAGAGACTCGATGAGAAAAGGACATGGCGTCTCTTGCGATTGTAGCCGACTTACGTCGAATCTTCTCACAGTACTTCCTTGTTTTGGCTTGGATCGGAATATCAGTAGCCGTACCTTGGCTACAACGAGGTAGTGGTCCGAGTCAATGTTGGCCTCTTGGAATGTTCGGATATTCTGGATACTGGAGAAGTGTCGTGCGTTGATCGCAATGTGGTCAATCTGGTTGTCGGTTGGTTGATCAACAGATTTCCATGTCCCCTTGTGGATATTAAGATGCGTGAACTACGTACTAGCTACCAGAACGTCTCGACCCGCAGCGAAATCGACCAGCCTGAATCCTTTGTCGGAGGTAGTGTCGTGCAAGCTGTATCTCCCAATTATGCCACCAAATATGTCTTCTCTTCCTAGCTTGGCATTAAAATCTCCTAAGACAATTTTAATATTATAGCCAGGGCACTGCTCATTTGTCTTGTCCAAGAGCTCGAAGAATATGTCTTTGGTGTATTCATCTTTCTCCTCTGTTGGGGCATGCGCCCCAGGCAAAAAATCTTGTGATTCAACAGTGTGAGCGAGCGCATCACGACAATCCACATCAAGGCTGAATTCGCCAACATAAGCCTAATATGCGGATTGTCGTGATGCGCTCGCTCACACTGTTGAATCACAAGATTTTTTGCCTGAGTCGAATTCCAACAACAAATCCACAGCCAAATAGACGCTGTCTTTGTTCTCGGTAGCAGCCACCGTAGTATATATCGCAGTCTTTTAGTTTGCGTTTGCCTGGTCCATCCCATCGCACTTCTTGGATGGCGGTAATATCTGCCTTGCAGCAGTTTAGGGCCTCCGCTAATTGTTCGGCTGCACGTAGTCTGTTAAGGGACCTAAAATTCCACGTACAATCGGAAGTTCGTTGTCCTTATTTCGTTTGCATGGGTTGTCAACAGTAAATCCATCCGTATCCGAGGCTTGTTGGTGCTTCGAAACTTAAGGTATTTTTTACGTGGCCAGGAAGTCAGAAAAACCTGCGGACGCTTTTGTCCTCTTGAATGCACATGTCTACCATTTGAACATCAGGTAATATTCGAATTTTGGTGCGAATCAATTCAACACCTGTTTGATTATGAAGATCATTATTTGAATGATGCCAGGGTAGTATAGGCATCATTTTTTAAATTTTGTTTTGACACACTTGGAGTTTGTGAATATGGGAGATTGCGCAATTACCCCACACCTGACGTCCATAATACAAAATTGCTTGAAACACAACCTTAGGTATAATTATTTTATTTTCAACACTTAAATGCCATTTTTTATTTATAAGCGGTTTCAACATTTTAATTGCAATATTAACTTTTTTTTAATTATTTTAGTGTAGTACCCGAAGCATGATGGTTAAAGCGATGGATTGTCATACTAGAGGTCTTGAGTTCGATCCCTACCTATGTCACCTAAAGTTTTTTTCACGGTTACTCCCTCTTGCCAGGAATTAACCAATTCTCCAAGAGTAATTCTTGTCAAGAAAAGTTTTTTCTCAAATTTGCCGTTCGGATTCGGCTTAAAACTGTAGGTCCCTTATATCCCTTAAAACAGTACTCGCACACAGGAATGGTTGAGAGTTGTCAGTCACTAGGCTCTAGACTGTTTTGCACATTGGACTCCCATTTTATAGTAGTTGGCAATGTCGTTACAATGCGGAAACAATGGCTTTCTTTTTCTAGTGAAAAAGATTGATTTTATCTTTCAAGCATTTAGTTTAATTTTCCATTTGTGATAATATCTCATTAAAATTTCAAGCGCATTTTGAAGATTGGTCTCAATATTGAGACGAAACTCATGCGAGGAGAGTATGCAGGTGTCATCTGCATAAATCCCTACTCCACAATAAGGTAGCTCTGGAAAATCAGACGTGTACACATTATATAAAACAGGACGAAGAACTGAGCCTTAGGGACACCATGCTGAATATTAACTAAGACGGATTTACATTTATTAACGCTCATCTTCCTGATAAAAAACTTTGAATTGTTTTTATGAAAAAACTTGGAATCATGAATTTTTCCAGTTTGTAAATAAGAGCATTATGCCTAACAGAGTCTAAAGTTTTTTCTATGTCTAATATGACCTTCCTCTAACGATAATGAACTTGACAACAAAGTCAATGTCCTAACCTCAGCCATGAACAGATCGCTAGAAATTGCTTGTCCACTTACACACATAAGAGGAAAGAGGAAACCACAATGGTGGGCCTCAGAGCTTGACTCGTTCAGGAAGGAATGCAGGAAACTTTTCAACCGAGCCAAACTTGAAAGACTAGCCTCTCATTGGGACTAATACGAAGAATCCTAAAGAATCTACAAGAAGGCA
Source organism: Eupeodes corollae (assembly GCF_945859685.1). Lineage (NCBI taxonomy): Eukaryota > Metazoa > Arthropoda > Insecta > Diptera > Syrphidae > Eupeodes > Eupeodes corollae. The sequence continues at coordinate 93,804,120 of NC_079148.1, read as the reverse complement.
CTAAGGAAATCCAAACGATCTTCTTGGCGATCCTTCTTTGGCATGATAGAAGAAACTTCTGAAGCCTCTAGGTTACGGAAAATTCTTTTAACTAATCCAGCTATGCCAAGCTGCTTGAAAAATACAGATGGCTCCTGGACAAATTCAAGTAATGAATCGCTGAGCTTACTATTGGACACTCACTTTCCTGGTAGTTCTCTTACCGAAACTTGCAACAGTTTTATACGTTCATGTTCAAATACAACATATCCACAAGGTCTGATCACAAAGGATAAGCTACAATGGGCTCTCAACAGCTTCAAACCATTTAAAGCTGCAGGACCAGATGGTATAATACCAGTCGAATTACAAAAGGCTTCTGATATAATTGCACCAATCCTTGAGGCAATTTTTACCAGCTGTCTTTACTTGGTCCATGTTCCCTCGGCATGGAGAGAAGTTAAAGTTGTTTTTATACCCAAAGCAGGTAAATGCTCGCATGTCAATCGTAAAGATCTACGACCTATAAGTCTATCATCATTCCTTCTTAAGACCCTGGAAAGATTGATTGATATCCATTTAAGGGCACGTATCGATACAAGACTTCTGTCTTCGTCTCAACATGCCTACTGTAAGGGTAAATCGGTGGAAACAGCGTTACACACTTTAGTGCGCACCGTCGAATATTCTCTCCATCATAAAGAGTTCACTATGATTGCTTTCCTTGACATCGAAGGTGCCTTTAACATCTGCAATCACTTCTGCACTGACATCTCTAAATGTAGAGAGTTCGCTTCGGGAGTTTATTCATTTAATGCTTACTAGCAGAATAATTAACTCAAAACTGGGCAACTCTTCTAGTAGACGATTCGTTATTAGAGGGACACCGCAAGGTGGTGTTCTATCCCCTCTCCTCTGGAACCTAGAGGTGAATGAAACTAACTAACTAGTCTGGATGCGGAGGGTTTCAGTGTGATAGCCTATGCGGACGACGTTGCTATAGCAGTTTCAGGAAAGCATCTCAATATCCTAAAAGAACTCTTACAAAATGCCTTGGACAGACTAATACCTTGGGCTGATCGGTGTGGACTGGGTGTTAACCCACACAAAACCGATCTGGTCTTATTTTCGAGGAGATACAAAATTCCGTTTATCAACCGTCCCTATATTAAAGGAATCCAATTAAAATTCTCAGACAAGGCTAAATACCTGTTGTCTTAGATAAAAAACTAAATTGGAAACGCAACGTACAGGAAAGAGTCAAAAAAACTACTGTAGCTCTCTTTTCTTGCAAAAAAGCTATTGGTAATAAATGGGGCTTACAACCTAGAATCACGCATTGGCTTTACACATCGGTAATCAGACCGATTTTAAAGTACGGTGTGGCAGTATGGTGGCCTGCTTTAGAGAAAGGTATAAACAGGGATAAGTTAAATAAAGTCCAACGTTCAGCCTGCCTATTTATAAGCGAATTGCTTAGCACGACCCCGTCTGCAGCACTGGACACCTTGCTCTACCTTACACCTCTTGACAAATTTAGCAAACAATTAGCTAAATACAAGCTCTGCTATTCGCCTCAATGCTTCGTCGCAGTGGACTAACAACAACATTATTCACTCCGTAATTCAAAGGTACTTAGAATCAATTCCAAAGCATACAGACTACACCATCCCCCAACTGCAATTCGACAGAAACTTTCAGATTTCTATACCTACCAGATCTTTTTGGGAGGATAGGACATTCTTGGAGGATGAGTCAATCCATTTTTACACAGATGGGTCAAAAACCAAAGAAGGGGTTGGTGGTGGTATGTACTCTGAACGACTGAAATTAGTTTTTCATTCTGCCTTCCCAATCATTGTAGCGTGTTCCAGGCGCAACTTTTGGCAATTAAAGAAGTCTTGTCTTGGCTCAAAGAAATCGTGATATCAACATCTGATATCCGTATTTTCTCTGACAGCCAGGCCGCTATCAAATCTCTGGACTCTGTCTATACAAACTCTATAACAGTCCATAACTGTCGATCATCTCTAATGGAGATGGCGCAACAGTTTAATATCGACCTTTGCTGGGTGCCGGGCCATAGAGACATTCCAGGTAACTGTAAGGCAGATGAACTCGCCAGGAACGGTACAGTACAGCCCATCCTACCACGTTTGGCAAGTACTGGCATACCAATCGCTACTTCTAAACTGCTGCTAATGCAAGACGGAGGACAGGCACCAGGTGGAACAACATCACCACGTGTAAAGCCACAAAAAACATCTGGCCAACACTGGATTTAAAACGTTCAAGGTGCTTGCTCTCTCTAAGCCGATCGCATATAAGCTCGATAATAGGTGTCATAACCGGACACTGTCTAATAAGAAAGCACGCCATGAGACTAGGCGTATTCTCAAATGACTTTTGCAGAAGCTGTATGGACGAGGAAGAAGAAGAAACGGTTCTTCATCTTCTCTGCACATGCCCTGCTCTAGCTCGAAAACGCAAGAATTACCTAGGAGAATTCTTCTTTAACGATCTAAACGATCTTAATTATATCGGTATAATCAGCCTCTCACGTTTCGTAAGGGACTCAAGCTGGTTCCATTGAGCTTAGGAGGAAGCCTCAAGATTCATGTGGTATCACAATGGACCATTAAACTGGCCTAAGTGTGTCCGTTTCCATCTTGGACAGCCACTATAACCTTACCTAACCTAACCTAATAGGACCATACCTGTATATTTTCTTTTAAACGATTATGTTGCTAATCCCAAGGACTTGATGTGAAGTACTGTGGTGGCTACTAAATCCAAAGTGTTGGTCAGGAAAAATATGTTTTTCTTCAATTAATAAGTTAATTTTTGTTTGTATTACCTTCTCGAACACCTTACTCAAACTACTAAGAAGACTGATCGGCCTATAGCTACTAGGATTTTCATTGTCTTTACCAGCTTTTAATATTTGTATGACCTTCGATATTTTTCAGATCTCAGGAAATTATTGATTTCTCATGCAGGCGTTGATAATAAATTCAGATTATTTCTTCCTGACTTGGGTAAATGTTTGATGTATAGATTTTGTATGTCATCTAGTATATCAGTTTTCCGTACTCGAAACTCCTTATTATAGCGGAAACATCATCAACAGAAACGTTTTCATCTTGGGATGTTTCTGTTATAGAAGATACTATTCTATGAGGCAGCGTCTACCAGACTATGCTGTTGGGATACTTCATGGTTTTTCCTGAATTGTTCAGAATTTTGCTTTAATTATTCTGGTCTTATTTTTTTTATAATTTATGCAATGTTCCAGAAAGGTTTATTATTTTTCTGTAAACGATATCATTGTCACTGCCTTTTAACACCATTTATGACATGAATATATTCAAAAATATAAACTGGAATTTTACTAATTGTATGCTTTTATGCAGAAGAATCTATTGAATCTATAGGCAGGGAAGGGAAATCGGTAATTGAGAGGTAAGATGGTATACACCTACATTTAGATTTGTAAGCTTTGGTTGGAGAGAGCGCCTTGTTTTACTCGCAATCTTAGCTCTTATTTCCATATATTTATTTCTCCTTTGACAGATTAAATTGGTTGACTTGTGACTCTCATTGAAGTTTGGGCATTTGAATGTGTCTTTGTTGACACATTCTTCAGTCTTGTGAGAGCCGCACAGATGAAACAGTACGTTTTGGCATATCAATTATTCTCCATCGTGCCCAAACATCTGTCAGTTTCAGCACTGTGTTATTTAATTTTTATGGTTTCGTTGATAGTTCCAAATTATTTGCATGTGGAAAACAGATCGAAAATGTATTTTTTAGTCTGACATTTTAATAAAACCTCTTTCAAAAAAAGCAAACACAAAAAGTTTAACGTTAACACATTTTAAACTGATTCTTATCAGTTTTGATTATAGTACAGCGGTATCAAATGAGCTTAGGCCATACAAAATTACTTTGAAAGCTTTTTCACTTTTCAAGTCACGTGAGAAATATTGACAGTTCTCAAATTTAAGTTTTTTTATCACCATTTTGTAAAAATCACACATAATTTTAATGGCGATGGAAATAATTTTTGTACAGTCAGTGACTTAAATAGTTTTCATCATTTGATGAACATACTCACGAATTTTCCAATAAATTAATGGTGGGACTTTTATTTTTGGAGCAGATAGTTTTGATGTGAATTGATCATGATCCATATCATACCTTCATTGCCAACGTCTACCACACACTGCAACGGGCTCCAGTATACAGAAGTTATTGTTATTCATATTATTGTTTAGATTATATTTCGTTATTGGAAACGTTGAAACTTTGAGTTTTTTTCCCAAGGAGGCTTTGGTGTTTATTAATTCTATACTTTTAATGCTGAAAAACATTAGGAATAAAAAACTATTTAAAATAAGAAAATTGTGCATACGCGATCGTGAACTATTTGGTAGTTGCTTTGGAAATGGAAAGTTTATAATTGTTTGGTCAGAATTCAAACAAAGTTCTGTAATAAGGTAATATAGTCAATTTCCAGACCACGTCTATTGTAAAGTCTTTACATTTAGTCTTGTTAATAGGTAAAAACATCTTTTCGAACTAGTGAAGAAATTTACTTGCCTCTCTCCACTTTCTGCGTAATCTGCTTGATTTCGCTTCTCACAAGAAAACAACTCTATGCTATATTTTCAGTTCAAAAATGAATCCGGACGTCTTTCACTATTTCAATAAAACATAATAAAATACTAAAAATTCGATAAAGGTTTATTTTAAAATTACATTGCTTCTCCTTAAAGCTCCTTTATTTTCCTCATTTTCTTATTTTAATCTTGTTTTCTTATTACAGATATTCTATCAGTAGTTTTTATTTTTAATCTTAATTTAATAATATTTAAAATTATTATTAGGTATTTTATTTGCTTATTTTGCATTATAGTGAACACTTTAAATAAATAAATAATAAATATTGATAAATAAAACATTCATTTCTGAATACTGACTGTATACGAGTATTTTTGTATAGTAAAATATTATGATTAATTTTATATTTAATAAAAACAATTTCAATTAGTTGACAAAAAAAAACAAAAAGAAATAAATCAAAGAAATTTATCGAAGACAATATGTCTTTTTGTTGTTGTCGAATATTTGTTTTTTTTGGTCTTGTGGTTTATACGAATATGAATTGGGGATGAGAACACTTTTTGGGCTGACCCACTGTCAGTCGTAGCCATTTGCCCCGACACGATGGAGCTGGAAGAGCACTCCATCTGGTTGTTCGGCCTGATAGGCCTTCACCACGACAGTGGTATATCGTTGAAGGATGTGTCGTCGTCGTTGTTGTTGTTGCAATTGTTGAAGGATTCGTAGATCGATCATAGTCTTCACTGTCCTCATCGTCTTCTTCTTCTTCATCATCATCGCTCAACAAAGCTGAATTATTTGTGATCTCGGTTTTCCTACTGGCGGTGTTATTATGTGATGGACTAGCTTTAGATTGGGAACTGATGCTCATTGTATTTCGACTTGAACCAGGTAAATCTTCCAAGTCACAACGGACAACAATGCGATCACCTAGAAAAAAATAAAAAATTGAGTTAAAAAACAATTGTATGTGATTCCTACACATATTTCAAGAACATACCCTCTAGAAGTTGATTGAATGGCGTTAGCTTGTGACACGGCTTGGAGGCTTTAATGACTTCATATTCTACACAATATCTGTAATAAAAATAATGTATTATTGTAAATGTTTGTTAAAATAATTAGAATATAGTTTAAGAACGTTGTGTTTAAATTTTGAGTGGATTTTAAATATATCAACTGTCTCAGTTAAAAAGGTGGAACTGCACTTTATGACAAGCTAAATAATATGAAAAATTAGGAAAAAAGAAATAATCAGTGCTTGACACTTGGAAGACCCACTATGCTATATAACCAAACTGGACGACAAATCATAATTTCAATACTAAACTAACTTTAAGGCTAGGATTGTGGGTAAACATCTAAGGGTTTCCAAGCTTTAGCTAAAATTATCGAAATATCAAAACTCAATAAAATGATTAGAAAAATACCAAAAGCACAGAATTTGTCAATTTTTTTATAAAAGACAAGAAAAAGGTACTACAGAAAGTTTACAGATTTGTCGAATTGAAATTTCAAAGTCTGTAGTAATTTCTTATATCAAAATTAAAATCTCCAAAAAAGAGTACGCAAAATTGGTAAAAAATGTATGTTCAATTCTTAATATCTCCTGAATAAATAAAGCTATTGACTTCAAGAATGATTTCATTTTTTAGTCAATTTTCTTAGAAAATACAATCTGTATATAGAAAATTTAATCTTTAATTCGAAAAAAAAAATTTAAAATATGCTACTAAAATTGGATTTCTATACTAAAAATCTGGTTAACATAGATTTTAAAATCACACTATTTCATCATGTGTAAAATATTGTTGGAAATTTTCAGTAATTTTTTTTGAAAAAATCAACTGATAACTTTTTTAGGAAACACGAAAGGTTTTGAGCCGATTCCCAATAGGCGTATTTTTAACTTCACATAGGAAGTTATTGTAATAGGTCCGATTTGTCGAATTGAAAATTTTGACATTTCTCGACGTTTCAAAGTCCCTACAGTCAAAATATAAGATTTTTGGAGAGATGTCTATGCGTGCGTGTGTACGTACGTCCGTACGTTCGCGTCGTTTTTTCGTCAAGCTCAAGAAACAGAAGAGATATCGACTTCAAATAAATTTTGTTATACAGACTGTAGTGCAAAAAGATGCAGACAGGGCTCTCAAGAAAATTGCCTAGGTGGGTTTTTACCATAGCAGTTCAAAATAAAATGTACGACTGGGTCGCATGAACTTGCTCCTGATTCATCTCTTGGGATGACTCATCCTAGGACAACTCATCCCGGAAATGAAAAATACTTGTAAGCATACTTAACGAAAATAATTGTTTGTGTATTCAACTAGTTCATTCAAAGCTTTTTCCTTTGGATAGATTTATTTTAATTTCGTATAAGAAGAACCAGGATGTAAAATAAATTATCTGAAGATAAGAAAGAGGCAGAACTTGAATGTTGAGATTGTAAAACGATCGACTATTTTTGTGTATCTAGGTAGGTGTCTAAAACGGATAAAGACGTTCTCAGCTTTATGCAGATAGATAGATAAAAACATGTTTATGATGATAATGAAGGAATGTTATTGGTGGTAGAAGGTGCTTAATATATTCGCTAATCCGATGTAGTGGCGCTCGACGGGCATCGTTGGTATTTACAATAGTTATAGTTATAGTTATAAAAATAGTCATATTTTTTAAAATGCATTACTTTGGATAAAAGATGGGATAGATAGGAATGTAATTAAAATGTTGTCAGAATAATGCACAGGATTTGATCTGGTGAGATGGGAGGGAGTTTTATTTAACACAGCTAAAGTAATTTAAAGAAAACTATTTTAAGATTACAAATTTTACCTGAAAAATAATTTTGTCTTTAAAACTTTAAATGCCATTTTATAAATCGAAAACCCTTGATTTTTCAATTTTTTTTTGAAAATCGTTAAAGCGGTTTTTTCTAAATTAATTTTGTACATACACATTTTTTAAATTTTGTTCTAAGAATATTTTTGGTATGCAGTTGTTTAGTGATTGTAAATATACGCTCTACATTTGAATTTAGTAAATAAAATATTGCCCCGTTTTTGAGATATAGAATTTTGGAAAAAAAAATTTTTTTTTAATCCAAACAATAAAAAATTTCACTTTTGATAATCAAATATTGTTCAGGCAAAAAAAATTATTGAAATCAGTTCATAAGTTGCTGAGAAAATAAAAAAAAAAAAAAAACGGTTCTATGAGCGGTACCTTTCATGAGCAATTCAAAAATATGATTTTCTTATTAAAAGTAGCCGAGTTAAAAAATAAAATTTAGAGAAAATTTTAAAAAATCTATCGGTTTGTTTTTGAGAATATTCGAATTTTCGTTTTTTGACCAACACATGAAGTACCCGTGGCATGATGGTTAGTGCGTTGGACTGTCATGCAAGGGGTCTTGGGTTCAATCCTTGCCTGTGCCACCTTAATTTAAAAAAAAAATAATTTTCGCGGGTACTATCTCTTGCGATGAATTGACAAATCCTTCAAAAGTAATTCCTGTCATGAAAAAGTGCTTTCTCAAAATAGCCGTTCGGATTCGGCCTAAAATTGTAGGTCCCTTCCATTCCTGACAACAGTACTCGCACACAGGAATGGTTGAGAGTTGTAACTCACTAGGCCCTGGTTCACAACGGACTGTTGCACCACCCCATTTGATTTTTTTTTTGACCAACAAAATTGTATTGGGGCCACTGTTAGTTTTGATCTTTAAAAAAAATGAAAAAAACGCCTAACCCTAATCTGGATCTTGGAATAAGCAGGAACTAAATATTTTTGTATTGTATTTGAAAGTCAGACATATTTCATTATTATTTATCAGGATATTTTTACGAACGGAAGCAAGAAAAATTTTCTCCTACGCATACTCGAAATACTGTGAAGCATAGGAGTAGGTCGGTTATGGTATGACGACGTGTTGCAAGTTCTGGAGCTCGGAACTAACATTTTGTGGAAAATAAAACGCATCAAATGTTTAAAATAAATATTTTGTAAATATTTGAGTTCCAGTGTCACCAAGCTCGGAATACAAGACAATTTCATCTTCTACCCAGGACAACTACCCAAAGCATACATCTTGCACAGCAAGGTCGTGGTTATTTTATAACCGTTTTAAGTTGCTTAAAACACAGAAGAAGCCACCTCACTGAAATGCAATCCAGCATGAATGGAATGATCATTGAAGACCTTAATGAGCCTTCAAAATTTATGGCAAGAAATAAGTCCTGAAGTATGCCAAAAACTTGTTTTTTCAAAACCTAGGTGCTCTGAAGAAGCCATTAAATGGAAAGAACAACCAAGAACTAAATAAAAGGTGTCAGATTATTTGTGATGTGTTAAATTATAGAGTTCTTCTTGCTTGATTTGCTGTTTAATGGCTTAAATTGCAATTTTGTCCCCTTTACAATAAAAAGGGTGTTTAAATATCCTAAAAATGGTTATAAAGCTTTACACTCTTCATACATTTTCTTGGAGAAAATGCATTGCAAAAATGTATTTATCAGGTACGATTTACTGTATGAAATTATGCAGCATTATTTATGTTAAGAAACTTAGCCTAATCAGCTTACCAAAATAAAACTGTCTTTTAATTTTTTAACAATTAACAATTAAAAATAAGAAGGAAGTGTACGGAACTGAAAAATTAATTTATGCTGAGTTTTGTATCAGTTTCTTTTTCGATAGACCTAAAAAAACAAATTTTGAATTTTATTATAATAACAAAATCCATATTGAGTCGCCACAAAAGTTTGTAGGACCAATAAGAAATTAAAACATTCATATACAACAAATATTAGATATGATTCGATACATTAGATGGTTAAACAAAAACATAAAAGACAGTAAATAAGTTATAATAAATTCAAAATAAGTTCTGTCGAAATATAAAAAATTCATCTTTAGTGATGTCATAGTGTTTTGTATTTAGGACACTACTATACAATTATTGCCACCAAGTGCCAAAGTTAGCATTGTATGAGAATGAAAACCTCGAAAATTGCTTTCGAAACTCAAATAAAAGTCAGTTTAAATCTCATCGGGAGTGATTTGTTTTTCCTACAAAATCTCTACTGTACTAGGGATAGATTTTCCAAACCAAAAAGACATGTTATAAATGTAAGAAGGGTCAAAAGCATTTTGCTTCTTAGCTTTATTTAGTATTTGATTGAGTTTTAAAACCCATAAACCCAAGATTATTTTTAGATCATGGATTAATAATTTCAATCACATAAATACAAATTTGTAGACAAAAAGTTGCTGGACCTAGAAATGAATCATAAAACGTCTTGATAAGCTCAAAACTCGAGAAGGAATGAACTAATTTGATAGGACGATAATTTTATTAGCTGATATTATTGGCGAACATTTCCAGTAATCTCAAGATTAACAGTACAGCTGATTGACTAAACTTTTGTTCTTAATATCGTAAGACTTCGAGCCACTCTAGGCAATACAATCGCAACAAAACACGTGAGTAGGGGATCACCCCAGGGTGGTGTCCTTTCGCCTCTTCTATGGCTTCTGGTCATGGATACAATTCTCGTTAAATTGGAGAGATGTGGAGTAATGGCGGTAGCCTATGCGGATGATTTGGTGCTATAGGCGTCAGGAAAGTACACCTCTGTGATTAGTGAAATCACGGAGTCAGCCTTGAAGAAAGTTAGCAACTGGGCCACGAGTTGTGGACTAGGAGTTAACCAAAGTAAAACTGAGCTGTTCATCTTTACCACCAAAACTAAAGTACCGCCCTTCACGCTACCTCGACTCAACGGTCAAATCCTATCATTGTATTCCAGTGCAAAATATTTGGGAGTTATACTCGACCCTAAACTAAACTGGAACCTAAATATTGAAGTACGGGTGAAGAAGGCCTGTGTTGCCTTCTACGCCTGCAGTAAAACTTTCGACAAAAAGTGGGGACTTCAGTCGAAGATTATTTTATGGATGTACACAGCCGTAGTACGACCTATCTTAACATATGGTTGGATTGAGAGGTGGCCTGCTCTTAGCAAAGCCTATAACATTAATAAGCTAAAGAAGGTTCAGATAACAGCTTGCGTGGGCACCACAGGGGACATGCGTACTTGCCCAACGGACGCCTTAAACGTTATTTTGGATATTCTACCTATCGACCTTTTTATTAAATACATAGTTTCCTGCAGCACTATTAGGCTGAAGGAATCAAACAGCTCGTTGTCAAAACCTTATGGTCACATCAACACTACGAAATTGATTCCCTCAGATATTATCTCGGTAGACACTGACTTCTAATTTCAACCTTAGTAAGGGTTTTAAGGTTATTTTCCCATCGAGAGAAGATTGGGAGGATGACATCGTGTCGATAGGTTTCGACACAACCATCTTTACTGACGGCTCAAAGATGGAGTGCGGAGTTGGTTCTGGGATCTTTTCTGAGTCCCTAAATGTAGCCAAATCCTTTAGGCGTCCTGACTTTGCTAGAGTTTTTCAGGCTGAACTGCTGGCAATAAGGGAGGCATGTAAGATACTTAAACAAAACCCAAACCAAAACCGAAATGCGGCTATCTTGACAGACAGTCAGGAAGCTGTCAAAGCCATTAACTCGGCCACATCCTCATCTAAGATGGTCCAGCAATATCGCGATGAGCTTGCGAGCTGAAGAGCTAGCCAGGCACGGATCAGCCCTTCATAGCTCAATTGCGGAAATGGTTAACATTCCTCTATCTACCAAACTGAATCAAACCGAAATTGGAGCAATTTACCCAACTGCATTATATCTAGGAAGATATGGCCCACCTATAATAAAACCCGTACAAACAATCTTCTATGCAGCCCAAGGCAAGACATAGCCAGGATTGTTGCGGTTTGTACCTGACATTGGCTTTTAGGAGTTCATGCAGAGAAGTTGGGTATCTCTTACAATAACTTTTGCCGTAGCTGTAGTGATCAAAGAGAAAGTGAAACGATAATCTATTTCCTCTGCAAATGTCCTGCTTTGGTAAACTCTAGAATGAAATACTTTGGAAAAGCATTCTTTCAAGAACTTGATGAGCTATCTGAGACAAAGATTAGAGACCTAATCTTTTTTCTCAATGCGACAAAATGGCTCTAACATAATCGCTATGAAGCTTCTCTATAAATCTTTCCCTTTCTATCACAGGTCAAACGAGTTTTTGGTATCAAAACGGCGCACTACAGCGCTAATTGGGTCTCAGTCTAGGTTGCCTTGAGATCGCCATTTCTACCTACCTACGTCCGTACGTTCGCGACGTTTTCGTTCCATAGCTCAAGAACCAGAAGATATATCGATTTCAAATAAATTTTGTTATACAGATAATAAGGCAGAAAGATGCAGAAAGGGCTCTCAAGAATATTGCGTGGGTGGTTTTTTTACCATAGCAGTTTGAAAAAAGGTGAACATTTTGGTTAACCCTAAATATCTTACGAACCAAAAACGTTAGAGACTTGAATTAAATTTTATATAATATATTGTAACGTGATATCAAAGAAGTATATTTAAAAAAAAATCCATTTAACGTTTTTTTTTATAAATAAAAAAAAAAATGTGTCACCTCCAAAATTGTACGACTAAAATATGATTTCATCTCCAAAACAATTTTGTGCAACGAAGAATAATGTTTTTGACATCTGATAAAATTTTGAGAAAAATCGAATTGACAGTTTTTTTTTATAAAAAATAAAAATCTAAAAAAAACATTACTCAAAAATGGTAAAAAATTGAATATCGATTCAAATATCTTTTCAAAAACTTAAAATTTAGGCTTCCAACTTATTTATCTTATAAGAAATATTGTTTTCAACATTTAATAAAGTTTTGAAAAAATCCAATTGACAGTTTTTTTTACAAAAATTTAAAAACCGAAAAAATTTAACAAAAGTTGGTAAAAATTGAATATCGATTCAAATATCTTTTCAAAAACTAAAAATTTAGGCTTCCAACTTATTTTATCATGTAAGATATATTGTTTTTAACATTCTGAAAAATGTTGAGAAAAATCGAATTGACAGTTTTTTACAAAAAATAAAAACCTAAAAAAAAAAGTTGGTAAAAATTGATTTTCGACTCAAATATCTTTTCAAAGCTTTGAGATATTGGCTCTTATTTACTTTTATATTTCAAAAAATATTGTTGTCAACATTCAGTCAAATTTTGAAAAAAATCGAATGGACAGTTTTTGTACAAAAAATAAAACTCTAAAAAAAAACAATGTTAAAACTTGGTAAAAATTTACTTTCGACTCAAACAGCTTTGCAAACTTATTTTATTTCACAGAAAATATTGTTTTTGATATTCAGTAATTTTTATATAAAAATCCAACAGTGCGTTTTTTCATAAAAAATAAAATCTACAAAAAATAGTACGCAAATTTGGTAAAAATTGATAAGAGTACATATAGACAAATTTTTAAGCAAGATAAATCGATAGACGGGATGGAAAGTTATCAGTGTGGGTGGCATCCCAGTCTTTTTTTTAGATATCAAATATCATTATTTTTTTTTGAAAACAAACTTTTTTTAAAGGTACATTTTTGAATTTAATACTTAATACTTAAAATATTTTTAAATTGACTTTTTAAATAGATAATCAAGTTCTTGCGACAGAGTTGGGCAAACTATTTGTTAATGTAATCCCACAAATCAAATTTCAAAATACGTTTTAGTTTTGTTGTCTGGGAGTTTTATAGTGAAGTAGCCTTAAATTCGGTAGAAATACTTTTTTTTTTTGTTGTATGAAGTTGCACAAATCAACAAAATGGAGGAGTTTGCTATTTTTTCATTTGTTGGCTATCTTAACTCTGAATTACTAATTTTGTGTTAAAAATTTAAAACTATAACTAACTTTTTTGTATGCGATATAAATTTTCAAATCGAAGCAAAAATTAAAATTAAATAATAATAAACTATCCACTTTCGTCTAAAATGGTTATTATATTATTTGTGCAGTTCGTCACAAAAAATTGGTGATTAATAACTTTGTAAATTTAACAAACGGCTGTAGGCTCAAATTACAGTGAATTAAGATAGCTTCAACACTTTTTACTAAGAAATAAGTCCATCAGTATTAAATCGCCAACAGCTTATATTTTGTCCGTACAAATTAATCCTTTATAATATGACACCAACTTCGACCTTGAAATCCATTAGCTTGATTATGCTTCAAAACAATGCACCATAGCATGACATATGCCATCAGAGTTTGATTGGCTCGTCATCATATACACTTCTTAATATCTCGTATAGCTCGACATATCAGTTGGGTATCATTAAAATCTCTAATTTAATAAGTTAAGTGATTCTACGTAAGCAATATGCCTTAACAAGACTAACCGCTTACTTGCCCAATCCTTTCGTTCGTTAGCATTTTAGACCTTTTAAATCTCATTCAAAAACTACTCCTTTTCATATAAGTTATACATCCTTACATAACTATGGGTACCTTTGCACATGACATGTACAATGTACATGTATGAACACAACATAACACATAGCTATAGCTCTTAACAAAATAGCTCATGGTATGGTACGTACAATATATGTACATATAACATTATTTTATTTTATATAATTGGTCTGTGCCATGGCCCTACAAGTCAAATCCACTTCAGTCACTGCAAATCCAATTCAACAAAAATTATTCTTCAAAAAGACAATTACTGCAAAGTACAATGCGACAGACAGAGCTTCTCGCAGCCTCATCCATGTGCCATGCCACAAAGACCAGACACCCGAAAGAATTGACTCAAAAAAATACAACAACAAAAATTATTCAAAAGGAATAATTATATTCGAATTAAAATTTATCGATCGGAATTCAGTGCCAGTGTTATCGTTCTGTGCGACTTAAGTCTGTTTTACTTTTTATTATTTGAATGGTTTTTTTTTTTTGAGTTCTTCATTTCAAAGAACCTTCGTGGTCCCTTTGTACTGATCCTTAAAAAAAATAGAATCCTTAATCGATTAAATTTGGGATGTCGTCAACACCAGAAAGAGTGTTTGTTCGGGGTGTTAACCAAAAAGGTACTTAGAGCTCACAGACACTTTAAACACAAGACAAAAAAGTTTTCTCTCTTTTGTATAAATGTATAAATACGTATACGTAGTATATGTGAGCCCTTAAGGAGTTTTCCTTATGACTGTAATATTGGTGATTTTTAATTCTTATTTAATTAATTCTCAGAAACATCCAAAATGCTCCCACATTATTACATTAAGGAACCTTTGTTTCAGAAGAAAAGGATAAATGGTAACACTAGTGGCCTCATGCCCTAACAGACATCAGACTGTACTATACGTTCACTAAATTCTGCCTTCAATTAAAATTATTTTCATGTCCTTGACTGTCTTCATCAGAATCATTTCATGTCGCAGACATTTAAATCTGCTTTATATCCCAATTTGTGTGAATAAATCGTTGCATCTGATGGGTTCTATGGGAAGGCCTGATGGTGCGGTAAAAAGAAAACTCACTCCTCCTCCTTCTCCCACTACTCGCAAAATACGGATCTGCGTATGCCGTTGCCGATGCCGATTACTGGAGGATATCATGGCATATTTATACTTAATAAAAAGGAACCCTCAAACTTTTACAAACAACATTAACAAAAATACAAAAAGAAAAAAAAACAAGGGATGAAAGAATTCTGGATTACCACTTAATGAGCACAATTCTCAGCCATTTTATTTTTGATGAGCAAAGCGGAAGGAGATGGAAACTCAGAATAATTAAAAGACCCGACAAATACTGTCGCATGGAGAAATTTAATATTTATTGAAACTCTACCCGTAACCCGTATTATATATGTATACGTAACTACGTACATATATGCATGAGTATACCCACATCCTCATACATCATCACACAGCTATCATCTCAAAACAGCTTTTACTATGATATATCATTAATTTAATGGAGTTTCATACAAAAGACAAGATGAGACAAACTTAAAACCAATTCTTTGGTACCCGTACACAACACACATGACTTCAAAAATACAGCTGCAGTCACAAAAATAGCATCGCAGAACTTCATCAATTTTATGAAGTAAGAGAATTAATTTGCGGTACTTCAAATACTTTTGTCACCAGTTAAATCTATTCGCTTTTAAGCTTTCAAATCATTATATACAAAATAGGCATTTCAAAGATCTTTTCAAAATGTTGTCTGTCAAAAAATAGCCCGTATCCAGATCACATCTTATAGAGTACAGATCGTCGTTTTTGAAACGACCCAAGGTACTTTCATCCGATTTTGTTAAAGTCCATGCTTCTGCACCGTATAGCAGGACGGGAATGATGAGGGCCTTATATAGCGACACTTTGGGAGCTCGAGGAAGGATTTTGCTTCTCAATTGCTTTCTTAGCCCAAAGAAACAGCGGTTAGCAAGAGTAATTCTTTGTTTGATCTCATGTTTTCTGTGTTCAAGGCTTAGCCTAGTTAGTTACTTAGTTAGACAAAGACTTAACTTCCTCAAAGTAACGTCTGTCAAGGTAAACGTTTAACCGATACGTCTGTGTTAAAGTTTTTTTCTTGATGACAACATGCATGGAAAGGGTGATTTTCAAGTATTATCTTTTTGCCAACGTTGGTTTTAACAGCTGACGCACCTTTTGTGTTTTGTTTCACTATCAAACATCTTCAGTTTAGTCTATAATAAAACCATGAATCGAACAATGCTTGCAAATTATTGAATTTTATTATCAAAATGCGTGCTCTGTTAAGAAACTTCATCGCGCGCTTCTTCCATTTTATAGCCAGTTTAATCGACCCACTAAAGCTGTTACTCTAGCTATTGTGACTAAATTGTGCACCAAATTTAAATTGTTGAACATTAAACTACTAACATACTTACGTAGAGTGCAAACTGGAGAAAAAGCTGTATCGGCCAGTGTTAATGATGATCATCAACTAGCGATTCGTCGCCGTTCGCAGCAATTGGGCCTCTGTAACTCAACAACGTGGAAAATTTTACGGAAGGATTTAGGTGTTAAGCCCTTTAAAATACAGCTGGTGCAAGAGTTGAAGCCGAATGATCTACTGCAACGTAAAATTTTGGTGAATGGGCTCTTGGAAAGTTGTCCGAAGATCCACTTTTTTACCGAAAAAATGTGTTCAGTGAGGAAGCTAATATGTTGCTCAATGGGTACGTAAATATGTAAGTAGAACTGTCGAACAGAGAACAGCTTAGTGCGTTTTATGGGCTGGTGGCATCATTGGGCCGTACTTCTTCAAAGATGATGCGAATTGTAACGTAACGTGAATGGTGAGCACTACCGTGAGATGATATCCAACTTTTTTTTCCCCAAAATGCAAGAGCTTGACTTGAATGACATGTGGTTTCACGAGACGGAGTCGCACGTGCATCAATGTACTTATTGAGAGGCAAGTTCGCTATACATTTAATTTCACGTTCGGGACCGGTCAAATAAACGCCTAGGTCGTGCGATTATATGCCTTTAGACAATTTGTTGGGGGGCTTTGTTAAAGATCATGTTTATACAGACAAGCCCGCTTCAATTGTATTTCCAGAAGCGCTAGTATTAGGGTTGAACTGTTCAAAGGGAGGAATGCAACTGGCTATTTCACTAGAGCATAAGCCGATAAAAAATCGGTAAAAACGGGTCAGACGAGAGACCTTACGACGATGTTCAAGTGAAGTAAATGAACTTATGATGATATTATCGTCTATCAATTTAAATGCTCTACGTTCAATACTATCCAAGAGGCTTATGTAAGTTGCAAGAGCAACAGCTCAGAAATGGGAGTTGTACTCAAGCTTTGGACGTATGAAAGTCTTGTAGATAATAGCCAGATCGGAAGGGGTGCAATATATTACTTGCATCGCCTAAGGAAACCCAAACATCTGGCATTTTTGTCGGCATCGCGTATGTGATCATTCCACAAGACATGGTTGGTGACACATATACCGAGAATATCGAGGTGTTCAGTCCCATTGATACAAGTGCCATCAATGGATAATGGCAATGGGGGTATATCTCGCTTTACAAGACAGCATTGCGTTTTCGAAGCATAAGATTCCACTCGGTTTTTTAATCCCCATTGAACAATGCTGTTAAGGTCGGAATTTAATGAGCTTATCATATTTTGTCGTTGCAGTTCCACATCCGAAGAAGAGGGGTGTGAATCTGTGAATCTGAAAAGGAATATGAAAAGCTAAGAGTACTATCGTCAGCGACACAATGTATTGGATTAGAAGTTGCAGACAGGAGATCATTACTAAATTATTTATTTAAATTATAATGAATGGAGCATAAATTATAACGCGCTTTATAACTTCTTAACTATCTACAATTGTGAAAATATGATGATTATCGGAGATTTAAATGGTCGTATAAGCGACTATCAGAATTCGGTCTTAAATAATTTCCACTCTTCTAGCGAAAGACAATCTTTTGACAGTTGTCTAAATCAAAATGGGAAACTTTTATTAGAATTGATTGAAGACTTTGGTTTTTTCGTTCTAAATGGAACATCTCAAAGTGACTCAAACGGAAACTTCACTTTCGTGTCTGCTCAGGGTTGCTCTGTAATAGACTACTGTCTTATTAAAGGTGAATGGCTAAGTATAATTGATGACTTTGAGACCTATCCAGCTAATTTTTCGTCTCATCTCCCTATAATTGTCTTTTGCAAATTAGAAAATCTATTAGTAAATCTACAAACAACCGGAAATGATAAATTAAAATGGAAAGAAAGACATGCAAATAGATATAAAATTAAACTTAATCATCAGCTGGTTGCGATGCCAAGTGTGACATCTGACTCTATAGATTCTATAACAGACATAGTTTCTTCAGTGATTAGACAGTCTGCAGAACTTTCTTCCCAACGTAGAAATACCTTTCAGTCTGTATGGTACGACGAAGAATGCAAAAAAAGTAGGAGAAAATCTTTCGCTTTCTTAAAACTATATAGAAAAACAAATAGCGCAGTTTTTAAATCACTGTATTTACAATCAAACCAAGAATACAAAAGGTTATGCAATCTCAAAAAAGAACTCTATTTAAAAAACACTGCTTCTAATCTCGTTGAATGCAAGGACTCGAAATCTTTTTGGAAGACAGTACAAGTGTTGAGTGGGCGGAATAGGAGGGTATTGTTCACAATTGATGAAAATTTACTTGCAAATTATTTTGAAACTCTACTTCTGCCTGACCCTAATCTAAACACAATGAGCTTTGCATTCCCTAATGTCATTATTCCTGAACTGGATTCCAATCTTACAATGGTTGAATTAGTAGCTGCTTTAAAAAAAATGAAAAATAACAAAGCACCTGGATCTGATGGGATCCCAGTAGAGTTTTACAAACATGCTACTCCTGAGTTTTTGGAATATCTGTTAGAATTTTTTAATAGAATATTCATTGAAGAGACAGTGCCTGAAAATTTTCGTCTGTCTCGAATTACAGCCATTTTTAAGAAAGGTAACCGTGATTTGCCAGAGAACTATAGAGGAATTGC
Organism: Eupeodes corollae; assembly: GCF_945859685.1. Lineage (NCBI taxonomy): Eukaryota > Metazoa > Arthropoda > Insecta > Diptera > Syrphidae > Eupeodes > Eupeodes corollae. The sequence continues at coordinate 93,785,018 of NC_079148.1, read as the reverse complement.
TGTGCTTAACTCATTACGAAAAGTGTTTACACAAATACTCTATACTAGACTAACGACCTGGTTAGAAGATAATAACATAATTAGTTGCTTTCAAGCTGGTTTTCGAGCCAACCTTTCAGCTATTGATCAAATTTTTGTACTCAGCACCACTGCTAAGCGATTTATTGATAAAAAACAGAACTTATATGCCTTTTTCGTTGATTTAAAAGCGGCTTTTGACACTATTAATAGGAGGTCCTTACTCTATAAGCTCTCAGCAATTGGCCTATCTACTAAATTTATCAGAGTCTACGAAAAAATTCTCGAAAACACGATGGCATCTGTTCAGAATGGTGGAAAAGTATCTAGAGAATTTAGTTGTGAAGCAGGTGTCCCTCAAGGATGTGTTCTAAGCCCTATCATGTTTGCACTGTATATGAACGATGTCGAAAACAGTATACCTGGGGGAGTTCAGTTCGGGGATATTACACTTAAAGTCTTGTTTTATGCTGATGATTTAGTGATTTTATCAGACAGTCCGCTTACTCTACAGCTCCAGATAAACAAGCTGAAACAGTTTTGTGATCTATGGGATCTTAGAATAAATACCACCAAATCCAAAATAATGGTTTTTAGATCTCGAAATAGATCAACTGGCTATGGGCGGAATTGGACTTTAGATGGTGAGATAATTGAGGTTGTTAATGAATTTAAGTATCTTGGGTATACAATGACATATAATCTTAAAATTCAAACCTTTATAAAAGAAAAAACTACCGCTGCAAAAATTGCAATAAATACAATGTGGTCCCAGTTCTTCGCAAATAAACTCGTAGATCCAATCTCAAAATTCAAAGTCTTCAATGCCACCGTGAATACTTGTTTTTGCTATGGTAATGAAGTATATGGTTTCGAACAGTTGGAGGAAATGGAAAATATACAGAGGTATTTTTTCAAGCGAATTTTTAGGTTACCTATTAACACTCCTAATTATGCTATCCACCTAGAGACAGGCTTACCTCAAATTTTCTTGAAAAATTTAAAGGCTAACGCCGATTTTATGATCAGAGTTATGAAGCGATCTGACCAAAACTTGCAAAAAAGACTCCTTAAAATTTGTTTTAATTGTGGATATAGTCCGGTCAAAAATTGGTATGATCTTGCTGTAGCACATAACCTTTCAATATCATTGCCAGTGGACAATGTGGAAGCAATAAAAAATGCATTATATGAATGTATCTCTGTTATAGATGACTCGATGTATAGGCTTTGTGTTGCGAGAGGGACTGCATCAACATCGAGGAATATATACAGACAACTTAATCTGAAACTTGGTGAAAGAAACTATTTTAGAGAAGAGTTTACAGTTTCTGAAATGAGCTTGATCTTCAAGATAAGAACGGAAATGCTCGATTTGAATTACAGACCACATAGAACAGACTCAAACCCTGTGTGCTCCCTTTGCAACCTTGGTCAAAACGAAGATGTTTTGCATTTTTTAGCACTTTGTCCAATATTACAGGAAATCCGAAGGCTCTACTTTTATTCTAGTTTTCTTTCTCAAGAGGAATGTGTCAGTGTACTAAACGGAGATCGTGGCTGGAAGCCTCTTATACGCTATGTCTCACATGCACGAAAATATCGAAACGAGTGTTTGAGTTTGTTTTGAGTTGTAAGACGATGTTAATGTGATTGTATCTTCTCCTTTCTTTTTTTTTTTGTTTTTAACCAAATTAAAAGTCCTTAAAATAAAAAAAAAAAAAAAAAAACTTGAGAAATATACAGTTCTTTTCCAATCTTTTTGCTTTTTTTTTCTCACTTACAAACCATTATCTGTTTTAGCTAAACTAAAAGCCCATTACCAATATTTTTCTTTTTTCCTTAATTTTTTTGTTTTGACTAAACTAAAAGTCACATTTTTTATTAAACTTATAAATACCTGTTATTGCTCGCTTTATACTATATATATATATCAAAATATACTTTAATGGTGAACATTATTTCATATGGTTCAGTGTTTTCTTTTTTTTTTTCTTTGTTTTGACTAAACTAAAAGTCACATTATAAAAATAATAATTTAAAAAAAAATTGTTTTCTTTAATATTTATATTTATATTTACATTTTCTTTTTTTTAACTATGAAACTTATTTTGTGAAATATTCTCTCTTTTTACTCAAATTGTACTTTTTTTGGTTGTTTATTTAATTAGTTTTTTTTTTCCCGGCAGACGGCTTATATAGCCATGCTTTGTATATCTTTTATCATGAAATATTGTACTTATAAAAAAAATTGAAAAAATAAAGAACTTATCTATCTATCTATCTATCTACTAAAAATGAGAAAGAGTGTTGGAGATTGAACAGAGTCCTGGGGCACACCAGCATTTATTTTGTGTTTTTCAGGTTTGAACCCATTCAATAATACTTATATTGAACGATCCAAAAGGTAATTACTAATCCAATGAAGCAGGGATTCGTGAAAACCGAAGCACGCATTTTCGATAAGAGAGCCTGATGAAAACCCTATCAAATGCTTTTAAAATAACAAATCTTACTTTCTCCAAAATGATATAAAGATTTGCTCCACTGTTCGGTGAGATGAACCATGAGATCACCAGTGGACCTATTGTTTCGAAAGCTGTACTGCCGGTCATTAAGAAGTTTTCGACCATCACGATATTTTTTGAGGTGATAATTAATCAGCGTTTCCATGACCTTGGAAAGAAGGGACGTAAGTGCAATCAGTCGGTAATTAGAGGGTGAGGAAGATTCTCCTTTTTTGGGTATGGGCTGGCCAAATGCAGTTTTTCATCCTCTCGGAACGAGACCTGAGGAGAAGGACAGATGAAAAAGCATACACAGTGGTTTTGCCAGCGATGAAGAACGCCTCTTCAGAACAATAGCGGGGATACCATCCAGACCAGCGGATTTATGTGTATTTAGATCTTTAAGAACTCTTGCCATAGTTCGAGTGCGAAAAAAGATTATTCCCATAGAATCACTTATTCGCTCAGGTAAAGGCGGAGCCTTTGGAGCCTTTAACTTTTACTGGCAGCGTAGAATTGGCGGCGGCGATTAACTTTCTCAAAAGAGCTAACAAAAGGAGTATCATTAACAACGAGTGTAGGAACCGATAAAGAGGATGAATTCCTCATGTTTTCTTACAAGTGACCAAAAATTATTACTGCCTTTGGGACATTGCAGTATTTTTTGCCGTAAATGTTGGTCATGTACAAATTTGGTCCGTCGAATATGCAGGCCTTCCTGGCTTGTTCGAACTTTTTCCGGCATTCTTTAGTACGGTTGGCTTTATAGCAACGGAAACTTACCTCTTTGGCCCTAATAACCTCTTTACAGCTAGCATCAAACCAAGCGTTTTATTTGGGTCTGATACTTTTAACCCTGTTCGGTATAAAAGTTCTCTCTTAGGAGAATTAAACTCGTGATCCTATCAACGATGATGTCAACGTCACTATCGAGGAAGCATAGTGATCAATTAAAGATCCTGAAGTAATTATTGAGACCGTCAAAGTTGGCTTTCTCGTATTTTGGAACGGTTTTCCTAGGAGCTCTTTCTTTAACTTCACAGTTTTGACACGAGAAATTTTCTGATATAATCTAATGGTCAGATGTGCCTAGAAGAGATAGAACACTAACAGTGTACTTATCAGGGTCAGAGGTTAGAAACAAGTAAAGAGTGTTTTCTGCTCGACCTTCAACGTCCGATATTCGGCTGGGCTCGTTGGACAGCTGAGTTAGGTTGTTCAACTCAGCGAAGATTTCTGCACACACTCCATCGGGTGTTGTCTGGCTTGAATGTTGAAGCCATGAAGAATTGTGTACATTTAAATCGCCCGTAACAACGATTTCAGTGCGAGGATAGGACGAAAAAATTCTTTCTATGGAATCAGACAAAGCATCAAATTCACGAGAAGTTGATACTCTGTCTAGATTTGGGCTTCGATAAAGGAAGCAGTAGTGAATGATTTGCTTATTTACGGAGAATTTAAACCACATATAATCAAAAAAAAGATTGGCGCAAGTACCATATTGTGGTAAGAGCAGCTGATAAGCAACATCATTCCTAATGTATATGGCGTTGCCATGATGGGAAAAGAATAAAGGCACCAAGCTATACCCATGAACACAAAAGTCAGCAGGATCAGAATCCTCACATTCTTGGGTTTCACGTAGAACCAAAACGAATAATACAATAATCTACTCTGAATTGTCCAGTCATTACAAAATAAAAAAAAATGTCTAAAACAAAACAGATAAAATTCAAAATAAAATTCACTGAATTGAAACACAGAATAATTATCCCTACTAAGGCATAACACTGCCAGTGTTATGCCTTAGCAGTGACGAGAACTTATCCGACCCTGTGATGCAAAACAGTAAATTCAATTCAATAATCTGCTGAAGCACAAACTAGCATAATGCATTATTTCCAATTGTAATGAAAACTTAATACATAACCTAGGCGGCGCAACTGTGGAAGAAGGGGAAAGTAAGGATGGGATAGTATTCACTGTGATCTACTGTGCTTAGTGGCTTATCATTTTTTTTATTTTTGGTGTTTTTTTGTTGTTGTTCTTGGGTGGTGTGATTTCTGGTTTATTGTTTCGTTAATAAACTATTTTGATTTTTAACTGTATGTAAAGTTTGTGGAAAAAAAACTGCTCCACGACACGATTAACAAAAAAATTAAAAACAAAAAAAAGACGAGCACAGACACAACGGAGAAGCACAACACAGGGGCAACCTTCCCCATTAAAGATGAAAGCATTTGTTCGTGAGATACCAGCGGAAATGTTGGAAAGAGTATTCCAAAATTGGACTACACGGATGGACCATTTGAGGGACTGTCAAGGTCAATATTTGCATGAAATAATCTTCAAACTTTAAATTATATGGATCGTAGATAATTCAAAAAACGATTTCATGCATTTTTGTGAATTTTACGTGTTTGTTTTTAAACTTTCCTATAGCTTTTAAAAAATCACCCTTTACTTTGTTTTGCCTTCAATAACCGCCATACCTATTTTTACCGCATATTCCTTAATGCTCGTAGAAGCAACATTGACATCACACTGAGAGAGCTCGTTTTGAGTTGTAAAATGGCGAAATACTGTTTTTTATGTTCTATCCATTGCACGCAAAGAAGGTATCAAATGTACCAACGTCTAAAAATAAAAAAAAAACTTTAAAATTGATTTTGATACTCGAATAAAAGTTAAATCTCTATCTACAGCAGGATTTCACTTTGCCTTTTTTCTGCAGTGATTCTATTGCGGGTGTTGTATTTATTATTTATATCAATTTCTAATTTTTCCAAAAAACACTACTTATAACTAACCAATGACACTTCCGTCATCTTGTCCTCCAGCATCTTAAAATAAATATTTCCAAACTGTTACATGAAAAACTGTCCAGTTAACTATAAAATATCCCCTGTGTTTATTGATTTTTGAGTGTTTTTGCAAACGAATTTCTTTCTTCAACTATATAACACAATTTTGGTATCATCTGTCCACAAAATCCATTCCCCAAAAAACGTTTTAATAGTTAACATTTTTTCGATTTTCAATTCGGTACTATTCTTTGGCCGCAACTGTATATCTACAACTAATCTGACTGTGGAATTAAATTCTGAAAATAGCTGGGAAAAAGGATAATATCTTAAATACAAAACTATAAATTACAAATTTTGTTAATGGGTAGGTCCTAGCTAAAATACACTTTAAGACCCGGTTATTGGTTTGGGTACCCTTTAACGATAGTTTTCTTTAAAAAACACTGCAAATCTCATGGAACGAGAATAAAGACCATACTCTTACCTGTATATAAGAACTTTAAGAACTTATTGCCATTTATTACAAAGGAAAAACGGATTCACCCTTAAGTGATTCGAAGTATTGAATTTCGTTTTCTTCTTCGGGTTTCTTTTGTCTTGCACAATAATGAGATCACATCGTACAAAAATATACCATACCTACCTTCGGTGTACGTGGAACGTAGAGTCCATCTTGTTTATTGTGTGCTTTCTTTTGTTTTTCGATTCCTTCCTTTTTTTAAAGGATTAAATTTTGATATTGAAATACCTTTAAGCTAACAGAAGCTTCTTAATAAAGCGAAAGAGGAAACAATATGAAGAGTCTTTTAAGGACTTTGTGGTTTATTTGAAAGTTTCCTTACAAATGTTGAGTTTGAAATAATGGTAGTTACTACCTAAATGGTACGTAGGTATGTATGAACGAAATTTCCATTTTATATTTGAGGCTTTGAAACTTTAAGAAAAACAAAGAACATGCTTTAAATAAATGAATTGATGGGAAATACTAATAACTTTAGTATTAACATATTTGGAAAAAACTTAAATATATTCAAAGGGGGTTTTATGAACCTTTAGATTCCACTCAAATGGAGGGAAAATGTAATCTTCTTAGAACTGAAACACAACAATTTTGAGAACAAAATAGTTTTTGAAAGGGTATGAACTGACTTAAAAAATTTTAAAAAATTAATTAGAATTAAATATAAGAAACGAAAAAAAACGTTATTTGACTAAAACATTCATTGGAAAAAATTGTAATTGGTTTTGAATCTTGACATTCGTGTTGCCCCGCTAAAAAAGATACCAAATTGAACTCAAGTTTATACTAATTAACATTCAAGATTCTTAACAAAATTAAATGAAAACTCATACGTTTTCATTGGAAATATACTCCCTTGAGAGTGAAAAACTTAAGGTACTATTGTAAGTGAAACAAGTTAATTGGATTGAAAAAGATACTTAATTAATTTTGAACAAGATTTATAAAAAAAAATATCCTGACCATGAAATAATTTACCTCAAGAAATTAATTAACAAAAGTATGAAAATGCTTAGATGCTGAAAGTTTCTATATCCTGCCAGGATCGACCGGATGGCAAAAGTTTTCTTTCTAAAAAATAAGTGATGCAAAGGTAGTCATGAAAGTCAAGGGTTTATGTGTGAAATGTTTAAGGTTTATTCTTAATAAATAATTGAATTAAAAATGAATTTACAGGAAAGGTTATGTATTTGCATTCCTAATGATATTATAGTTTTAAGCTATCTTGTGATATAAAATGAATTAATATTAAATATTCAGAAACCAGTAACTCAATTTTAAATTCAAAAAAAGTCAGGAAGTCATGAGTATGCTTAGCAAAAATACTTCTCTCCAAAGTTATTGAAGTTTTGCACATGGTATCTGTATCGAAAAATGTTTGGAATTTTTAAGACTTTTTTGTTGGTCATTTTAAGGTTTCTGTTCACAATATTTCTCATTTTTTTATTTTTGTAGGTACATCACTTGAACACTTGGTTTTTTTTGAAGATGAACAAGTGCAGTTATTATTAATTACGCATATTGGGAGTTTCATTTAAGTTTTGTATAAAAATTTAAGGGCTCATTTAAAATTTCAACTAGACTATTAAAAATATCAGGATAATCTTTTTTTTAATATTTTAAAAATAACCTTTTTTCTAATTTTTACGAATCTTAGTTGCGCTAAAATATACCAGCTATTGCTAAAATAATGAATAAAATTAGTTTCAGGCTGATGGTGAATAAGTTGCCAAACTTTTGGAACCAAGACGAGACTATATTAATTGTTCAGCTTCCGAGATGAAACCGAGATGAAAATTTATATATTTAGTACCGTAAAATTCTTGAGATATTCGTCTATCCTGTCCGTTTTTTCTGGTCAAGTGCAGATCCAGACTTTTAATTAGGGAAGGGATCACACACTTAACATAAACATGAGTTTTTGGGCACAGCTTAAAAATGTTTTTTATTGTTGTCTCAAGAAGGTTGACAAAATTTAAATTTCATAATAGGTATCTTAACCAAACTATTTAATTTTGATGACTTCCTTAATATGCGTATTTAAGAGCTAAGAAACAATAGTTTAGAAGATTTTGCATTTACCGCAGAAATGTTAGTAATTGTGTTGGAACGTAGCTTTTTCCAAAAATAAATTATTCCGTAAAAATAAAAATTAGGTGGCGCAACAGTCTGTTGAGAATTAGTGCCTAGTGCCTAGTGACTAACAACTCAGAACCATTCCTGTTATCTTTTCTATAAATGAAGTAAATATAAATGCAAAAATCTAGAAAATAAAAATGTTTGCCAGAAATACGTGATTTTTTTACGTAGGAAAATAAAACAAAATCTGACATAAAGAATTTTCTTCCTTTTTTGACTTATAGTTTTCCGACTCAATTTTCGTGAGTCAATTATTACTATCGTTATCAATGAGCTTACTCATAATTGCTAGAAGACCTAATTCTAAAAAATACAGTTTTGTGTGAAGCTTTCGAAAATATTTTGATTTTAAAGGAGTCAACAAAACTGAGATATTGTAGAAAGAAAAATGTGGGGTTCTTGAATTCGAGGAAATATGTGCATTTTAGATCAAAAATTAAAAAAGAACTACTTAAAATCGAAAACAACATTTTCTGTGAAGTAAAAACGATAATAGTTTTAATTTTTGAAAAGCTATTTAAGTGGAAAGTAAATTTTTACCAATTTGTATTATTTTTTTTTGTTTAAGTTTTTATATTTTGTAAGGAAACTGTCAATTCGATTTTACTTAAAATTATTACGACTATTGAAAACAATATTTCCTAAAAAATAAAATTAGTTGAAAACCATAATCTCAAATTTTTGGAAAGATATTTGAGACGAAATTCAATTTTTACCAACTTTGAGTAATGTTTTTCTCAGGTTTTTATTTTTTATAAAAAAACTGTTAATAAGATTTTTTTCATCATGATGATCATCAGATGTCAAAAACATTATTCTTCGTTGCACAAAATTGTTTTGGAGATGAAATCATAGTTAAGTCATAAAATTTTCGAGGTGACAAATTTTTTGTTCAGTTTTTTTGATTTATAAAAAAAACCGTAAATTGCATTTTTTTTTCAAAAAATATACTTGTTTGGTAACACATTACAATGAAATATTTAGGGTTGACCAAAGTTTGCACCTTTTTTTAAACAACTATGGTAAAAAAAACACAAACGAAACTTTCTTGAGAGCCCTTTCTGCATCTTTGGGCCTTATTATCTGTATAACAAAATTTATTTGAAGTCGATATCTCTTCTGTTTCTTGAGCTTTGGACGACGAAAAGATCTTATGAAAATAATTTAAGCATTCATAAAGATTTTAGTTGTTTTTGACAGCAAAACGCTTATTTAAAATATCGTTAAATTAATTACGAAACTTTAAATGAAATCTGTAATTATTTTTTAAAAGCTATAGGAAAAAATAAACATAATTTTTAAGATTATTTCATACAAATGCTGACCTTGACTTGAAGCCCCACAAGAAATAGTCCCGAACCGGTCCCGAACGTGAAAAATAAAATATTCACCGAACTCGCACCGTCTTGTTGAAACCACATGTCATGCAAGTCAAGCTCTTGCATTTTGGCAAAAAAAAAGTTGGATATCATCTCACAGTGTTGCTCACCATTCAAAGTTACGTTACAATTCGCATCATCTTTAAAGAAGTACGGTCCAATGATGCTACCAGCCCATAAACCACACCAAACTATGAATTTTTCAAGATGCATTGTTAGCTCTTGCAATGCTTCTATCTGATATTCACTCCAAAATCGACAATTCTGCTTATTTACGTACCCATTGAACCAAAAATTAGCTTCGTCGCTGAACACAATTTTTCGGTAAAAAAGTGTATCTTCGGCCAACTTTCCAAGAACCCATTTACCAAAAATTTTAAGTTGCGGTAGGTAGTTCGGCTTCAATTTTGTACCAGCTGTATTTTGAAAGCCATCATACCTATATCCTTTGGCCATAATTGTCCACGTTGTTGAGTAACAGAGGCCCAATTGCGACGAATTGATAATTGATGGTCATCATTAACACTGGCCGATACAGCTGCCATATTTTCGTCAGTTCGCACTCCACGTTAGCATGTTTAGTGGTTTAATGTCCAACAATGTAAATTTGGTGCGAAATTTAGTCACAATAGCCCGAATAGGCGCTTCAGTTGGTCGATTAAACTGACCATAAAATGGAAGAAGCGTGCGATGAACTTTCTTAGCCAGAGCACGCCTTTTGATAATAAAGTGCAATAATTTGCAATCTTTGTTCGTTTGTAAGACGATACATGGTTAAATTATAGATCAAACTCAAAATGTTTGACAGTGAAACAAAACACGAAACGTGCGTCAGCTATTTAAACCAGTGGTGTTGCCAAAAAGCTAGTAGCTAAAATATCACCCCTTATAAGCTAACTATATTGTAAGCATTATGGCTTTTATGGCCCCGCGGGATCGTTAATTGCTCAAAAGTTGCTGAATTTGTGCTGAGTGATTTGAATAGGACTGGATTTTCGATTCTATAATGTACTTGGTTCAATCCTCAGATAAAAGTAGTACTTCTAACACAAAAATTAAAGTAAAATATTTTTTTTCATATAAAAAAAAAATATAATAAATGAGGGTGGATCATATCAATGAACGTAATGCAATATGTTTTGAATTGAAAAGAATTCCGAAGAAAATTTAAAAAAAATTCCAGGGGGTTATGACCCCAACGCTTTTATTTGCTACAGAACATGACGAGAGAGGATTACCAATGAAACAACTGACCAGAAAAATACGAGACCGAGATTGAAAGAAGACTCAGTTATGCGAGGGCGATACCCGTACCGATACGGAACTTAAATTTTCGATTTTGATGAGACCGAGGTGAGACAATAGCAAAACTCTCGTCGAGTCTTGCCTCGCGGCCACCATTAAATACACAAGCCTTAGTTCAGTAACTTTACGCATACATCAGGCCATGCGGTAAATCCGGTGTTGATTAATTGTTTATAATGTTGGCCATATTAATAACCCAAGTTAACGACCTCGAGGGCTAAAGCCAGATGTAATTATCTAAATTAAATAGGAAAATGTCAGTTCATGGTTTAAGGTGTAAAACTTCCAACCCCAAGTTTATAAAACCAAAACAACGACAACTTTAATAATAATTGATTCTTTGGAGTGACATTTAAATCAATTGGATCTAAATCGGAAAATAGAACAAATGGTATTTTAAAAAAAACTTAAAGCTTTTTAATTGAACGCTAAATATAATTTGTCAACAACTGAAAGTATTATTATCTTTTTTAGGCCTAAATAAAGTATCCCTTTTCCATAATCCATATTAAATTGCAATGATTAACTTGTTCGTGAATCAGAACTGATTTTTTTATCTTAAATACGAATTAAGTTTAAATGAATTAAAAAAGTTAGCATTCAAGGTCATTAAAGAAATAAAAACAAAAGCATTTAAATTATGTCTAACATAAAAATTTATAAAAAAACGATTCTTGCAATTAAAATGTTATCCGCATTACAAAACATAAAAATTATTTGATGACAAACTTATTATCATGTTTAAGAAAAACCAACATAAAACCCATAAACAACATTATCTTCTGTCAGCCAAGTCAGAATAGAAAATAAAAAAGTTAAAAAGCCTTCGCCGTTGTTTTTTTTCTGTTCGCGTATGTATGTGTACATAAATACAGACAGACAGACATAGAATGACAATAATTTTGATGTTATTTTGCTATTTTGCCCAACCAAGCAATAATCTGTGGAAGTACGAAGATATAATTTGTTTTGCTTAACTAAGTTTATATTAAAATAAACTCCTTTCTGTCTATATCTCCTATGGATACTTTGCGTGTCCTTCTAAAAGAATCATGTTAAAGGACATCTGCGTTGCCATGCTAATGAATCCATTCTTTGTTTGTATATTCAACATTAAAAGTCCTCCCTGTCTATGTACTTTTTTGTTGATGTTGTTGTTGTTGTTGAAGAAGAAAATTACAAAATGAGACAATAAAAACAAATTTAAACAAAGACCAAAAATTAAAAAAGAAATTTATGAACTGTAAACATCCTTTAACTATCTCCTTTTTTTTATCAACAGAGCGTGACGCCATGACTTGGATTTTTTTGCTTTCGTCTAAAGTTCCTATGCGACTTGCGAGTGATGTTCTTCTCATTAGAATGAAAAATAAATGCTTGGGTAATTAAAAGCAAATTACTTTCATTCAACAAAAAAATAACAAACAAAAACAAAACTAGAGGAAAGAGCAACAATGGTACAAAATTAATAAAACGCCCAGATCACATTAAAGTTGGTTGGAAAAAAGAAGGACATAGATCCTCATACTCGGCCAAGACTGACGTCGTCGTCCACTTTGGTGTAAGATTTAGAGTAGAGTAACATGAAATATAATTCAACACTAATTCTATTATGTACTAAATGTAAATAAAAGCAAACTCTGTTTGTTAGCCAAAATAACATGAGCAATTAAGTTACATGCTTAAGGTGGCGATACAGTCTGGAGCGAACTTGGTCCTCGACCAACTTACGTCTCGTACTAGCTCGGCCCTAGCTAGATGTCTCCAGTTTCTCACGTTGGTTTAGGTCCTTTCAAACCCGCGTGTGCTATCTGAGCCACGGTCTTCTTCTACTGCACCGCCGTCACTCATGATAGGATCCGAAGACTTTTCGGTCTGGAGCGTTGATGTCCATTTGATCTATATGAACCAGCCATCTTAGTCGTTGGACTTTAATTCTGTTAACCAGGGCAGTATCGCTGTACAGCCAGTACAATTTCTTTCTCCATCTATGCCTACAGGACCAAAAAAGCCAAGGATTTTTTTCTCGAACCATCCTAAGACTCTATCATCTTTCTTTGACAGGATCCAGTCCAAAGAAGCAGTGATTTCCAAGAGTGATTCTTCGTTTGATTTGAGCGCTGGTGTCATTTTCTGAGTTTATAGCAGTGCCTAGGTAGACAAAGTCCTTAACTACCTTAAAGTTAAAGCTGTCCATGGTGACGTTTTGCCCATGACGTCGTTGTTCAATCTTCTTTTTTGATGACAGCATATACATAGTCTTGCCTTCATTGACAACTAAACCCCTCTTCTCAGCTTCCGTCGCAATGCTCAAAAACGCTCCACTGACATACCGCTTTGATCTTCCAATTATGTCAATACCATCTGTGACATATTCGAGTAATTGGATTAACCTTTGGAAGATTGTTCCTGTAGTGTTTTGCAAAATTCTTTCCAGAATGATATTAAAGAAGTCGCATGACAGTGCATTGCCTTGCCTAAAACCTTTTTTGACATTAAATGCATCGGTGAGATCTTTTCTGACCTTGCAAGAGCAGCGTGCATTCTCTATTGTCATTCTACACAAACAAATAAGTTTGACAGGGATGCCAAAAATAGACATTAAGTTGTTCAGATTTTAAAAAAATCTAAACTAAAAATCATAATCAGCTGTCTTATAAGATGTTTAACGTTTATAGAATTAAAGCACTTATTAAGATTCACCGTAACCGTAGCATGATGGTGTAATTCTTGTCATGGAAAGTGCTTTCTTGAATTAGCTGTTTGAACTTGGAATAAACTGTAGGTCCCCTCTACCAATGACTACATTTCGCACACAGGAACTTACTTAAAAAAAGATTCCATAGAAAAACAAAACTTGTTTAAGATACCACATGTCTTGCAACCCCCATTTTGATGAGGAAATAAAATGCACGAACTTATTTATCTATCCTAATAGTCTTTTTCAAAGTCCTACTTCAATTTTAAGACTTAAAAGAGGCTGGATGCGACCCACACTGTTAACTTCCCATTACGTCTGTCGATTTGTCTTGCTTAAAAGATTGTCTGTATGTATCAATTTTTACCGAATTTGCGTACTATTTTTTGTAGATTTTATTTTTTATGAAAAAACGCAGTGTTGGATTTTTATATAAAAATTACTGAATATCGAAAACAATATTTTCTGTGAAATAAAATAAGTTTGAAGCCAATATTTTTAATTTTGATAAGCTATTTAGGAAGTTAATAAAACTTCATTTTAAGACTTAAAAATGTACTAAAAAAATAAGTTTATTTTCAAGAATTTAAATGCCAAATAATATCCAAAACAATTTGTATTTGAAAATCAGTAGAGTTTTTTTTTTAATTATTTTTTTATAATTTTTTACGAGTAGTTTAAAATATATAAATACTAATGAAATACTTGCTATATGATGAAAGATTGAACTTTCTGGAGCCTGACTGTAGCACTCTAAAACATAGTTTTTTTTTAAATAAAAAAACATTTTTCCGAACAGACTAAATCCATTACAAACTTTTCGTTCTTCTCATTCGGCTAATTTTTTCGTTGGTCAGAATCATGATGTTACATTCAGAATAACTTTATGTAACGAATAATGACGAATATCTCGAGAACAAAGAAGATATTAAAATCAAACATTTGACTCTTATAAGAAATGTTGCTCTTAGCATTTGTATAATTTGTTTAAAAAAATCCCATAGATAGTTTGGATGTATGGTATGGAACAAAATCAAACGATATAACCAAAAATTGAATATCGACTCGAATGTCTCGAAAACAAAAAAAGTTGACGAACTTCAAATATTTCACACTAAACAAAATATGCAAAAAAGAAACAATCATATTCAAAAAAAGGATTTACTGCATAACGACACCGATTATCACTGATCTGAAAGTTTTTCTTTCTGGCAAAAAATTGGCACTTTTCCAATGATTGTTAAATCACCTTTATTACAAATCCAAGTTTAAAATGAATGTATCACGTCCGGTTTTTGAGGTGTTGGATTATTAAATTCGAAAAAAAACACGTATAAAATATTTACTTTTATTACTATCTAAATTTATGAGTAGCTTTACTTTCAATAAAATCCGTAACTATTTTCCAAACCTATAATTTCTTTCTATATTGAATTAAGTTAAAATATTTAAATTATTTCGTATACAATTTGAAAAACCTTCATAAGCTATAAGATATCACATGTCTTACAAAAATCTAATAGAAACTCTAAACCATTTATGCTTAAACGGTAATTCAATACAAAAAGGTAAAACATTTTGACAGCAACTTGTGTTCTTGTAGCAAGTCTACTGTCTAAACAATTCTGTTTCATAAAGTTTTTGACATGTTTTAAAATTATATTTATAAATCTTTTTTAAACTTTATAGTTAAACATAAAGTTTTGGTTAGAAAATCAGCACTAAAAATGTAGTCCAAAACTAGTTTTTAAAAGTATTAGTTCAGAGTTTTCTACAAACATAATATATAGAGTCAAATAAAGTCTCTTAACTAATAAGAATTTCCAGAAACTAATTAAGGTGGTAAATGATTTAATTTTTTTTTTTCGAAAAGAAAGATTTGTAATTTACAAAATCATCATACCATTAATTGTTAAGAAATATTTTGAGTTTTAACTTAGCCTTAAAAAACTGTTAACTCAACATAGGATGTTATTGTAATCGGTATGATTTCTTAAATTGAAAATGTTGACATTTTTCGACGTTTCAAGGTCCCTTGCATCTAAATAAAACATTTTTAAAGAGATGCTTGTGTGCGGATGTATACGTACATTCGAACGTTCGGGAATGTTTTTCTAGGTCGTTCAAATTTTGGGAATCAGTAGAGATATTGACATCAAATAAATAAATAACAATACAGAGATTCAGGGAGGACTCTCGAAAAACTTAATGTTTGATTGTAAAAAAATCTTAAAAAAGATTTTACAAAAATTGTACAATATTTTTTAACATGAAATTAGTATGTAGCTAATATTTTTAATTTTTGAAAAGATGTATTTGAGATTTTTAAAACTGCCAATTCAATGTTTCTCAAATTATTTTGGATATACTTTTTTATTGGTTAAATATTCGAGGAGATATTTATTTGTTTTTTCAGTTTTTTGCTTCATGAAAATAACGTTAGGTGATTTTTTTGTCAAAGTTATATGAGCAAAAAGTCTGTTTAAAAAAGTACCTACATAAGATTTGAAAATATACCTGTAAAATAAGTTTGTCTTCAAAGATATAAATGCCATTTGATTGGTCAAAAAAAATGTGATTCATCCCAAGACACAACTCATCCCGGAAATAAAAAATACTTGAAAGCATACTTAACGAAAGCAATTGTTTGTATATTCAACTAGTTCGTTCAAAGCTTTTTCCTTTTTATAGCTTTATTTTAATTTCATATTAGAAGAACCAGGATGGAAAGTAAATTATCCGAAGATAAGAAAGAGGAAGAACGCGATCGCCTATTGGTTGTGTAGTTAGGTAGGTGTCTAAAACGGATAAAGAATAGTTGATTGGCGTGCTCAGCTCTATGCAGATAGATAGATTAAAACATTTTTATGATTATAATAAAGGAATGTTATTATTAGGTAAAAGGTGCTTACTACAATCCAATCACATTTCATCCTACTACAAGTTTTCAGCGAAAACATGGAGTTATTACGTCTTGTTTATTTTTTTCGTTAAATTTTAAAATAATAACAAGCAAACAAACAAGTACAAGAAATTGCTATTCGTGTATTGTGTACAGTCAGGCTCTTATGCGTTTTGGATATAAGTTATGAAGTGACACGTAAGCAGTAGTTGTAGAGGTTGTACGAAACACCTATACAGGTATAATGTGTATACTGTACGTTAAAAAAGTGATTCTAATAGAAAATACATATAATCTTTCTGGCCCGTTTCTTAAACTTGTACTAAGTATTTATTCTTTTATATAAGCGAAGGCAAGTAAATATTGTGTAATACAACCTTATTCTTCAAAAATAATATTTTAAAATCATATATACAAGGGTACCAAGATTATACTTCTTTATAGACACTTCGAATAGATGGTTGATTAAATATATTTATCATATTCGTTAATCAGATGCAGTGGCGCTACGCGGTCATCGTTGGTATTTACAATAGTTATAGTTACAATAATAATAATAAATATGTACCAAATGCATTAATTTGGATAAAAGATAGGTATGTAATTACAATTTTGTCAAAATAATCCGCTCATTCGGGCTCATGCACAGTTAAAATAATTTTAAAAAATTATTTTAAGATTCCAAATTTTACCCGAAAAATATGTTTGTTTAAATGCCATTTTATAAATCAAAAACCCTTGATTTTTTATTTTTTTTTTTTTAATCGTTAGAGCGGTTTTTTTTAAAATTAAGTTTGTATACATACAATTTTTCAATTTTGTTCTAAAAATATTTTTAATATGCAGTTATAAAATATTCGCTTTGCATTTAAATTTCGTAAAAAAATGTTGACCCGTTTTTGAGACATAGAATTTTGAAAAATAAAAATTCAATATTTTTTTTTTTAAATCCAAACAATAAAAAATTGCACTTTTAATAATCAAATATCGTTAAAAGCTTATTCAAAAAAATGTATTGAAATCAGTTCATAAGTAGCTGAGAAAATTAAAAAACAAAATAACGCTTCTATGAGCGGTACCTTTCCTGAACAACACAAACAAATTTTTTATTTATTAAAAGAAGCCGAGTTAAAAAATAAAATTTTGGAGAAAACTTAAAAAAATCTATCGGTTTGTTTTTGAGAAAATTCGAAATATCGAATCTGCTGAAAACCTTAATTTCCAAGTTTGAACTCAATCGACTCAATGGTTTAGGCTGTAGGAGCGTAGACAGACAGACAAAACTGACCAGACGGAATTTCGGGACCTACTGTTTTTTTATTTCTCTACCATCGTAATATCATGTTTGATAAAAATCTCGAGTTCGAAATTTTTCAATTTTAGGTAATAAAAACCTAAAAGAAGGGTTACCTACTTGTGGTAAATATTGATTTTCGACTCAAATATCTTTTCAAAAATTGAAAATATTGGCTTCCAATTTATTTTATCGCAAAAAAAAAAATTGTTTTCGACATTCACTAAATTTTGTATAAAAATCCAATTTCTAGTTTTTTTCATATAAAATAAAATCTACAGAAAATAGTACGCAAATTTGGTAAAAATTGATTTTCGGTTATGTTGTATAAGTATCACAATGCACCCTTGAGGTCTACTTGCGTCAATGACATCTGGACAGCCACTCCAACCTATGTTGTGAACAATAGAAGATATTGTCTTGAAATTAATTCCCTTCACCTTATAGTTAAGAAATGCTACTAAAATTGGTAAAAATTGGTTTTCGACTAAAAATCTTGTTAACAAAAATAGATTGCAAAATCAAATTATTTCATTTTATGCAAAATGTTGTTGGTAATTTTTAAATATTTAAGAATAATTCAAAAAACAAAACAGGAAAACCTACATACCTTTTAAGCAACACAAATTGACGGACGGGACGATGTGGGTCGCATCCCAGCCTCTTTTTTAAGATTTTTTTACAATCAAACATTAAGTTTTTCGAGAGTCCTCCCTGAATCTCTGTATTGTTATTTATTTATTTGATGTCAATATCTCTACTGATTCCCAAGATTTGAACGACCTAGAAAAACATTCCCGAACGTTCGAATGTACGTATACATCCGCACACAAGCATCTCTTTAAAAATGTTTTATTTAGATGCAAGGGACCTTGAAACGTCGAAAAATGTCAACATTTTCAATTTAAGAAATCATACCGATTACAATAACATCCTATGTTGAGTTAACAGTTTTTTAAGGCTAAGTTAAAACTCAAAATATTTCTTAACAATTAATGGTATGATGATTTTGTAAATTACAAATCTTTCTTTTCGAAAAAAAAAATTAAATCATTTACCACCTTAATTAGTTTCTGGAAATTCTTATTAGTTAAGAGACTTTATTTGACTCTATATATTATGTTTGTAGAAAACTCTGAACTAATACTTTTAAAAACTAGTTTTGGACTACATTTTTAGTGCTGATTTTCTAACCAAAACTTTATGTTTAACTATAAAGTTTAAAAAAGATTTATAAATATAATTTTAAAACATGTCAAAAACTTTATGAAACAGAATTGTTTAGACAGTAGACTTGCTACAAGAACACAAGTTGCTGTCAAAATGTTTTACCTTTTTGTATTGAATTACCGTTTAAGCATAAATGGTTTAGAGTTTCTATTAGATTTTTGTAAGACATGTGATATCTTATAGCTTATGAAGGTTTTTCAAATTGTATACGAAATAATTTAAATATTTTAACTTAATTCAATATAGAAAGAAATTATAGGTTTGGAAAATAGTTACGGATTTTATTGAAAGTAAAGCTACTCATAAATTTAGATAGTAATAAAAGTAAATATTTTATACGTGTTTTTTTTCGAATTTAATAATCCAACACCTCAAAAACCGGACGTGATACATTCATTTTAAACTTGGATTTGTAATAAAGGTGATTTAACAATCATTGGAAAAGTGCCAATTTTTTGCCAGAAAGAAAAACTTTCAGATCAGTGATAATCGGTGTCGTTATGCAGTAAATCCTTTTTTGAATATGATTGTTTCTTTTTTGCATATTTTGTTTAGTGTGAAATATTTGAAGTTCGTCAACTTTTTTTGTTTTCGAGACATTCGAGTCGATATTCAATTTTTGGTTATATCGTTTGATTTTGTTCCATACCATACATCCAAACTATCTATGGGATTTTTTTAAACAAATTATACAAATGCTAAGAGCAACATTTCTTATAAGAGTCAAATGTTTGATTTTAATATCTTCTTTGTTCTCGAGATATTCGTCATTATTCGTTACATAAAGTTATTCTGAATGTAACATCATGATTCTGACCAACGAAAAAATTACGCCGAATGAGAAGAACGAAAAGTTTGTTAATGGATTTAGTCTGTTCGGAAAAATGTTTTTTTATTAAAAAAAAAACTATGTTTTAGAGTGCTACAGTCAGGCTCCAGGAAAGTTCAATCTTTCATCATATAGCAAGTATTTCATTAGTATTTATATTTTTTAAACTACTCGTAAAAAATTATAAAAAAATAATTTAAAAAAAAACTCTACTGATTTTCAAATACAAATTGTTTTGGATATTATTTGGCATTTAAATTCTTGAAAATAAACTTATTTTTTTAGTACATTTTTAAGTCTTAAAATTGAAGTTTTATTAACTTCCTTAAATAGCTTTTCAAAAATTAAAAATATTGGCTTCAAACTTATTTTATTTCACAGAAAATATTGTTTTCGATATTCAGTAATTTTTATATAAAAATCCAACACTGCGTTTTTTCATAAAAAATAAAATCTACAAAAAATAGTACGCAAATTCGGTAAAAATTGATACATACAGACAATCTTTTAAGCAAGACAAATCGACAGACGTAATGGGAAGTTAACAGTGTGGGTCGCATCCCAGCCTCTTTTAAGTCTTAAAATTGAAGTAGGACTTTGAAAAAGACTATTAGGATAGATAAATAAGTTCGTGCATTTTATTTCCTCATCAAAATGGGGGTTGCAAGACATGTGGTATCTTAAACAAGTTTTGTTTTTCTATGGAATCTTTTTTTAAGTAAGTTCCTGTGTGCGAAATGTAGTCATTGATAGAGGGGACCTACAGTTTATTCCAAGTTCAAACAGCTAATTCAAGAAAGCACTTTCCATGACAAGAATTACACCATCATGCTACGGTTACGGTGAATCTTAATAAGTGCTTTAATTCTATAAACGTTAAACATCTTATAAGACAGCTGATTATGATTTTTAGTTTAGATTTTTTTAAAATCTGAAAAACTTAATGTCTATTTTTGGCATCCCTGTCAAACTTATTTGTTTGTGTAGAATGACAATAGAGAATGCACGCTGCTCTTGCAAGGTCAGAAAAGATCTCACCGATGCATTTAATGTCAAATTTCATGTTAAAAAATATTGTACAATTTTTATAAAAATACAACTGTCAGTTTTTCCATAAATATTAAAATCTACACCAAATAGTACGAAAAATTGGTAAAAATGATATTCCATTCTCGATATCTCCTGAATAAATGCATGTTTTGAGTTCAAAATGATTTCATTCTATGCTAAATGTTGTACATACGTTGTATGTACCCTGAAATGCCGCATAGTAGACTTTATGACCGTCCCGAAAACTGATAAAAAAAAGTTCTATCCCAACCACAAGAAAAGTTATATGCATTTTTTTGTTCAGTGCATTATTTTTTTTTTCTTACTTAATATTTTTGAATACCACGACTACCAGTGAATGAGTTTTATAATTTTTTTTTGCAACAATATTTTATATTACTTGTTCCAACACATAAGATGAAAAAAATTATTATAACTGTTGGACTTCTTAGAGAAAAAAAATATTTAACATTGAATTTCAATGCAAAATGTGAAAACAAATAATTTTTGAAAAAGTTAAATCATAGCTGGTATAAAAAAATGTATGAATACTTGAGTGGCCAAATATTTTAAAAATATGCGTGTTAATTGCAGATTTCAAAATGGAATTAATTATTAATATATCTAGAGTCAATATCAAGTTATTGGTAAAAATCTGCATAACTAGAGTAAATTTAGCAAAAACAAAAGTTTTCAAAATTAGCCAGTAAACGTGAAAATAATACCAAGCGTTGAACATAGCAGATTTTTGATTTATTGGCTGTTTTTACGATATTGTCCTTATGATAAATCCAAGCTTTCAACTTCTAGGGCCGAATGCATTATTGATAAAAAGGTCAAAAAAGTGCAAAAAACGGTCACATTTTCAAGCTTGTTTTAAATTTTACCTGTTCTATTGGGCTTTAACAAACCCATCAAAATTTTTGTTGGTTGCTATTAGTTTATTTGTTATTTTATCTAAACAAAAAGTTTTTGAGCCAGCTTTTAATCACATGATCACTTAGTTAGAAAACAAAAACATAAATAGAATTTTTTTTATTTTTTTTTTATTTAAAGCAAATGCTCAAACTGTTTTCCACCCACTCTTATACAGGTTCTGCACCTCCGAATAAATGAACGTCGTAGTGAACGTGCTCAGAAATTTGTAATGCAGCTGCCTTCATACGATTTCTTAGCTCCTCTAAAGACCTGGTCGGCTTGCTGTATACGATTTCCTTAATGCATCCCCAACACAAAAAATCATGTGGATTTAGGTTTGGGGTGGCCATAAAATTGGTCAAAGACGTCCTATCCATCTGCCTGGATATTTGGCATTTAAATATGCCCGCACAGCATAGTGTGCTAGACAACCATCATTTTCAAGCCAATGGGATTCCTTTAGTTCTTGAGGCACTTCTTTCAGCAAGGTTGGGAGATCTTTTTGGAGGAACTCCAAATAACATTGGCCAGTTAAAATCCCCGGCAACTCAAAGGGTCCAATTATTTTCCCATTAAGAATCCCAGTCCAATAGTTTATTAACTTCCCATAGGAAGTTATTGTAATGGGTCCGATTTGTCAGATTGAAAATTTTGACATTTCTCGGCGTTTTAAGGTCCCTAGAGTCGAAATAAAAGATTTTTAGAAAGATGTCTGTGCGTGGGAGTGTACGTTCTCTACCTTTTTTTTCGTCGTGCACAGCTCAAGAACCAGAAGAGATATCGATTTCAAATAAATTTTGTAACACAGATAATAAGGCAGAAAGATGCGGAAATGGCTCTCAAGAAAATTGCGTGGATGGTTTTTTTACCATAACAGTTTGAAAAAAAGGTGAAAATTTTGGTTAACTCTAAATATCTTACGAACCAAACACGCTAGAGACTTGAATTAAATTGTATGTAATATATTGTAACGTAATATCAAAGAAGTATATTTTTTGAAAAAAAAAAAATTTGTCACCTCGAAAATTTTACGTTTTAAATATGATTTCATCTCCAAAACAGTTTTGTGCAATGAAGAATAATGTTTTTTACATCTGAACAAAGTTTGAGAAAAATTGAATTAACAGTTTTTTACAAAAAATTAAAAACCTACAAAAAATTAACAAAAGTTGGTAAAAATTGATTTTCGACTCAAGTATCTTTCCAAAAATTTGAAATATTTGCTTCAAACTAATTTTATCTTATAAGAAATATTGTTTTCAACATTTACAAAAAATAAAACTCTAAAAGAAAAACAATACTAAAACTTGGCAAAAATTGACTTTCTACTCAAATAGCTTTTCAAAAATTAAAAATTTTGCCTTTAAACTTATTTTATTTCACAGAAAATATTGTTTTCGATATTCAGTAATTTTTATATAAAAATCCAACAATCCGTGTTTTCATTAAAAAATAAAATCTAATTTGGTGAAAATTGATACGAGTACATATAGACAAACTTTTAAGTAAGACAAATCGACAGACGGGATGGGAAGTTATCAGTGTGGGTCGCATCCCAGCCTTTTTTTTAATTTGTGTTATGATATCGATTTTTGATGAAATTAGTTAAAGGAAATATTGATATATATATCAAAAAATATCAAACAAGGATAACATCGTTTAAAAACCGAACTATAGCTGAATAAACAATTTTAAAAAGGACGAGTTTTTCCTTGAACACATTTCTACAATATTAGGAAATATAATTTTTTTTTTTTAATTTTTTCGAAATGAAAAAATAAATCTTTGAAAAAATAAATCTTTGAACGAATACAATTTTTATTTGAAAGGAACATTAAATTTTTCAATAATAATTTTATCCATACCATTGGGACTAAAAAAGATAAAAGACATAACAATTTTTAAAATCCTGTTGTTTGTTTCTTGTTGCATCCGAACACAATGAGATTACCTTTAACTAATAAAAAGCTAAACACTACACATAAGTATAGACATCAATAACTTTCAATAGAATTAACTTTACATTGAATAAGGATGAACATTGAACATTGATGTACGTTAAGGAAAAGGTATTACAATAGACGTGTTTTTATAGTAGAGGCCATACATAAAATTACATTTCACATTTTTGTTTTTACATATCCATGAAGAAAAAAGGTATTAAGTTTTCAAGATAGGATGTGTTCTTACTCCTAAAAATGTTTGAGCCATTTTCTTTTTAATTGATAAAAAAAACTTCTAAATGAATTCGAAATGAATTTATAGATCCGTATTTTTAAATTTGATTCACTTTTACTCCATCAAAATTAACTTTTCCTATGGTTTCTAAAATTTTCATTAGTTCTTAAGTTTGGCTTCGAAATCAATAAGCCTCACGTTATATACTTTGATGAAATATTGAAATTATTATATAATCGGCTTTTGGGATTGCTTTGTGTTAAAATATATATTTGATAAATCAAAAGAAAAACATTAGAAATTGTGAAATGTTCGGAAAAAGTCTTAAAGTGATTTGTCTTACTGACATATTGTTGAAATCGGCATTTTTTTCACTGTTAAGCTTTTATAATACCAAATTTGCATATTCTTTTATGCCTTGAGATTATCAAGCTTCCATACAATCATATTTTTTACCTGTATCACTGTCAATATTTTAACCAAATATTCACATAATGTTTAAAACAAACCAAACCAAAACAAATTTCTCATTATGATGTTCACTTTCATAACAAAATATTCCAATTTTATTCAAATTATTAAGCCCCAAAAATCTGGAAATATGGTGGAAGCTGAAAGGGCGTCTTAAAGTTTATTTAAGTATTTATGCAAATGTCTGTGATCTCACCCCAAACAATGTACATTGCAATAGCTATTAACAAAAAGATGAACACAATTTTATTCTTATAAACGCCTTTTGAATTAGGTGTAAATTTATTAGTGGCCACTTCTATACCAATCAACCTCCTATAGAAAAGTTTCCATTGTCCATTCATCCTTTGCGCAGAAAAAAGGTCAATGTATTAATTATTCCTTTTCGTTAAATTTACCCCCATCGGTATTCTTTTCTTTTTCATTTTCACATAACAAAGCTTATAAGGAAACGAAGAAGAAAAGCGAAAACGGAAAAGAGGATTGAATGGATTCGAACTCGATTAAGGACTTCATCCATTCAACAGTTCCAGTTATGTCGGTATTGGTATTCAGTAGGTATAACAATTGGATTTATGCTTGACAGGAAGGATTCGTAAAAAATGAGGCCCTTAACGTGATTTTAAGAAAGGATAACTTCTTCTAAATTAGGGTAAGATAAGTTGAATCGATAAAATAATGACATTATTCGAAGTAGATCTTAACGCGCGACAAAGCTAAGGACGAATCAAATGAAATGACAAAGCTAATAAACATAAAACAAACATCTTTTGTTGTTGGCATAGAGTTAGACAAATAAAAAGACAACAATAACAAAAACAAAAACCGCAGGAAATAGCTGAGCAAAAAGAAAAGTCTTCGTATAACTGTAGTTTAATGATACTTAAGCTGTTGTTGAATTATTGAATTAATTTAATCAATTCAGTAGAAAGTTAGATCTCAAGAAAAAATAAAATAAAATCATTTGGGTAAAGACCTAATCACTTTTTTTACTTTTACGAGCTTTCGAGAGAAGAACATAGCCCCACAAGTCACAAGAAGAAGCGTGAACAAATTAGAATCGATGGTGAGTTAAGTGTGTGTGTGTAGGGTGGATGAATAATAATTGTGAGGGAAACTTCCAAAAAGTGGTTAAGAAAGTATAACGGTAGGATTATGTAGTAAAAGTTAGTTGTTTGACCGCAGTTATATGAGAAATTTTATTTCGAAAATTGGTGATTTGAAATCTTGGCTCTTGGTACAAAATTGTGTAATCATTACATAATGTCCATATAACATGGGATTTATTTCCATTTAAAGGAGGAGAAAGAAGATGTATCCTTGGACACGTATCGAGATTTATCGGGACAAATCAATTGTAATACTTTTTTCTAGGATAGGAGTTTTTTTACGGCTTTGATTCATGTAACGACTAATATATACGCACATTGTCTTTAAAGATCTTGGCCTTAACTATGGAAGTTGTTGTCTGCATGTGGGAGGGGAGGGAGGCGGGAGGTGCAATTTTCTAAAAATGTTAATTGACTTAAAACAGAAAAAAATAACGGTAACACCTACAGAGTCATGCTGTAGCATTTTAACATTCCAAGGACCCATTCTTTAATCAACTTCCTATAGGACGTTATTAAAATCGGTCCGATTCGTCGCATTGAAAATGTTTACATTTGTTGAAGTTCCTAGAGGTGAAATCGATAATTTTTAGGGAGATGTCTGTACATTCACGACAATTTTTTGTCGTCCATAGTTCAAGAATCAGTAGAGATGTCGACTTCAATTTTTTTTTTATAATTAACACTTAAGTGGATATTACTACCCTTATTATGCAAAGACACAGTGTGAGCACTATGAAGAGGAGAGAGGGTTTAAAAGAAGATGTTGGTGCACATTGGTTTTGAATTCCTGAATATTGCAAAGGCTGGGAAATACAGAGTGTGGTAGGTAATACCACATTCGCGTAGTACGGCTAAAGGACGAATCTCTATACTTGACAGTACGACTGAAGTTGGGCTCGAGGGTATACTGTTGAGCATTCCTAGAAGCGTGAGTATTACGGTTGAACTGTTTAAGGGGAGGAATGCAACTGGCTATTTCTCTTGAGCATAAACCTTTAAAATAATGGTAAAAAAGGATGAGACAAGATACTTTATGACGATGTTGAAGCGACGTAAATGGTTATGTGAGGGTGTTATCACTGATTAATTTTAATGCTTTACGTTCAATGCTGTCCAAGAAGCTTAAGTAGGTTGCAGGTGCACCAGCCCAGATATGCGAGTTATACTCAAACTTTGGACGTATATAAGCTTTGTAGATAACAGCCAGATCAACAGAGGAGAAAAACTTCTTGCATCGCCTTAGAAACCCCAAACATCTTGTGGCATTTTTCACGACATCGCGTATGTGATCATTCCACAAAAGGTGGTTGGTGATACTCATACCGAGAATATCGAGATGTTCAGTCTCCTCGATGCAAGTTCCATCCATGGATAATGGCAAGGCCGGTGAATCTCGCTTGAACGATACAAGACAGCATTGCGTTTTCGAAGTATTAAATTTAACGCGGTTTTTTAATCCCCATTGAAGAATGCTATTAATGTTGGAATTTAATGAGCTTATCATATTTTTCGTTGCAGTTCCACATCCGAGGAAGAGGGATGTGATTCTGAAAACGAATATGAAAAGCTGAGAGTACTGTCGTCAGCAAAACAATGTATTGGATTAGAAGTTGCAGACAGGAGATCATTAATAAAAATGAGAAAGAGTGTTGGTTTTATGTGGTTTTCAGACTTGAACCCATCCAATACTACTTGTATTGAACGATCCAAAAGGTAATTACTAATCCAATGACGCAGGGATTTGTGAAGACCGAAAGCACGCATTTTCGATAAGAGAGCCTGATGCCAAACTCTATGAAATGCTTTTGAAATATCATGTACAATAATCTTACTTTCTTCAAAACGATGTAAAGATTTGCTCCACTCTTCGGTGAGATGAACCATGAGATCACCAGTGGACCTATTGCTGCGAAAGCCGTACTGTCATTAAGAAGGTTTCGGTCTTCGAGATATTTCTTAAGCTGATAATTTACCAGCGTTTCCATGACCTTGGAAAGAAGAGACGTAAGTGCAATTGGTCGGTAGTTAGAGGGTGAGGAAGATTTGCCTTTTTTGGGAATAGGCTGGACAAATGCAGTTTTCCATCCTACCAGAGGCGTAGGACAGATGAAAAAGCTTACGCAGTGGTTTTGCCAGCGTTGAAAAACACCTCTTCAGAACAATAGCGGGGATACCATCGGGACCAGCGGTTTTTTTTATGTTTAGATCTCTTAGGACTCTTGAAACAGTACGAGTGTGAAAGATTGGTCCCATAGAATCACTAACTCGCTTAAGTACAGGCGGGGTCATAACACTCACTGGCAGTATAGAATTGGTAACAAAACTGCCTAGAAAAGAGATTAGCTTTTTCTAAAGAGCTAACAAAAGGAGTGTCATTGACGTACTATGAAGTACAGAGATTCTTTTTTTAGCCGTACTACGCGAATGTGGAATGCCTTGCCACGCTCTATCTTTCCCTGTCATTGCAATGTTCAGAAATTTAAAACCAATGTACACCGACACCTCCTATCCAACCCTTCCCTCTTTTCCTAATGCTCACACCACACATGCCAAAGACAGCATATTAAAGGTATAAAAAACCCTTTTAGTGTTTGCTAATTATAAAAAAAAAAAAGCGTAGGAACCGAAGAAGAGGAAGAATTCTTCATGTTTTTTTTACAAATTACCAAACATTTTTACTGCTGGGACATTGCAGTATTTTTTGCCGTAACTTTTGGTCATATAAAAATGTGGTCCGTCGAATATGGGCGTTGCAGGTCCTCCTGGCTTGTTTGAACTTATTCCGGCTTTCCTCAGTACGGTTGGCTTTATAGCAACGGAAACTTACCTCTTTGGCCCTAATAACCTCTTTACAGCTCGCATCAAACCAAGCGTTTTATTTGGGTCTGATACTTTTAACCCTTTTTGAAGTAATTATTGAGGCCGTCCCAGTTGGCTTTCTCGTATTTTTAAACGGTTTTCTTAGGAGTTCTTTCTTTAACTGAACAGTTTTGACAAAAGAAATTTGCAGATATAACACAATGGTCAGATGTGCCTAGAGGAGATAGAACACTAAAAGCGTATTTATCAGGGTCAGAGGTAAGAAACAAGTCGAGGGTGTTTTCTGCTCGACCTACCACGTCCGATTTTCGAGTGGGCTCGTTGAACAGCTGAGTTAGGTGATCAACTCAGCGAAGATCTGAGCACACACTCCTTCTGGTGATGTCTGGCCCGAATGTTGAAGCCATGAAGAATTGTGTGCATTGAAATCGCCCGTTACAACGATTTCAGTGCGAGGATAGGACGAAACAATTCTTTGGATGGAATCAGACAAAGCATCAAATTCACGAGAAGTTGATACTCTGTCGAAAGGGCTTTGATAAAGGAAGCAGTAGTGAATGATTTGCTTATTTACGGAGAATTAAATCCACAAATAATTAAAAAATTAATAGGTGCAGATACCATATTGTGGTAAGAGTTAATAAGCAACATCATTTCTAATGTATATGGCGAGGCCATGAGTACAAAATTCAGTAGGATCGGAATTCTCACCTATTTGGGTTTCACTTAGTGCTAATACTGCTGGCCTGTTTAAAGCAGTGTGGGAGTACGCCGAAAGAAAATTCGCTCTAAGCCCACGAATATTACAACAATCTATCCTGAAATTTACAGCCATTACAAATAAGAAAATAACAAATAAATTAAATAAATTTTGTTATACAGATATTAATGCAGAAATATGAAAAAAGGACTCTCAAAAAAAAAATGGATGTTTTTTTATTATAGCAATTTAAAAAAGGCGAAAGTGTTGGTTAACCTTAAATATCTCACGAACCAAAAACTAAAGAGATTTAAATAAATTTTGTATTATATATTTTAACGTGTTAAGAAACAAATCCAATTTACGGTTTTTATAAATAAAAATTAACTGAAAAAAATATTAACACTTCTCATATATATTTCGAACAAAAAATGATTTCATATCCAAAACAATTTTGTACAACTAAGAATAACGTTTTTAATATATGCTAAAATTTTAGAAAAATTGAACTGACAGTTTTCTTACAAAAAATGAAAGCTTAAAAACATTAAAACTTGGTAAAAATTTACTTTCGACTCAAAAATCTTTTCAAAAATAAAAATACTTGCTTCAAACTTATCCCTCAGAAAATGTTGTTTTCGATATTCAGTAATTTTTTTTATAAAAATCCAAAAGTCGGTTTTTTTTTTCATACAAAAAATAGTACCCAAGTTTGTCAAAAATTAATGTTCGGTATTTCGTGAACAATTTAAACTAATTTTAATCATACAATTTGTATTTATTTATATAAGACTGTTCGATTTTTATTAAAACTACTGAATATCGAAAACAATATATTCTGTGAAATAAACAGTGTTTGAATTCTTGAAAAGCTATTTGAGTCGAAAGTAAATTTTTACCAAGTTCTAGTATTGTTTTTTTAAGATTTTTATTTCTTATAAAAAAATGTCAATTAGATTTTTATTAAAATTTGACTGTTGTATGTTGACAACAATATTTTCCAAAAATAAACTTAACTTCAAAGTTTTGAAAAGACATTTGAGTCGAAAATTAATTATTACCAACTTTTGTTAAAATATATTTATGTTTTTAGGTTTTTGTAAAAAACTAAGTTTGAATTGACAAAACTATCAATTCGATTCTTCTCAAAATGTTTCCAAATGTTGAAAACAATAATTCTTATAAGTTCGAACTAGTTGGAAGTCATATTTTCAAATTTTTGAAAAGATATTTGTTTCGAAAATTTATTTTTACCAAGTTTTGTTAAATTTTCTTTTAAGTTTTCATTCTTTGTAAAAAATATATTAAATAATAATGTTTTGAATAATGTTTTTTAAACTTTAATTTTTTATATAATGAAATGTTAATTTGATTTTTGTCAATATTTTACGAGATGTTAAAAACGTTATATTTCCTTGTACAAAATTGTTTTGGATATGAAAAATTTTCGAGGTTACACATTTTTTGCAGTTTTTTAAATTTATATAAAAAACCGTTAGTTGGGTCTTTTTTCCAAAAATGTACTTTTTTGGTATCACGTTGCAATAAATAATTTAAAATTGAATTCAAGTCTCCAGTGTCATTGGTTCGTGAGATATTTAGGATTAACTAATATTTTCACCACTTTTTTTAAATGCTATGATAAAAAAACACCTATTCAATTATTATTATCTGTTTGAAAAAAAAAATATATTTAAAGTCCATATCTCTACTAGTTCCTGAGCTATGGACGACGAAAAAACGTCGCGAACATACGTACACACACACGCACAGACATCTTTCTAAAAATCTTTTATTTCGACTCTAGTTAATTTTTAAAACATGAGTAAAATCAAGTCCAAAACTTATTTTCCTAAACTTCATATAGATTCAAATTAATTCGCATAACTAAGGAGAATTTCCAGAAACTGAGTAAGATACTTAAATGCTTAAATTTGCATCTTAAAGACTAAAATTTTTACTTTTTTAAATCATTCTACAATATTTTTTGTTATAAGAATTATTCTGAGTTCAACTTAGGCTTAATAACCCCGTTTTTGTTTGTTTTTAGCATTTTTGAAGGGTCGTTTTTAAAACTGATGTGATACAAAAATTTAAAGACTAGATTCGAATTAAGGACATCTTAGTCTTTTATTTTTACGTTTAAAATTATTTTATGGAACGAAGAATAACGTTGTCGATATGTGGCAAAGTATTGAAAAAGTCGGTTAACGGTCAACTTGAAAATCGTGCCAAAAAATTAAATCATTGGTTTTAAACTAAAATCATCTTACAAGAATATTATTTTACACATTCACTCAGTTTTTATTAATATAATAATAATATAAAGGTAAAGGTGTGTACAGTGAATCAGGGTACACAGTGAATTATTTGCTCTCACGATGATTTTTTTTATTTTATAATAATTCTTAAAAAAAAGATCATCTTTTTACTTTATTTATCCCTTCAAACCATCAGTCTGCTTGAGACCAAAAATTGCATTCTCCAGAGCAGACGCAAGCTGCCCTCGATTTAATCAAGAATTTGAAAAGCATCAGGGAAGCTACAAAATCAAAAAAAATTATCGTTTACCTTCAAAAATTCAGCCCCGAAAGGAATTCATATCTTAAGTTACCAGTAAAGAAACAGGGACTTTGTCAACAACATGTGCAATAATTTGAGCAAGTGGAATAGCGCCATATGCTACACGGTACGTAAGTAAATGTACTTTTCCCTAGCCTATTCCATTTGTTATCATAGCTGTTTGTTTTAATTTGTTACTACACAGGCACACTTCCCGATGCTTGAGGTTTGGCTACTCCAGTTGGATGGATGAATTCGGAACTCTTTCCAGAAATGATGAGCCATTTTATACAACACATTTGTTCATCAAGGAAAATTCATTTCTGTTATTGCTTGACAATTATGAGTCTCACCTCCCAATTGAATCCTTAGAATTAGCGAAAACTAACTATCGTTAAATAAAATATGACTGATAAATATAAAAATAAGTATAAAACAAAAAACATTGTTTTTTTTCAAGACTGTATTTACATTCCTGATTCGCTGTGTACACCCAAAGTACAAAGTGAATGATGTGGTAAGTTAAGTTTGTGTGCTTTAATTGAAGAAAATATTTTGAAAACGTTGGCGTTATGAAAAAAAATTGCATGGCTTCTATTATAAATGTGAGCTTAACAGCCAATTTTCAATCTCACATGAAATATTATTATTAAAACTTTGTTAAAGTTCTTGAAAAATCGTCAAATGGGATGGAACTCGAGTTTTAAATTCCAAGTTTACGTGCGTCGGCCTCAACTTGATCACGCCACCAGAAATGAGGTCTGCCTCTGTTTCTTTTTCCCTCAGGCTTGGCGTTGAATACCTTCAGGGCTGGAGCTCGACATGCCCTAGCCATCTTAAGCGTTGAACACGCAGTTTTTTTCCCAGTTTATGATTATATCTTCTCCGCCAGATATTACTTTGCCTGTCGACACAAACCATACCATAGATCGTGCGCAGAACCTTCCTGCCGAAGATACCATGAGATCCTTTATCCGCCTGGGAGAGGGTCCATGCTTCTGCACCATACAGCAGGACTGGTATGGTTAAGGTTTTGTACAGTGTCTCTTTGGTATTTCTCGATATTCCTCAACTGCTTGCTTAGCCCAAAGAAACAGCGATTAGCAAGGGTAATTCTACGTTTGATCTCAGCGCTGATGTCATTTGCAGAATTATAAGCAGTGCCTAGGTAAAAAAATTGGACAAATGGACTCTATTTGACGATAGGAAATACTTTGTTTCATCTCTTCACTTCAGACTCGATATTAGAAAAGGCACCCGTCACTACTCGTTTGGTTCTTCTCATAATGTCGATGTCATCTGCATATCCAAGATATTGTGTGAATTTTTGAAAGATGAAGCCACTTGTATTGGCGTTGGTGTTGCCCACAACTCTTTTAAGAACAATATTGAAGTAGCTACATGAAAG
Source organism: Eupeodes corollae (assembly GCF_945859685.1). NCBI lineage: Eukaryota > Metazoa > Arthropoda > Insecta > Diptera > Syrphidae > Eupeodes > Eupeodes corollae. The sequence goes on along the minus strand of NC_079148.1, from coordinate 93,752,168 downwards.
CGCATCACCTTTTGGAAGTAATCTGGTGGTTTCGAAGGTAGCCGTCGAGTCTCTCCCAATTTTGACGCAGCAACGAGCATTTTCCAACGTCATCCTGATATGTCGTATCAGTTAAGTAGGTATGCCAAAAAATCTATCATTCCGTTTTTCAAGAAACTTTAACCGATGTCAAAAACTTATTTTAAAAGTTCATTTAATGTTTGCCAATTGGTAACACTCCATAATAATGCATAATATTCAATTTAATTGTCATTTACGTTATTGACTCGAGACATATTTGAGGTTCAACCGAGTTTTTCACTTCTTTTCGGATTGTTTCAGTAAAAAAAATCACCGAACCAATTTTATTGTTACTATTTATGACGTTATTTGAGATATGGATGATGAAAAAGAAGTCGCATACCTACGAACGCTTGAACGTATTTTCATTTTGTCAAATAGCCCAATCCGAAAGGTTAATTTGAGAAACCTCTCTTCAAGACAAGAATTACTCTTTTTGTATTTTAGATACATTTCTAGAAAAAGGCAGTACTCGTGAACAAAACTTTAGATACCACAGGCAAGGGTTAAACCTTATACTATTTAATTTTTTTTAGTTCCATCTTAAAGGTATCTTAAAGCTAAACAAAATTTAATAAAACTAGCTTTTAATTAACCATAACTTACAACTTACTTACTGGTCCCATACGGACACTCGAAGTTAGACAATTATACTTAATTTTAATACTTTTCGGCCCTATTATCTATTTTACTATAACTCCATTTTATTTTATTTGTATTTATTAGATAAAAAAGCTAGTTTCATTTTTTTTTTTTCATTTTTACTTAAAAACTACTTAAAATAAGGTACTTAATACAAAATTTGAAACTAACTTTAACTTTTTTCATTTTTCATTGTTTTGTTGTTGTGTTTTTCCTTTATCCTATGTTTTTTTTTCGTAATTATATTTTGTTATGCCACCATGGCTATTCTACTTAAAACCAAACCCTAAACCTATAAAATTAGTATGTAAGCCGGCGAAGGCTTAGAACCCCATCGCGACAACCTACTGTCAAGCGTCAATTGCCGATTGAAGTCACCAAAACTAGTTCTCCTGCTTCACCCTATCAGTTCGGTCCCGTTCGGACATATCCTTACTGCTATGCTCCGCCTTGTGCCATGACGTCCCGATTGTACAGGAGTCACCTATTCACGGTTCGTCATCTGACGTGGTAGATTAGCGGTGAAATAAAGCCGCTCAAGCGTGAACTTTAAAAATACTCATCGTTCGGATAGAACGCCCCGAAAATTAAATTATTGGTAGAAGACATAGCTTTTGCAATGTGACCTCGAACGAGTTTTATCACGAAACTGTCAATTCTGTTGATTCGAGCATTGTTGTATAGGACCTTGGTGGAATAATAATGCACGAAAGAAGATCCGGCTCTTCGATGTGAGACGGTACAGCGTCGTAAACACTGCAGCTCGAACACCTGGTCAGAGCAGCATTTATATGTCTGTCGAAATATAAATACTGATCAAACCAGATACCGACGTGCTTCACTACATTTTTGCTCGCTAATGGCTGCCCGTGAAGATCAACGATGACCATTTTGCTCCAATTCTTGCACGTATCCCTCGTAGCCCTAGCCAACGGAGTGCGGAACAGAATTGTCTTGGACCTTTGGACACTTATGTTCAGTTTCCAGTCGTCGCAATATCGCTGAATCTTGTCAAAATCACGCCGCAAGAGAATTCTAATAGCCTAAAACTTTCGGGCCGTTCTGTTCGTAATTAGATCAACGGCGTATGCAATTGCCTTGATTAGACTACCTATCAGATCGCTGGTCAGAATCGGTGAATTCACCGCTCCCTGTTGAAGACCATTTTTGATTAAGAATGTTGTGGTAAAAGTTACATTGCCACCTTTGACAACAACCTTTCTACCGTTAAGCATATCATAAAGTATATACAACAATGGTTTGCTTATGCCATGCCTGCTCAGTTTTAGGTAAAGACCCTCTAACCATACCGTATCAAAGGTCTTTTCCAAATCAACCAGAACAGCACCTGTGCATTGTTGTTTGGATTTATTCCATTGGATATCAGAAACGAGTTTAGACGAATTGTGTCATAACCCTCTTTAAACCCGAACTGTTTATCCGGAATTATTCTGTTGTCTGCAGACAACTTAGTCAGAGCTCTACTAAGAATTTTTTCGAAAACTTTGCTTATGCTTGGAAGAAGACTTATCGACCGAAGATTTGACGGGTTGGAGTTGCCCTTTCCCTTTTTCGGGAGAGGATGAACCACAGCGGTCTTCCAATGTCTTGATAATTTGCATTATTCAGTGCATTCTTGAAGATTGTGGTACAAATTGCCTCCATCGCTAAATTTCTTAGTACGACGTAAGATATACCATCGACAACAGTTGACTTTTTGTTATTTATTGAGTTGAAACTCGATCTTCGTCACTAACAAGGGACTTGGTCCCGTTTGCTCGGCGATTATGGCATTTACCAAGGAATCGTCATTGAACCGCATGAAACCGCGGTTCTCAGATCGTGTACAGTCCTACGCACTAACCCCAACGCCGCGGGTACTATTCAAACGTTTGTATTTAAAGTAAAATTAAATTATATTTGTTTACAAATTAAATGTTAGTCAAATATGAACAGTTTTCCAACTTTTCGACCAAAACGCAAATAAATAACTTCACTTCCTTATTCCAAATACTTTGTAGAAAAAATCTACATAAGATTTCGTCGACTTCAAGCAGATGTAGAATTGTGTCTCAATCTCAATCTAATTAATTACCAAAAACTTATTAAAACGGCCCTGATGCGATGGCAGAAAAGAAACAATAATTGGATTATTCTCGTACATATTCAAGTCGAATTACTTATTTTTTCTCTTTGATTATTGTCTGAAATATTGATATGTTTGTTTTAGCTCATGACATAATTCTGATTAATTGGCAGAAATTATTGATGAATCAAATAAACGACGACGACGACGACGACGTCTGTGAGCCAGATTGAATTTCTCATATAATCAAAATACAATAAAACATAATCCAAACCTAATTGACATTCTATTTGAGGAATAGGAATTTTATTCTTTTCTTTCGCATATAAACACAATATTTCGCTCCTTTATTCTCCTCGCCAGATCCTGAATAAATGACGAAGCATTGAGTTATTGTTTCTTTCCATGTTTGGATGCGGATGGAAAGCTCGTCTCTCTGACAACCTTTACATATTCACATAGGTTGATATCCCTTTTTGTAAGATAATACGGAATGATTTATTCATTTCCGATTACTTAGTCCGATATAGACACATATGAACAATGAACATGCACGTGGCGAGGTGTAGAAGGTAGACGCTTTAAGTTGGAAAATATATGGAGCGATTCTATTAACCTTTAAAGCCATATATATTTTGTATGCCAAACCAATTACTTATATCCTTTGCAAAAATGTTCGGTTCCTAGGTATAAGAAACATAACAGCAGAAGCAGCTGAGAAAATTGAACAATAGTTGTAAGGATACGGGAGTTTTTTTGCGATCAAATCTAAATCTAATCTTATGCTGAAAAATCTAAAACCTTCATTGTTATTGTTATCCTTGCTAGGAGGAATCAACTCTGTGGACCAGAACTCAATATACGGTAAATCAACGACAAAATGGAAAGGTTGTCTGTCCAATTAAATTGTTATTTTCTATTTCGAGCTCTGACTACCGACTGCCAACTGTCGACTATACCGACTTTCGAACTGGTGAAACGAAAATACGGATAACTAGGTACTTGCTATACCGTTTTAAGGATAGTTCAATGGATTTTCCAATTTTAGTCAGAAGGACGCCGTTTCCATTTCGATATTGAAATAAAAATAGCAACATCATGGTTTTAGAAGGATCCATCAGGCTGACGTGCATTAATCTCCCTTTAGTTTCTCGCTTTGACAAAAGAAGGATACCTCTACTCACCAAATGGGGGGAAGTCTCTAAAGGTAAGTGCTATGGGTAAGTTCTATACGGCAATGTCAGTGATTTAAATGCTTATGCGTTGTCAGGTATAGGAACACCTACATAAATATAAGAAAACCGAATAAGGCAGAGCAAAAAAGTCGGGTTGTGTTCAGACATCTCTTTTTGGATTTTACCACTTAGGAAATGGTTTGTAGACGATATAGAATTTCATTAAGGTGTTTCTGTGATGCTGAACTAAAGTTTGAGCAAAACGAACTGCAGAGACATATTGTCGTATTTAATAGCTGCTAGGTATCTAGGCGTATTATGTTTCTAAGCTATGTGTACCACTACCACCTCTCTATATATAGTCAGTCTTTATAGAGAAGAGTTGGAAGAGTTTACGGTTTTTGGAATAGGAATTTAACCCAAGGACATTCTAAATGAAGAGGGATTTGTAAATTAATTACAAGCAATTGTTTGGTTACGGAAAACTGTTCTCTAATAGTATAAGAGTTTATAGAGGTAAATGAAGTCATAAGAAGAGGCAGTAAGAAGTTTAATACCATTTTGTGTTTGTATAGGTTGGGTAAAGCGTATATAAAGTGTTTAATGTTCTGCAATTCAAGTGCTTCCTTTATTGAAAAGTACAAGCAAATAGGTAGGTGTAGGTATACGTTGTAGTGAGTATTTTACATAGGACGAACTAATAATTGCTAAAAAAGCTTTCGGTATAGGATTTAAAATTATATCTGGGGATAGTTTCAAGTTCATGGAATTTCAATTAGTTTTAAGGGCATTAAAGGTATTCAAAATCAATAAAAGTGTAAATGATTTAAATAACATAGGTATTAAAAATTTTTGGTAAATAAAATAAAACTATAACAAAGTTATGATGTGTAAACATTTAAAGGTACAATTGGTTTTAAAGTAATAAGTAGATGTGCAGACATCAAACTGATCATACGAAACTACCTTAGCAACAAGGAAACAGTTGATTTAATTTTCTGAGTTAATCAACTTCAAACCATCAATGCACTTTTTTACTCAAAGCTACTGTGAGCATGTAGTATTCGTGGGGTGATGGTAAGAGCGTTGGATTGTCATGCAAAAGGTCTTGGGTCTAATCCCTGTCTATGTCACTTAAAGTTTTTTTTTCAAGTTCATAGACACTAAATCTTGCGAGGAATTGACAAATCCTCCAAGAGTAATTCTTGTCATGAAAAGTGATTTGTAAAGTAAACCATTCGGATTCTCCTCAAAACTTCTCCATCCCTGATAACATTACTCGCGGAAAGGAATGGTTGAGAGTTGTAAATCACTAAGCCCTACTTCTCAACGGACTATTTCGCCACCTAATTTATTTATATTCTACGGTATTACACTAATAATTTTTAAAAAATCATTAGCCATAAAATTATATTTCTCATTATTATAGGAACAATTAATTCAAACCAAATTTCTGTCTTTTTGTGGAATTGGAAATTTTGACATTTCTCGACGCTTCGTACCTCCGTACGTTTGCGACGTTTACATCGTGGTTTGTTGTACAGATAATAATGTAGAAAGATGCAGATAATAACAAAATGGAGTGGGTGGTTTTTTACCCTACCAATTCGGAAAACGGGTAGAAATTTCGGTTAACCCTAAATATTTGACGAACCAATTCTTCTAGAGACTTGAATTAAATTATATATTATATCTTGTGCTAAGGAAAGTTGAGCATCATTCTTTTTCTTGTGAAAAAGATAGTCTGAGTTTTATTACCATTTATTCTTATTTTCCAATCATTGAAATATGAATTCATTTTAATTAAGATCGTATTGCAGCTTGGTTTCAATTATAGAACCAATTGAATCTGATACGCAAATGCAAGTGTCATTGGCAAAATACCCTTTTCACAGTATCTTAAATTCGGGAAATCGGATGCATAAAGTATGTATAAAATTGGCCCAAGAACAGACCCTTGAGGTACTCCTGCATTTTTGTGAAATAAATTAGAAAGTTCATTGTTCACAGAAACTTGAAACTGCCTCTCGAAAAGGAAGGACTTCACAATTTTTTATATGACGAGTAAGTATAAAGGAAAGTTTATAGTTTTTAATAAATGTATGAGCCCTTTATGACAGATGGAGTCAAATGCCTTTTCAATATCTAAAAGTAGCAAACCGGAACTTTTTCCAGAACTTAAGTTATTTTTAACACATTGAGTTGTTCTGTTAATTTGTTGAACAATACTGTGAAAAGCTCTCAAGCCAAACTGTTCTGGAAGCAGTAGGTTATTTTGATTTATATGGATAAACATTTTAGATTTAATCAATAATTCAAAGCATTTGATGATTGAACTTCATAAACTTATTGGTTCATAGTGAGTAGGGTCGCAAGCACCTTTGCCGGGTTTTAATAGAGGAATAATTTTTGTTTTTTTCCATGTCGAAAGAAAGTAACTAATTTTAAAACTACTATTAAATAATTGCTTCAAGAACTTTACTCCACTCTTTGGGAGATTTTTAAATAAAGATTTTTTTATTGCATCGAATCCCACAGATTTAAATCACTCATAGATCTTATAAGTCTAATGCTCAAAAGCAGGACAATAACTTCTAGCATAAGAAGTTTTACTACCACCAGATCGGTGAATCGAAGCACCCCCCAAGGTGGGTTCCTTTCGCCTCTTTTATGAAACATGGTAGTAAACGACCTACTAACATCATTGGAAGCAGAGGGTTTCAGGGTGATTGCCTATGCTGACGACGTTACATTATCTGTATGATACAGACTGTATCTGGAAAGCGCCCCTAAGTACTCTCGAAACTCCTACAAAATGCTTGAAATATGCTAACAAAATGGGCTAAGCAATGTGGTTTGGACTTTTCGAGAAGATATAAAATTCCTCAGATTAGCCCACCCAAGATTAGAGGAATACGATTAAGCTTTTCCGACCAAGCCAAATATTTGGGCCTCATTGTAGACACAAAACTAAATTGGAAGGCAAATATTGATGAAAGAGTAAAAAAGGCTACTGAAGCGCTTTAAATAACCCACTGGCTATACACTTCGGTAATCAGACCGATACTTATTTATGGAGTTGCCGTATGGTGAACCGCACTGGACAAGATGGTTAATCTAAATAAGCTCATCAAAGTCCAGCGGTCAGCAGGTATGTGCATCACAGGAGCACATCATTCAACCCCAACCGCAGCACTGGAAGTGCTTTTAAACCTAACACCTCTTGACATCTTCTCCAAAATGGTGGCAGCCAACTCATGTGTGAGACTTAGAGCTACCTCTCAATGGAACAGTAACAATACTGGATACGATGCGGTACACTTCTATACAGACGGTTCAAAGGCCGATTACGGCATTGGAAGTGGTATCTATTCGGAACAACTGAATCTCAGTCTGTCATACAGACTTCCCAATCAATGTAGTGTATTCCAGGCAGTAATAATGGCGATTAAAGAAGAACTATCCTGGCTCAAAGAGAACGTTATGTCTTGCAAGGATAAACGAATCTTCTCGGACATCCAAGCTGCTCTTAAATCTCTCGCGTCTGTCTCCACAAACTCTCAAATAGTCCAGGATTGTCGATCATCTCTGAATGAGATGACGGATCAATTTAATATTCACCTCATTTGGGTGCCGGGCCACAGAGACATTCCGGGAAATTGCAATGAGCTCGCCAAAAACGGAACACTTCTGCCTTATGTTAGGCAAAAACATAACATAGGAAACCACTTGCTACATGCAAATATCTTCTCAAACTATATGCTCTAGAATCAACAAATGCTAGATGGTCACAGAGTACCATCTGCCTAGTAACCAATCAAATATGGCCAAGCATAGACTTAAAACGGTCAAAAGGCTTGATATCCCTGAGCAGACAAAGTATAAGCTCTACAATTGGAGTAATAAAAGGACACTGCCTCATAGGAAGACATGCTCTGAGGCTAGGGGTCTACACAAATGACTTCTGTAGAAGCTACATGCACGAGGAGGAAGAGGAAACAGTCCAATACCTTCTATGTACATGTCCAGCACTCTCCATTAGAAGGAATAACTTTCTCGGTAATCCCTTCTTCGATAATACCAGTGAACTGGCAACGATCGACACAAAATGTCTCTTTAACTTTAAAAAGTCCAAAATGGTTTGTTTAAGTTCATTACTCTCCCATGAGTAACCTCATTAGTGGTATCACAATGGACCCTTGAGGTCTACGTGCGTCAATGACATCTGGACAGACACTCCAACCTAACCTATTCCGTAGATTTTCTTGCATTTAAATTTATCAAAACATCACGAATATCTTTTTTGGAAATAAAATCATTCTCTTGTTCAATAATATTATTTTCAATATACAGAAGAGATTCATCAACCATAGTTTCTAGCTGATGATAACTTATTGATTTATTTAGGTTCGAGTGACTGGAAAATAGTAAAGTAAAAATCATTGACTAAAGCGTTCGCTTTTTCTTAGTTCGATACCTTAATAGTGTTGTCACTTCTGAGAGCAGGAATATTAGTTTGCTTTTTTTAATGATTTTTGTAATATTCTAGAACGGTTTACTTGCATATTGCAGACTTTGAAGTTTTTGGTTCCAAGAATTATTTCTGTGGGTGTTAATCAACTTTTGTATTAGTGAATTAAGTACTTGAACCTCAGAGAGCAAGCCACAGTCTCTTACTCTTATCCATCTTGTTCGTAAACCATTTCGTATCTTAACTAATCGAATTTCTAAAGGCAACTTATTTGAGCTTTCACAACGTAAAGTTATTTTTGGTACAACTTCATTGACACTTTCATGAATAGAGTTTGTGAAAAAAGTTATGCTTTCGTCAATGCCATACTCACTCACTTTCTCAGAAAGAAAGTTTGGCATGGATTGAATTTTGTTGCTAAAAAAATGTCCTTTAAATGACAAAACGGTGACCCAAAAACCCCTAATTCAACTAGTAAGTGATCTGAGCAAAGTTCTTTTAGGTTCTATAGGTTGACTAAAAAGTCTAGTCATGTTAGTTAGATACATATCCAATGTTGAAGGATTGCCACGATTATTTGTAGGGTAGTAAGTTGGTTCAGGTGGATATAAAATATCAAATGAATGCCTTTTATTTAAATCGAAAAGTAGAATACCCCACGTATTGGCTCTGAGACAGTTCCAATGTCTATTTCTGCTATTAAGATCACCACCAATTAAATATGCACTATTCAAACTAATAAGTTTCCTCATTTCATTACTAAAATCAAAGCGCTTTTGATGTGATGCAGCTCCTCCCGAAAAGTAAGTTGGATATATTTTTATTGATGACCAATTATTAAAAGGAATTTCAATTAAAATATTTTCAATTAACTTAGTATTGAAGGCTATTAATTGGAATTTCATCGAACCCATAAAGAACTACTTTAAATTGCTTTTCAGATCGAAGATCATGAGTGAAAAACTGCCAATTATTATTTGTTAACAATTCACAAACTTTTTTATCTATATCAACTAAACCGCACTTAATACGTATGCGAATTGAAACTTTTTTTGTAAAATAGTCTTCAATATTATACTTAACTAGTAAGGCATGCACACTTTGAAGGCTTTGTTGAGAAACAATGTCTTCAATGTCTAGTTCTTGATCCGTATCAGGATGATATTGTAGGGGAGTGTAAAACCCGTATCTGTTAGTGTCGTTAGAATTCATTTTCCGGTTTTATTGTTGAAAGACACAATGTCTTCAACTATAGAAGGGGATATATTTCTTTTGAGAGATTTGCATGTTGGGATTGAAGACTGAATTACAGAAGAGGACTCTATTAGGCCTGACAAAACTTTAGTTATATCCAATTCAATGAAGTAAGTCGTTGTAGATCTTCCTTTAAGAAAACCATGTTGAGCGGAAGAGAATAAGGGCTTCCAATGGAAATAAAGTGAAACATAATCTAAACTTTCAAAAAATTTGCGATGCATGATAGCTAAGCAATAGGCCTATAAATGTTAATTGTAGTTTTATTGCCTTGTTTATGAATCGGAAATATTAATGTATCTTTCCATATACTCGTATGAGGAAACACACCTTGGGAAAGAGAGTGTTCAAAGAGTGCAGTTAGAGGCTTTAAAAGAGAATGCATACATTTTTAAAAACAACTGATGGGATGCGATCGGGACCAGGGCTAAAGTGTTGTTTGAGGCTTATGATTTTGGCAAGTACTATTTCTTGAGTTATTGTTAAGGATGAAAGAGAGGTTTGCAACCATCTTAATAACTAAAGTAGTTAGGATCGGGGTTATAAAGATTTGCTAAGTATTTGTTATAATTGTTGGATCCGAGTAGTTTATGTTGGAGAAGCTCATTAAAGGTTGGACTTTGTCTCCAAAGTGTATGATTTACTTTGTACCTAAGTATCAATGCAACAAACAATACAAATATAACCATAATATTCTTCATTTTCAATTCATCTCTCAAAACCCAAATTGACAAAAAATCCATTTAGGAAATTATGTCAAAAACACTTAATACAGAAATTTCAATTTCGAGTACAATTTAATTTTATATGTTTCCCTTCTTTTTCGAATTAAAGATTTGAAGTTACACAAATTTGCAGCGATAATCCCTATCAAACACTTAAATTTAACACCTTTTATGTCCTTAGAATTAACGTGCTATACAAATTTCAATATGTTGACTTCATATCCCATACCTGCAATCCTATTAGACGTTGAAACCTATATAACCTTTTACGACTTAGTAAGCTCTCTATAATATAAAAGTAATTCCACTTTGATGATCTTCTATTTGAATTTAATTTGTTTTTTTTCTTATTCTTCAATGAACGAGTATGGGTCGGGATAACCACAAAGATGCTGGAACCGAAAACAAACCAAGCATTTTTCCTTCTTCAAAGGTACACAGGGGAAATAAAATGGTAATCAAGTTGCCATCGTCCTTTAGTCAAAACAGATTTACCATAACTCAATCAAATTTTACTTTTGTACCTATGTATAGGTATATACCCTAACACACTAATAATATCCTTTCCCTGCAGCATCTTACACTCACTACCCCTGCGCCTGCACCCACCTAACTCAACTCACTCACTTACAAATATTCTCTGAGTAAACTCATCAAAGTTAATAATTTTCACATTACATGAATTTTCCATTCCACAAGCCCGAGGACAAGGACGCAGGAGCAAATGTGTTTTCTTAACAAGCCTGAAAACAAAAACAGGTTATTACATCGTTGCGTCATTAATGTCGTATGCAAATCAGTCTAAAGCTGTCATTACATTTTATATCTAAACACAGTATGATTGAAGTATAAATTACTTTAACATTATTCAGGTTTATCTTCAAAGCAGCCCAGCCTAACAAAGGATAGACGCCATACTTATAACACACCTGAACTGGGATCTGGGTTCTGGGAACTCGGAGTATCAGTCGAATGGCCGAGGACGAATGGTACTAAAACAAACAGAACAACAAATATCCTTCGGGTGTTTTTGAGTCATCATCCTATAAATCTATAAAAAATTATGTTCTCATGTAAATTTATTTTGTGCGTTGGCTTTAGCTTTAGCTTTGGAGTTGTGACTTGTGAGAAGCGGAGTGGAGCTTATTTTGATAACAAAAGATGAAGTGTAAAATGAACCATTCGGTGTTTTTTTCCGCCTTTTAAAAGTTAAAATATGTTTACTCTGTACTCACTCGTGCTCTCGATTGTGTTTGAATGATGCCCTGTAGCGTAGTCGTAGATTCCGCCTGGTCTCACTGCTGCTATCGTTGAAATGATGGTTGTTTGACAGTTCTGCCGGCAGCAAGAGCGCCATCTCTGTAATAAAGCGAGAACATTATTTGCGTTAGTTGTGAAGTTGAACAAAAAAGGGTAGAAGTTATTTTTACAATTGTCTTTTTCAAAGTTAGTTGTGGATGTGTGCTTGATTCAAAATCAACGAGAAAAAAATACAATTAGCTTTAGAACCATTGTGAGGTCCTTTTGCTAGGGACCCTGTTGTACACTCTGTGCAACTTGATTGAGATGTAATTTGTCTTTCGATAACCTTTCTCTTGATGTATACCAACAAAATAAGTGCAAAGATATAAGAGGAGTCCTTTTTGCGAATTAAGTCACTCAAAGGACTTTAGGACTTTAGAGAGATAGCAATGTTTTTGTTTGAATAGGACATAGTCTTTTATGAAAATTAGAGACATAGGTCAATAAACCTATTTCCTGTTTAACAAGAAACATTTATTATTTAATTCGTTGTGTACTTAAGAGTCAAATTAATTAAATAGGATATTCAATTCTTTGGCGAACGATTAATGCAAATCAAACCATAATTGAACAACTAGAATCTTATAGAAGCTTGATATTTTACTAAAGGATACAAGAAACTCTCTAAACTATATACAGATACGCTAGAAAAGGTTTAAAGAAAACAACCTTATTTAACTTTCCATCGGAAATTATTGTAATCCGTCTGATTTGTCAAATTGAAAATTTTAATTTATTCGACGTTTCAAGGTCCCTAGAGTCTAAAAAAAAGATTTTTAGAGATTTGTTTGTGCGAGCGTGTGTACGTTGATTTATACGTTCGGGAAGTTTTTTCGTCGCTCAAGAACCAGTAGAAATATTGACTTCAAATAATTTTTGTTAAACAGATAATAAAGCAGAAAGACGCAGAAAGGGCTCTCAAGAAAATTGAGTAGGTAGATTTTTTACCTAGCAATTTGACAAAATTTGAACATTTGGGTTAACTTTAAATATCTCACGAACCAAACACGCTAGAGACAATTAAATTTTATATAATATATTGTAACGCGATTCCAAACAATATATTTAAAAACAAAATCCAATATAAATTTAAAAAAAAACTAAAAAAAAAAAAGTGTCCCCTCAAAAATTTTGTGAATGCAAAATGATTTTATCTCCAAAACAATTTTTTATAACGAAAAATAACGTTTTTAACATCTGGTAAAATTTTAGTTTACAGTTTACAGTTTTATTATTAATTTACTCAGTAAGATACAATATCTTATAAGCTAGAGTAACTATCAGTATCGCAATACTATAATATAAAAAATATGTATGCTGTAGTGACATATTACTTACAGTAAGCTAATCTGTTAGATTATATAAGCATTTGAGCAAGTATATTTCAATTATAAAGTTATTAAAAAACTCTTTACAAAAATTTGAGATATTGGCTTTAAACTACTTTTATCTTTTAAAAAATATTTTTTTCAAGATTCAGTCAAATATGGGAAAAATCAGATTTACAGTTTTTTTTACAAAAAATAGAAACTTAAAAGAAAATTTAACAAAAGTTGGTAAAAATTGATTTTTGACTCAAATATATTTTTAAAATTTTGAGATATTAGCTTTAAACTTCTTTTTACTTTTAAAAATATTGTTGTTAACACTCAGTAAAATTTTGAGAAAATATATTTTTTCTTACAAAAAAATAAAAACCTATCAAAAAAACAATTTTAAAACTTGGTTAAAATTTACTTACAACTCAAAATCTTTTTAAAATTAAAAATATTGTCTTCAAACTTGTTTTATTTCGAAGAAAATATTGTTATCGATATTCACCAGATTTTTTATAAAAATCCAACAGTCTGTTTTTTTTTTCATAAAAATATAAAATCAACAAAAAATAGTTCGCAAAGTTTGTAAAAATTGATGTTCGGTTCTTGATATATCTCAAATTAATTTCGTTCATCCAATTTGTATAAATTTAAGAAATTGGTAAAAAAATGTTCGACTAAAATTCTATTTAACAACACTAGATTTTCAAACTAAACTATTTTCAACCATGTCTCTGTAAATTGTACAATTTAGTTTAAGAAACAAATATTATAACATTGATGCTACAATAAAGATAAAGATAAAGATAAAGATAAAGATAAAGATAAAGATAAAGATAAACAAACTTAACTATTTCTTTACATACAAAATTTTGTTGGTAATTTTAAAATTTTTAAGAATAATTCAACTAACAATGTTTTTAACAAAACCCGAAAACCTACAAACCTTTTAAGCAAGACAAATTGACAGACGGGATGGGAAGTTATCAGTGTGGGTCGCATCCCAGCCTCTTTTTTCGTATTTGTTTTAGAGCTGCATAGACAAGTTAAGAAGTAGAGCCCATGTTAATCATATGAATGAGTTAGTTCGATAGCGGAAACATAATTTTCTAGAATTTTGATCAAATATGTATAAAAAGTTAGTATAGGCCCCAAATTGTAAATCCAACCAAAATTATTGAGCCCGTAAAAGACAAAAAAATTAATTCAACATTTTTCGATATGAATACATATATATTTATAGTCAAAATGTGATGTAATTTAAAATGTGTTTATGGAAAGGTTAAAAACCTGTGCCCTAAAATTTTAAAGTATGCCAGAGAGAGAAGAAATCTAAAGTATTTTTATTCTTTATTTGTGTACAAATTAAAAATTTTGAAATTTAAAATACTAAAAGAAAATTGGTTGCCTTTCTCAGTAGCTTGTATTAAGATAAAAAAATGCTCTTAATTTGGTTTTTAAAATTTAACATAAAGAAAAATGTGTGTGCTAATTAAGTACCTCTATCCCATGTACATAAAGTATTACACGACCTTAAAATAAATGTAAGATATTAGTAATAAATGTACGGATAATTAAATAATTTCAAGAATTTAACATATTTTTTTATGTTTATTTTATTGTAGAAAAATAAATGCCTTTAAGTATGGAAAACGATATCAGTCAAATTCTCGATGATTCCAGATATCATCTAGAAAGTTTTGAATAGATTGTGATGCTACAAAGAAAAAGGCCCAAAGGTGCTAATTAGGGAAGATATCCTCTTTAAAAAATAACTCTCTTTTCGAGTGGATGGAAAAAAGCATTTGTTTAGCCTGTTACTAAAGAATCCGAATCCTCCTCACCATCTAACTATCGTCCAATTGCACTTACGTCCCTTCTTTCCAAGATCATGTAAACGCTGATTAATTTTCAGATTAAGAAATATCTTGAAGAACGAAAATGACCGACAGTATGGATTTCGTAGCAATGGATCCACTGGTGATCTCACCGAACAGTGTAACAAAATTGCACATAGTTTTGGAGAAAGTAAGATTATAGACTTGGTATTTCAGAGGCATTTGATAGTTTGGCACCAAACTCTCTTATCGAAAATGCGTGCTTTTGGTATTGATGAATCCCTTTTTCGTTGGGTTATAAATTACCCTTCGGACCGTTCAATTGAAGTAGTATTTTACGGGTTGAAGTCTGATATCCAAAATATATAATTAAACAATTGTATCTCTTGAGCACAGTCGTAAAGATTCATGTATGTCATTATTTAATCGCTTTTTTCATAAACAATGCTCTAGTGAAATGGACAGTTGCTTTCCTTTTTTTCCCTTAAACAATTTAATCGTTATACCCATTCTTCTAGGAATATTAATCTGTCTAACCTTGAGCCTGATTTCAGACGTACTGTCATGCACAGAGATTCTGTTTTTAGTCGCACTAGACGAATGTTGAATGTTTTACTAGACTCAATGTTGCCCACTCATTAGAATGTCCAGACATTCAAAACCATTCTCTCCTCCCTTCCTAATTGCTCGCACTGTGTTTATTACTATAAGGATATTCATATCCGCTTGAGTGCGTGCGGGCCAAGAACCATTTCTCATTTTGTAAATAGTATATTTTAATCAACCGAAGGAGTTTTAAATCATTCCTGAATTTTGTAAGCCTCTAATGGAACCAATGTGCTTATGAAGGTAGGAAGATGGATTTTTAGATTAAAATCTGTATCAATTTGTTGCATGTCATGACCCAAATCATCGAAGGCACGATCGGCTTGGGTTATAGTCTTTTAAAGTCTATAAGTAAAATATGGAGTAATGTCTGTTTAAGAATGTCTATAGTCCCAAATCAGCGAGGAATCGACAAAAATGAGTTTTTGTCAACACAAAACGGGCTACAGCAGCAAAAAAATCCTAATTGTTTTTGAGCAACACACACTGTTTCTTTTCTTCGCATCTCTAAAATGTCACAAAGTTTCACTATTGCACCGAGAAGGGGCATCACCACCGACGTGAATGCTTTGTTTTGAAAAAATTGTGTAAAAATTGAAAAATGTTCTCATTCCAAAATGTGAATTTTAACTATATGGCTGTTAAATGTTTAATTGTACTTAAAAAGCAGGTTTATTTTACGAAAGTACAATTTTGTATGGGGTTTTTCAATATTCCGCTATAAATTGGAAGAAAATTTAAAATCTTCATCATCATAATGGCTTCAACAGCTAATAACAAATATTGTAATGAAATAAGTTTTGTTAAAGTCTTATTTCCAGTTGTATTAAAATAAAATAAATAAATAAGGTGGTGCAACAGTCCGTTGAGAACTAGGGCCTAGTGACTTACAACTCTCAACCATTCCTGTGTGCGAGTAATGTATTTAGGGATGAAGGAGACCAACAATTTTAAGCCGAATCCGAACGGCTAATTTGAGAAAGCACTATTCATTACTCTTGGAGAATTTGTCAATTCCTCACAAGAGGCAGTGCCCGTCAAAAATACTTTGAATGGCACAGGCAGGGATTAAGCCCAAGACCTCTGGCGTGACAGTCCAACGCACTAGCAATCATGGTACTATAGTTGTAGTTGTATTACTTTCCCTATAACTAAAAAAAATGTTATAATTATATTATTATGTCTCTAATCAATTGCTTCAGAGTGTCCATATAATTGAAACGTTGATCTCTATTAAACTTTTCATCTTTCCAGTGAAATGCAAATGACATGACGTGAAAATAATATCTAGACTTCTTTTTGTGTTTGTACCTTTATCTTAAACAAAGGGTGTTCCGTAGAATTAATGCAAAAATATGTATTATAAAAGTAGAGTACCTAATTACCGTACTCATAGCATATGGGGTCCTCAGATGATATGTTCACCGCCTACATCCATATTCTACATATTTTACATATGTAAACACATATGTAAACATATATTACCCTTCCTCTCTTGTCTTCGTGCAAAGGTTTAGCCTAGACGTACACTCGCATTAGTATAGAAACAAAAAGTATTGTGTAGAGTTGCTCCAACAAAACGGCAACGGAAAAATATATAATTTTTGCAAAGTGTGTGCGTGAGTTTGGTCAAGGATAAATGAGTCATTACTCGATGTTAAAATAAAAAGGTGAGAAGGAAGTGGCTTTCGTAATTTCATGCACGGTAATGAGATTTTTTCCGACTTCTTTAGGGAGAAATTTTATTCACGCCAGGGATAACTTCAAACATTATAATTCCAAAAGTTCTTTTGAAAGCGTCGAAGGATATTTTTCTAAAGTATGCCAAAGTGAAACGCTCGTTTAATGGCTTGTTATATATATGGCAATATAGAAGAGCACATTTTTGGAAAAGTTTGGTTAATAGGAACCTAACTACCTACAGAGCAAGAAAAAAGGAACATAAACCAATTGGAATCTTTGGTTTTGGTTCTGGTGCCCCCTTTACATCAGCATACACGTATTATATAAAACTCCTACACATGTATATTTTTTCCGATTTATCTATGTACATATCTAATATCCGTGTGAAAATTAAAGTAGATATTTTGGTTCTTTTGGTAGGACTTTTTGATTCTGTAGCATTTGGAGTGGTTTTGGGATGGGAAAAATCATTCTAGGGCCTTTGGAAATGTATAAAGGTTTTTGGATGAAGCCGTTTTATTTACATGTGTTATACCTTTTTGGTCTTTCTAAACATTATTTTAAAAACCTTAATAACCTCATTCTCCCTATTAACACTCTCCTATTCCTCATGTATGGACTTTAAGGATGAATGGTCCTTACTTAAAGTATACGTCAAATACGTCCAAAATTTAAAGTTCGTTCTTGTATCCTGATTAAAATACAGTATTTGTAAATAATAGCCTCAACCTAATGAGAGAATTGTAAAGCCAGATGAGAAAAAATAGATGCGCGCTCAAACAATTTTTTCTATATATTGCACATTAAATATAATCTAAACTTTGAGTGGGGTAGTTTTGGAATGTATCTGCCGTTTTTCGAATGAAACATATCTTATTTTTGTTAATGATTTTTTTAATTTCTTATAGCAAGTTATTGCAATCGTTCCAATTTGTCAAATTAAAAATGTTCACATTTCTCGATGTTTCAAGGCCCAAGAGAAAGATTTTTTAGACAGATGTCTTTTGATTAAGATTGTAGTCCAGCTTGCTGTAAGACATGCTATAAATTCTTCTCGTTGTTCTCGACAGCAATGGCAGCAAACAAGGAACGTACTTCTATCATGGTCAAGCCCGATGCGGTCCAGCGTGGAATTGTCGGTAAGATCATCGAGCGTTTCGAACAGAAGTGCTTCAAGTTGGTCGCCATGAAATTCATGTGGGCTTCCAAGGACTTGTTTTTTTTTTTTGTTTTTTTTTTTTTATAATTAGCAAACACTAAAAGGGTTTTTTATACCTTTAATATGCCAAAGACACAGTGTGAGCATTAGGAAAAGAGGGAAGGGTTGGATAGGAGGTGTCGGTGTACATTGGTTTTAAATATCTGAACATTGCAATGACAGGGAAAGATAGAGCGTGGCAAGGCGTTCCACATTCGCGTAGTACGGCTAAAAAAAGAATCTCTGTACTTCATAGTACGTCCGAAGTTGGGCTCAAGGGTAAACTGATGGGCATTCCTAGAAGCGCGGGTATTACGGTTAAATTGTTTAAGGGGAGGAATGCAACTGGCTATTTCACTAGAGCATAGGCCGTTAAAATAACGGTAAAAAAGGGTGAGGCAAGAAACCTTGCGTCGATGTTCGAGTGATGTAAACGAGTTGATGATGTGTATGTCACCAATCATTTTAAAAGCTCTTTTTTGAATACTGTCCAAGAGCCTTAAATAAGTTACTGGAGCACCAGCCCAGAGATGAGAGTTATATTCAAGTTTCGGACGTATATAGGTTTTATAGATTGAAGCCAGATCAGACGGAGAAAAAAATTTCTTGCAACGTCTCAAAAAACCTAGACATCTTGCGGCATTTTTGGCAGCATAGCGTATGTGATCGCTCCACAAAAGGTGGTTGCTGATGCACATTCCGAGGATGTCAAGATTTTCTGTTTCTGTTGTTGGAGAAGCACTACTCTGACTTGTCTGCTCGTCCATTCTTCACCGGTTTGGTCAATTACATGAGCTCCGGCCCAGTAGTTCCAATGGTGTGGGAAGGCTTGAACGTCGTCAAAACCGGTCGCCAGATGTTGGGTGCCACCAACCCTGCTGACTCTCTGCCAGGTACCATCCGTGCTGATTTCTGCATCCAAGTCGGACGTAATATCCTCCACGGTTCAGATGCTGTTGAATCGGCTAACAAGGAAATTGCTCTGTGGTTCAATGAGAAAGAATTGGTCTCATGGACTCCAGCTACCGAGAACTGGGTACGAATAAGAAGCTGCTCTACCTACCGGTTAGGAGAATTCGTTGTACTCTGTTTTTTTAGTATTACACAAATATCTAAATCGTCAAGCATTTCCAACTTTTTTAGGTAAAAATGAGAAAACGTCAAATAAATAAATGGATTCTTTTGCTTCGGATGTGTACCTTTGTCTATATCGATCGTCTACTGCAGCAATTAATTGGTACAGAAATGGTTTCCACCTATGACAGTCTTCCAGTGCCAGATTCATTCATGATACTTCAGCTAGCTCTAGCCACTCTCTGAACCAACCTCAATTTTTCTGTAGCACCTGCAGTGCTGCTATTTTCGGGAGACTTTCATCTGACATCAGAAGGACCTTACATATGTAGTCCACATTCAATTTCAGAGTTTTAATAAACAATGGAGAGATTCCTGTTTCTAGTATTAACATGCAGTTCGGTGCATTCGGTGGTTATCGGAATATCCTTTTTATATAAAATAGGAGACATTTTTCAACAGTTTCATATATTTTGCTACCCTACACTTGAGCTGCATACATTAATTTTGACTCCGTTAACGATTCAAATACTTTGTATTTACTGCTGTGAGCTATATGCTCATTATTGAAGATGTTTTTCCATGCAATATTCATAGTTGTTTTCGCTTTTTGCAATTTATCGGCAAGATGTTTTTCAATGCTGTTTTTATTTGTTTATATTGATGCCAAGATATTTATATTCTTTAACCACCTCTATTCTTTCATTATTGTAAGTCCACCGTTCATGACTACTTCCTCTTAATCCACCTTTTCGAAAAACCATTATCATCGACTTTTCCAGGCTAACCACTAATCTCCAGGTTTTATAGTAGGTACCTAGTTTATTAATCATGAGTTGTAGCGATTCTGGTGAGTATGGTAAACTGGGGCTCATTTGACACCAGGGCACATTTGACTTTGTGACTTTCGGTGTGAACAAATCCTTTAAGAAGAAAAGTTGGGATGGTGTACGAAGTCTCAATTAATATAAAGAAACGTTATGAACTTCGGCAATTTTGTTTCAACTCGTCTTCGAGTAACACGTGTTTTTGTAATTTCGGGATTTTTATTTTTAACTACAGGTTTGCAAGAGATTTGTGAACAAAATAAAAAGTTGTTGTTATTGTGAAATAATAATATGATAACATTGTTCCTAAAGCCAATTTTGTTAAATCAAAACATTAATATAAAAAAAAAATTACAGATGTTAAAAACCTTTGGCTAACCTTTGACTGTTGCACATTTGGCTGATAGTAGGGGCACCTTTGACATTTGTTAAATGTGCCCCAACATGATTTGTTATGCTAATATTTGTGTTTTATTTTGTTTTCATGTTTATTTCGTGTTATGTTGAGAAACTACAAGAGAAAGACATATACGATTGCAATCGACGAAGAAAAGGTGAAGAGGGCTATTGCAGAAAAACTTGAAACGCAAACATCAGCTGCTGAAAAATATGGGATAAATAGAACCACATTGATCATGCGTATGAAAAAACAGGATCCCTTAAAAGATTGGTCAGATTCGGGTAATGAAAGTAGCCCTGACGAAGGTGTCACTTTTCAATCAAATATCAAATATACGCCACGCCAAACCCTTACAAAGCTGCAAGAAAAAGAAATAATTCTTTTAAGAAATTTGTGTATGACTATATTAAGGCTAACAATATTAGCTTCCCACCAACTTGGAACATTTCAAAAAAAAGCAGGAGACAATTGGCTTTACGGATTCTTAAAACGAAATTCTGAGCTCTAGCTACGTAAGCCCAAAAATATGAGCTTAGCCATACTAAAAGGTTTAACAAAATCAACCGTTGATAATTTCTTTCAAAACCTTCAACAAATTTATGCACAGTACTCATTTGACCCTTAGGACATATAAACGGTGATTTTTTAAGAGCTTGAGAACTTTAAAAAAAAAAAAAACGCATAAAATTTGCAAAATCTCATCGATTCTTTATTTGAAACGTTAGATTGGTCAATGACATTTACTTTTTGAAGATAATTTCATTTAAATGTTGACCACGGCTGCGTCTTAGGTGGTCCATTCGGAAAGTCCAATTTTGGGTAACTTTTTCGAGCATTTCGGCCGAAATAGCCCGAATTTCTTCGGAAATGTTGTCTTCCAAAGCTGGAATAGTTGCTGGCTTATTTGTGTAGACTTTAGACTTGACGTAGCCCCACAAAAAATAGTCTAAAGGCGTCAAATCGCATGATCTTGGTGGCTTGAGATGAATTGTTCTCCGAAGTTTTCCCTCAAAATGGCGATAGAATCGCGAGCTGTGTGGCATGTAGCGCCATCTTGTTGAAACCACATGTCAACCAAGTTCAGTTCTTCCATTTTTGGCAACAAAAAGTTTGTTAGCATTGAACGATAGCGATCGCCATTCATCGTAACGTTGCGTCCAACAGCATCTTTGAAAAAATACGGTCGAATGATTCCACCATCGTACAAACCACACCAAACAGTGCATTTTTCGGGATGCATGGGCAGTTCTTGAACGGCTTCTGGTTGCTCTTCACTCCAAATGCGGCAATTTTGCTTATTTACGTAGCCATTCAACCAGAAATGAGCCTCATCGCTGAACAAAATTTGTCGATAAAAAAGCGGATTTTCTGCCAACTTTTCTAGGGCCCATTCACTGAAAATTCGACGTTGTGGCAGATCGTTCGGCTTCAGTTCTTGCACGAGCTGTATTTTATACGGTTTTACACCAAGATCTTTGCGTAAAATCTTCCATGTGGTCGAATAACACAAACCCAATCGCTGCCAACAGCGACGAATCGACATTTCACGGTCTTCAGCAACACTCTCAGAAACAGACGCAATATTCTCTTCTGTACGCACTGTACGCATTCGTGTGGTTGGTTTAATGTCCAATAAAGTAAACTGAGTGCGAAACTTGGTCACAATCGCATTAATTGTTTGCTCACTTGGTCGATTATGTAGACCATAAATCGGACGTAAAGCGCGAAACACATTTCGAACCGAACACTGATTTTGGTAATAAAATTCAATGATTTGCAAGCGTTGCTCGTTAGTAAGTCTATTCATGATGAAATGTCAAAGCATACTGAGCATCTTTCTCTTTGAAACCATGTCTGAAATCCCGCGTGATCTGTCAAATACTAATGCATGAAAATCCTAACCTCAAAAAAATCACCCTTTACAACTTAAATGAGACGGGAATAACAACAGTAATGTATTAACCAAAGGTAAAACTATAAACCAATCATTTATATTTAATATGGATTTATTATTTCTACCAATATCTATCAGGTCCTCGCAGCGAAGGGTGAGCGTTCTGTCACTCAAGCAGTATCAGCGGAGCGTGGCTGTTTGGTTACAATGGTAGGCTTAGTAAATGCCTATGGAAATCGTTTTCCACCAGGATATGAGTTCCCTCGCACCCGCCTTAACTAGCGTTTTTCAAATGGTTCCTGGATCGCTTATTTTAGATTCGAAATCTGGATGGATGATTTCTGAACTCTTCGTCGATCTCCTAAAACATGTACGACACTTTACTAATTGTTTCAAGGAACGCCCAATTTTGATTCTTCTTGATAACCATGCATCACACTGCAGTCTTCCAAGCATTGGAATAATGGAATTATTTTACTATCTTTTCCATCACATAAGTCACATCGACTTCAGCCATTGGACGCTTCAGTTTTCGAGCAGTTCAAACGTTTCTATAAGAAAGCATTTAATGATATTCTAAGCAACAATCATGGAAAGCAAATAACAATTTACGATGTCGTAAAATTGATCAACCTTCCATTTCAAATGGCTTTCTCTTCAAGAAATATATTAAATGGCTTTCAAGCAACTGGAATAAATCCCTACAACTACCAAATTTACGGAGATGATAAATTTTAAGTGGGATGTTCAAATGGAATATATGTGCATTCAAGAGGATACAAGCGTCCACAGGTTTTTTCTCAAAACCAACCTCTGTCTATCAACTCCAACTCTCACCTCCCCATGGTGAACATCGGGTGCCTAGTACTACTACTACCTACCTACCTCAACTTGAGATTGGGTTCCAACCCCAGTGAAAAGTTGTTCTGGGCAGCAAACGAGAGAGAGAGGAAAGCTGTTTCCACTAAGGCACCTCTCCTTATCCAGACGGCAGCAGAGGAATTGCCGAGATGGAATGAACGGTGGCGTCTACAGTTCCAGTAAGGTTGAACTACTTAGTGAACACCTTATAGGACTTCTTATTCGAGTCCAGGCCTATAAGGAGCGGTTTTATCTGGCTCTCCATCCTTGGAGTTATACTTAGGATCTGGCCCTCCAGGTAGGGGTTGTGCCGTCGGGGTGACTTCCTGGCCACGTAAAAGCTTTTATAGTTGCGAAGCACTGCCATTGGAGCCAGACTTAGGCAAGAAGTCTTGACCTATAGGTGCATCAATGAACGCTCATAACCATCCGCATCAAGGCTAAATTCAACAACATTAGACTGATACGCGCGCACGCCCCCACAAAAGAGAAAGATGACAACACCAAAGATATGTTCTTCGAGCTCCTCGACAAAACATATGAGTAGTGTCCTAGCTACGATATTAAAATAGTCCTTGGCGATTATAATGCCAAGCTAGGAAGGGAAGACATCTTTGGTGGAATAATCGGGAAGAACAGCCTGCACCCCAACACTTCCGACAACGGATTCAATCTCATAGATTTTGATGAGGAATGTCGGCAGGCAAATGCAGCCAAACAACAGGCACGCAAAGCGGCGATGCATAAAAGGACGAGATCTGCTCATAAGCTCTATGAGAAGAAGAGGCGAGAGGAACGCCGACTTCTCAGAAGGAAAAAGAGAGGGCATGAGAAGCGCGCGGTCGAAGATGTTGAAAGGTTTAAAAGCAGGAATGAAAATCGAAAGTTTTATGAACAGGTGAAACGAAATTCACAGGTAAATAAACCAAGAACCGAAGGCTGCAAAGACGAAAGTGGAACCTCAGTCAATGCTGACGATATGGAAGGACCATATGATCCGCTGTCATGTGATTTTTTTAAGACGTAACTTTGAGGAAGTCAAGGACTTCGTCTACCTAGGTTCCGCTGTAAGCGCAGAAAGCAGCACCAGCGCTGAGATCAAACGCAGAATAACTCTTTCTAACCGTTGTTTCTTTGGACTAAGAAAGCAATTGAGTGGTAAAGTCCTCTCTCGAGGGACCAAAGTGTTGCTATATAAGACATTTATCATCCCCGTCCTGCTATACGGTGCAGAAGTATGGACTATGACAAAAGCGGATGAAAGCACCTTGGGTCGCTTCGAGAGAAAAGTTCTTCGTGTGATCTACGGTCCCGTATGCATCGAAGGGGAGTGGATTAGAAGTTGGAACGGCGATCGGTACTGGCTGTACAGCGACGAAGACTTAGCCAGAAGGGTAAAAGTCCAACAAAAGTGAGAAAATGCCGACAAAAGAAAATCATTAAAAAAGCCCGACAAACCGAATTTGGCTCGTCGGATGAGAGCGATAAAAGCGTTTCATATGCCGAATCTGATAAATCTTTAATTTCTGACCAAGATAATTTTGAAATCAAATGAATAGAGCTTTTTGACTATAAGCTTACAGATGATGATAAAATGGAAGCCGGACATTATGTTCTTGTGAGATTCAGTGAAAATTGTGAGAAGCCATTTTACTATGAGGGGGAAATTGCAGAAATCCACAGTTACTTTACTTACACTGTTAACTATCTTAGAAAAGCATCATTGATAGGTTGGCTTTTTACTAAACTAGCCATTGAAGATATTTTTTTGACTTTAAGGAGTGAAATCAAATTCAAACTTCCACAACCCATAAATCCAGCCTCAACTTCTCGTTGTCGTCAAAAATATTTAGTTGACATTGACTTCGGCAATCTAGATATTAAATAAGATATTTATAAATGTTCCTATGAATAATTCTTAACGACCTTATGGACTTATAGTTTTTAAAATGAAGTTTTATAACCTATTTTTTTGTTTAAGAAAGTTAATTTATTGATTTTTGAGAAAAACTTAATTGACAGTTTTTTTACCAAAACTAAAAACCAATAAAAACTTGCTAAAAATTTACTTTCGACCCAAATATCTTTTTAAAAATTAAAAATATTGGCTTGTCACACAAATTATTTTTTTCGACACTCAGCAAATTTTTATAAAAACCCCACAGTCCGTTTTTTTCATAAACAATAGAATTTACATATAATAGTAAGCAAATTTGGTACAAATTTAAAGTACGGTTCTCGATATCTCTTGACTTGAAACAATTCAGCATTATAAAAATAAAAACTTTAAAGATTTGCTACTAAAATTGGTAAAAATTGGTTTACGACAAAAAATCTCGTTTTCGAAATCAAACTATTTCCTTATTTACAAAATATTGTTGGTAGTTTTTAATTTTTTTAAAATAATTCAACTGAAAACTTTTTTACAAAACACGAAAACCTACAAACTCTTAAGCAAGTCAAATTGACAGACGGGATGGGAAATTATCAGTGTGGTTTGCATCCCAGTCTGTTTTTTGGTTATAAATGCGTACGGTTTGCAAACGTTATTCAAAGAAAGAGAACATATGTTATTAAATGACACCCTTTATGAGCATCTTTTAGTGTTTTTGAATACCTTCAAAAAGTTATCATTCCGTAGTAGGTATCACATTTCATATAATAGAAGAAAAGTGTTCACTTTCTTCGTTCAAGTACAATTCATTGATAATGACTTAATTGGGATTCCACTCATTTCTCAAGTCCCTATTTGGCTTTTGTGTTAAGATTCATTAAGATATTGAAGCATATTCAAAATTAAGAGTATTTTTATCTATAGAGTTTGATGTCAAATATGATTAAACCGAGGAGCAAACTATCCTTATGTAGTGCTAATCAGTTTATAAAGCTGACGAAGTACTGAAAAAGTCTTCTCCCAGAATATGTAGGGGTATGTTATCCGAGTCAATTGATTTGTGTACAGCATGTACTGCGATATTTAATGTACTCTTGAAGCTGTAGAGCGCATATTTTTCTTAGAATAGGAATCATTTGCATTGAAATTTAAGAAGAAATAAGTCAAGATTTTGTAATGCTTATCGATTTAACTCAACTTGTTGTCTTTAACAAGCAACAATCAAATCGATGTTGTAAAATAGAAACTATACAACAGATCCAAAGAAAATATTTTTTCGTAGAAACAAAACGAATCAAATCAAACTTTTCATTTCTACTAAATCTAATAAAATCGTCATTCCACTTAAAAGTTCTTTAAGTTTCAAACATTTACGGAGAACATTGCATTTTTTTTTCAGCGTTGTTTGCTCCAAGTATTGAATTTGTTCAGTTGTTACGTTTTTATTCTGGACTCTCTTCTGTATCTATGTATTATGGGAAGTCCTAAGTATCGAGTGTATATATTCGCTAAAAGCTTTGAATCCTGTTCAGTGGAAGTATTTCACACAAGGGTAATAGCCAAACCTTTTTCAAAGAACTCGAATTGATTTTATTCTTGGAACAAACCATTTCAAAGAATGATGGAAACAATATGTCCATCATACTAAAACTTGAGTAACACCTGATAACGTGGTAAAATAGACTGTTAACTAACTTAGAACTCGCATAAACAAAACAAGGTGTGATTAGGGTTTCACTATTTGCTAAAACAAAATCACTTTTACCTTAAATTTTCAATTTCAATTTAAATATTAAGTTTTTCAGCCCAAACAACAACATCAACAAAAAAAATAACAAGGCAAACAACCAAAAGTTGTAACTTTATACTTGAGAAGAAAAAAGAACCCAGCACTTCTTTATACAGTTCTGAAAATTACTTTTAGTTTTTAATATTCTTCTTTTTTTCTTCTAGAAGAGCATCAAGATTATTATCACAACTTAAGACATCAGCATAGAATCTGTTCTCTACGAGTACTTTCCTTCTTTGCATACTTTTCCCTTTCTACATTTCACTCAAGGAGGAAGATGTTAGCAACTTATTTGCGCTGAGATTTTTTCTTTCCATTTTATTAAATTCTAATGCTTTTTAAATAGAAACAATTTCCTGCTCCACTTCAGTTCAGTCCAACAGACACTTCTTTACTTACTTTATTTTGTTTTAAAACAGGACATTCCGGTTCCTTTGTCCTATTTTTAGCTAGAAGTATTTGTGTCCTTGTGGACGTAAAGGTGTTTTGAGGATTCTTTAAAATCGAATATTCTTCTAGTATCAACTGATTTCAAAGCGACCATTTTGACAAACGATATTGTTTAGCATTGCAATGGATTTAATATAAGTAAAACTTTGTAGGCTCTTTATTTAGAGCCTAGTGAATTTTATAAACCAATATATATAGAGGACCACATCTTTGAAAAGTGTTTATTGAAGCCACAAAATTCAAAAAAGACATTTACATCTTAGATTGGTTCTGTGCTATTTTTTGAGCATCTTGCTACACGTGCAAGCCCCATAATTAGGATTTACATGAAAAGATATTTCCTTAGATTTAAGGTTAATAACAATATCATGTTGATTTCTTTAAAAACACTAACTCGAGATTTTAAATAAGTACATACAACTTAATGTAAAATTTAAGATAAAGGACAAGGATGGTTTTTTGCATCATTTCAGTTGAGTGTTTCTTAAAATTTAAATATGACAAAGCATGTTTGATATTTTATATATACCATATACTTGACCACATATTGAAGCCATTCGAATCTCTATTAAAGCATTTATTATTTGGCAAGTAGGACTACGTAAAAAAATAACATGCTACACAATGAAATTGCACTTTTCCAATGATGTTAGATGACTTTATCTAAAATTTTGTTTTAAAATTACTCTATTCTATACATTTTCATAAAAGTTTCAAAAATTAGATTTAACGTAACAGAAAAAGGGATTGAAATTAATGTTGATTCTTAGAAAAAAAATCTGTTGCGTAAAAATTCTATTATATCAAGATTTTGAAATATACATATTTAAAAAAATATTTAAAAGAAAATGTTAAAAGCATTGAAGTTCGAACTCGCTGAAAACTTCATTTAAAGTCAAATGAAGACCAATACCTACTGAGAATTTGTCAATTCCTCGCAAGAAGCAGTACCCGTAAAAAAAACTTTAGATGTTACAGGCAGGGATTGAACCCAAGACCTCTGGCGTGACAGTCCAACGCACTTACCATCGCAGCTGCCGCGCATTAATTGCAGACGAAAAGCCCAATTTTCGACAGTAATCATGCGTCGAATATTCTCTTCTAAGGCATCAATCACCGATTTTAAAATACGGTGTGGCAGAATAGTGGTTTGCTTTAAAAAGCTATAAGCTTTGGAAAACTTGCATATGTATAAACGGATCGCTTCACACGACCCCATCTGCAGCATATGGAAATTCTAATCGACATAACACCTATTGATTTGCTTAGCAAAATAGGATAGAATATTCCTAGAAGACGAGTCAGTGCACTTCTACACAGATGGATCGAAAACGGGTTGGTGGGGATTTGCACTCTGAACGACTGAAATTAAATCTTTCATTCCGCCTTCCCAATTATTGTATTTTGGTCCAGGCAGAACTTTTGGATATGGAAGAAATCTTATCCTAGCTTAAGGAAAACATGAAATCAACATCTGATATCCGTATTTTCTCAAATAGTCAGACCGCTATCAAATCTCTGGACTCTGTTTCTACAAAGTCTATTACAGTCAATAACTTGAGATCTTCTCTAATGGAAATGGCACAATTTAATTTGTACCTTTTCTGGGGGTCGGGCCATAATAGTTGTCATAAACGGGCACTGTCTAACAGGAAAGCACAACACGACGACGCGGCTAGGCGTATTCTAAAATGAATTTTGCAGAAGCTGTACGTATGAAGAAAAGGGGGAACTAGTTCTTAGCCTCCTCTGTACATGCCCTGCTCTAGATCAAAAACGCAAGAATTGCCCAGGGTAATTCTTCTATAAAAATCTAAAGTTTTTCTCGTTTCGTAAGGGACTTAAATTGGTTTCATTGAGCTTTAAAAAGAGCCTCAAGATTCAAGTCAACACACTGCCCATTGAACTGGCCTAAGTGTGTCCTACTGCATTCCGGACAGCCTGAACTGACCAAGGCCATGCAGCTCTCACCAAAATTCAATAAATTGATTTTTTCGTTGGCTATATGGATTTTTTGTAGTACCCGTGGCATGATGGTTAGTGCGTTGGACTGTCATGCAAGGGGTCTTGGGTTCAATCCCTGCCTGTGCCACCTTAATTTAAAAAATTAATTTTCGCGGGTACTACCTGTTGCGAGGAATTGACAAATCCTTCAAGAGTAATTCTTGTCATGAAAAAGTGCTTTCTCAAACTAGCCGTTCGGATTCGGCCTAAAATTGTAGGTCCCTTCCATTCCTGACAACAGTACACGCACACAGGAATGGTTGAGAGTTGTAAGTCACTAGGCCCTGGTTCACAACGGACTGTTGCGCCACCCCATTTGATATGGATTTTTAAACAGTGATCGGGAGTAAATAAATAAATTGGGTGTCGCAATAGTTCTTTAAGAACAAGGGGCCTTGTGACTTACAATTCTCAACCATTCCTGAGTACGAGTAGTGGAGGGGACCTACAGTTTTAAGCCGAATCCGAGCGGATAATTTAAGAAAGCACTTTTTCATGACAAGAATTACTCTTGGAGAGTTTGTCAATTCTTCCTGAAAGGCAGTATCCATGAAGAAAGAAACTTCAGATAACATAGGCATTGATCGAACTCAAGACTTTTGGAATGACAGTCTAACGCACTTTTTTTTTTGTTTTTTTTAATTCATTTTTATTTATTATTTCTTAAAACTATCTTAAAGCTAGACAAAAATTCATAAAACTAGCTTGATTACCCATAACTTACAACTAATTTAATGGTCCCATACGGACCACTAAGTTTCTGCCTTAAGATCTATTTAACTTTCAATTCAATTTTATTTATTTTTTTATCCTTTAACTTAAACTATCTATTACACATATAAACTTCTTAAAACTAAAACAACCACAGCAGCAAATCTAACTATCTAACGTTTTTTTGTTGTCGTATTTTGATGTCTTTATTTTTTTATTACATTTTTCTTTTAAATTTGTTTCATTTGTTTTTGTTTTTTTTTTTTGCATATTTTTTTAGTGCCAAGATGCCTATTTTACTTAAAACTTGCCTTGTGCCATGACATCCCGATTGTACAGGAACTGCTAATCTATCTTGTATCAGACCGCATCTATCAAAAAAGAGGAATGCCTCTGGTGGAATGAAGCCGCTCAAGCGTGCACTTTCAAAATACTAGTCGTTCGGATAGAACGCCTACAATATTAAATTGTTTTTCGAAGACATAGCTTTTGCAATGTGACCTCGAACAAGTTTTATCACGAAATTGTCAATTCTGTTGATTCGTGCCCCGTTTTATAGGACCTCGTTCGAATAGTAATGCACATAAGACGATCAGGCTGTTCAATATAAGCCGGTACAGCGTCGTAAACACTGCCGCTCGAACACCCGAAACTTCTCCATCTGGAAAGGGGCAACGTTGAAGCACACAGGACAACCATAAACGATTGGCCGTATGAACAGCCTTTTCGTCAGAGCAAATGCTCCTCTGGCCCTGGTCAGAGCAGCATTCATGTGTCTGTCGAAACATAAATACTGATCTAACCAGATACCGACGTGTTTCACTACACTTTTGCTCGCTAATGGCTGCCCGTGAAGATCAACTATGACCACCTTGCGCCAATTCTTAGACGTATCCCTCGTGGCCCCAGCCAACGGAGGCCTGAACAGAATTGTCTCCGACTTCTTGACATTTATTTTCAGTTTCCAGTCGTCACAATTCGCTGAATCTTGTCAAAATCATGCTGAAGGAGAATTCTTATAACCTCAACCTTTCGTACCGTTCTGCACGCAATTAGATTGTGTGATTATTGTGTAGATGTATATACAACAATGGTTTGCTTATGCCAAGCCTGCTCAGTTTTAGGTAAAGACCCTCTAACCATACGGTGTCAAAGGCCTTTTTAAAATCAACCAGAACAGCACCTGTGCATTGTTGTTTTGATTTATTCCATTGGATATCAGAAACGAGCTTAGACGCAGAATGAATTGTGTCATGGCCCGCCTGAAGTCCGAATTGTTTATCCGGAATTATTTTGTTGTCCGCAGCCCATTTAGTCAGAGCCCTATTGATGATCTTTTCGAAAATTTTGCTAACACTCGTAAGAAAATTTATCGACCGAAGATTTGACGGGTTGGAGTTGTCCTTTCCATTTTTCGGGAGAGGATGAATCACAGCGGTCTTCCAATGTACTGGATAATAATGCATTATTCATTGCATTGTTGAAGAGTGTGGTATAAATATCAATTGCTTCCATCGGTAAATGTCTTAGTACAACGTTGGATATACCATCGACACCTGCTGACTTTTTGTTTTTTATTGAATTGAAGATGAGTTGAAGCTTAACCTTCGTAACTAACAAGGGACTTGGTCCCGTTTGCTCGACGATTATGGCTTTTGCCAAGGAATCGTCATTGAACCGCATGAAACCGCGGTTTTCAGATCGCCATTGTGTCATATCATTTCGAAGGTAAAAGTGGTCATGGTTCTGTTTTCCAGGTCATGGTTGGGGCGAATGGTAACATTCACCTTGTACACTTGCTGGAAAGCAGCTCCCACCGCCTCCACTTTTTCCTTCGTATCTTCAATTACGTAAAAGTCATCGTTAAAGATGTCTTCTTCTGGATCTATTTGCGCTGCCCTGAGTACGTTTCTGTTCACTTCGGTTCTTTGGAGTTTCGGACTCGGAAGGTCATTGTCGTTCTTTTTTCTGAATATCTTGTTGATTTTAGGGAACATACTAGGGTCACTGAAATTAACTGACCGGATCTTGCGGTCCCAGTACTTGTTATTTGATAACCTGTAGTTTTCCTTAATCAACAGATTGACATTTTTATTGACGACTTCAGTGTTATGTGAGTCTGTAAGTCGTCTGTACAAGTTTTTGAGTCTTGTTAGTAAACCACTCTTGTGCCTTCGCAGTGCGTCAATAGTCGCGTTTCTCTAAGCCTCCATTTGGTCCCGTTCTTTGTACTATGGTATTGTCCGTTCCATCGTTCATTTTATTGTTTTCGTCCATTTGTGGTAAATGCTGGTCAAATTCTGTATTTGTCAGGTTTCTGTTGTTTGATGGGGCTATGTCACTCGATTGAAGTTCCCTCGCTAGCTCGTTGGTGAAACGAGGCTAACGCATCTTACTGTAATTGTAATACTGCGTTGCAACGTATTCCTTTAACTATACGCGTTCGTTCAGAATCTGCATTACAGCAGCCAGTTCGCAGTGATCACTGTCGTACTCGACTTTCTGTAAGCAGTATCTTTGTCTGTAACTGTCAGTCTGGTGTCGTACAGCAAAAGATCCAGAAAGGAGCCACTTCTTGGATACGATGGTTTTTCAGTAGCCAACAGGTCGACGCCATATTCAAAGCTGTAAAGATTCATCAAATTAAAAAGATGGTTACCTCTGGGATTACTATATTTATTTCCCCAATCTTCATTTTTGCGTTTAAATCACCGATAAAGATGAAATAGTTTTCTTCTAAGCTCAGTTTCAGTTCTCTAAAAAAAATCTCGAGCTCTGAAGCAAAGTAAGCAACCTGCGGAGCTCCAGCCCCATTAGCCGCAATCATATAGATCCGCTTCCCACTGTACAACGAAATGACAAACTAAGCTGAGAATAAATAAGTAGACAGCTGTCAAAATGACCACCTTCAAAAAAGGATTGCCAGGTTAATAACTACAGGTATAAAAAAAATACAATTAATTCATAAAGAACCGGGTATTTATGTATGAGTCTGATTCACTTTTGAAACCAGATACAAGACTCATTTAAATTCATCAAGCGCCTTAAAGTTTAGTTAACCATTTAAAAACTCCCGCCTGCATTTAATACACCATATGCATGAATTTTGAAATCATCTGACAAATTTTGTTGTAAATTTCTTTTCGTTTCGTAAGGACTTGAAAATAAAGATATGTCCTTTGCAAAATAATACAGTCGTCATCTTGAAATCGAATCGAAATCGCACGGTTTCCTTGCGGTATTATGAGGTTAATACATCGATGGTACGAACATTAATCTAACTTTCTATTTGAAGTAACCTAACCCAAAAAGCATCATCTAATTCATTTCCATCTTCTAGGGAAACATATCCTTGTGTCAATTATTATACCACTCTGTGAAAGTGACATCGTTGTCAGGACCGCAGATGAATGTTGAAATGCTTCTCGGTAGGGTTTCCATTATTTTATTGATGTACATCCAGAAAGTATATTATATTTGTGTTGAAGAAACCATATGCATCCCAGACTTCATGAGTTTCTTTAATCTGATGTTTAAGACATTTCTTAAGTTTCACGGGTTCTATATTCAGGACTCTCTTATAATGTGATAAACCATGTCACAAAACTTATACAAAAATTAATTATGTAATTTAATAGAAAACAACTTAAAGATATTGTTTATTGGTTTGGCAAATTGGTCATAATCATAACACGGAAGCACCTGATAAATGTTTACTTTTCAGAAATACCAAGCTTCGTTTCTTTAATTTTTACTCTTACAATCATTAATAATAATTCAAGTAGCTACGACCCAGAGGTAAACTTAATTAAACTTTTCATCATGACTGTTGAAAAAGGGTGTAGAAAAACCGCATGTCTTCTCAGGAAAGTCCCCGCAGGCTGACATAATTGAAAATGGGAATATAATAGCAAATATATGTACAAGTTTGCTCACCTCGCAAAACTTTCCTGTCATGATGGCCATGACAACGGAGCCCTTGACAACCACGTTTCTGCACTAACGACGGACAATGTTTGCCTCCATTTTGGGATGCCTGCAAAATGCTCCGACTACGAGTCATCATACCAATACCACAACTTTTGTCGCACTCGCTCCATTGGCCCCATTCGCTGACTTGACAATCCAGTACTGAAAAATAAAATAGAAGGATAAAGAAAAAAGGATAATTATTTTTTTTAGATAAACTTTTTCTTACATTTCCCTTTCAAACAGGGAAATGCTTTATCCAAAAGTAAAGTAAAACTATTTTCGAAAAGAATGATGAAGAGTTAAATGCGAAAAGAAGATCCATTTTTTATCAGCTTATACCTAGCTATAGGTATGCTCTACCGCCCACGCTAACAATAATATCTAACAATGGAAAATATAAGAATGTGTTTTTAAAGAGTGTTTTTCAGTAAGAAATATATATTTATATACATAGCTACTCGCACCTTAGGTCTTAGGTATATAGTATAGAGTCCTTTTGGTTTGAACAAATGCATTATTAATCTTTTCAGTGTGAAACGCAGGATATTTATTTTACTGTTTTCTTTGATTTTGAAAAAGGAAATAGGTAGGTTTATTGCATTTTTATCTGGAAGTGGATTTTTTAATATTGAACTCTCATTTTAAATGTTTAAGTTTAAGGATATGTTGCTCCTTATAGACATTTCGGTATGTGTCTTAAATGTACGTTATAGAAACCGTCTTATTGGTTTCAAAGTCCTTTGATCAGAGTCCGATTAGATGATAAAGATATAGTTATGTGAGTTATGCTCTTCGACATAGAAAGTTGAAAGGAATGAAAAATTATTTGAAAAATGATGTTAAATTGGAAAACAAGAGCTACCAACCCCCACATAGCAATGTACTGTACATATATCGTTGATTAAAAAAAAACTTTAGATGTTTTTGGCGAGTTGGACATCATGCTGAGTGTGTTGCGAATTCCTGTTCGTTTTTCGCTTTCTACCAATGTTCCCCGATTGGTATTCGTTCCAAAGAAAATGGACTGTTACGAGTAGATATGTTGAATAGTGCGGGTGCAGTGAAAAAAGACTAACTTTCAAAACTTGGCCTTAATACACTCTACGAAAAAGAACTAAGACCAATTTTTATCAGCACTCTTAAAAAGTGAAATAAGGCGAAACTATTTTGGGAAATAAGACCAATTTGCTTTTATGATGAGGTATACAACCAACTATTTCGAACTTGAGAGAAACAAAACATCCTGTCTCCTGTGAGTTCAGAAGAAGTTCTAAAATAATTCAGAAACTCGTTCTATTAA
Source organism: Eupeodes corollae (assembly GCF_945859685.1). Taxonomy (NCBI): domain Eukaryota; kingdom Metazoa; phylum Arthropoda; class Insecta; order Diptera; family Syrphidae; genus Eupeodes; species Eupeodes corollae. The sequence goes on along the minus strand of NC_079148.1, from coordinate 93,716,636 downwards.
TTTTTCGGTTTTTTCTTTGAAACTTCATTTTTAAAATATTTAGGACTCAAGCATTTCTTCACATCTAATAATATATGTATGTATTGTATACATGCCTCAAAATTCAGAAATTTTAAGAAAAACTTTAAAATTATCGGTCAGTTTTCGTTGTAGCCGACATTTATTTTTTAATTTAGATTTGATATTCACACTTTTTAACTCCCCGTAGGAAGTTATTGTAATCGTTCTGATTTGTCGAATTGAAAATTTTGACATTTCGCGACGTTTCAAGGTCGAAATATAAGATTTTTCGAGAGATGAACGTACGTTGGTACGTCCGTAGGTTCGTAGTCCATAGCTCAAGAACTAGAAGAGACATCCACTTCAATTAAATTTTGTTAAACAAATAATAATGCAAAAACATTCAGAAAGGGCACTTAAGAAAATTGAGTTGGTGGCTTTTTTACCATAACAGTTTTAAAAAAAGGTGAACATTCTGGTTAACCCTAAATATCTCACAAACCAATGAAACTAGAGACTTGAATAAAATGTTATATTATATATTGTTATGTGTTTCCAAACAAGAATAATTTTCAAAAAAAAATCCAATTAACGGTTTTTTTAAAACAAAAATATGTCACCTCGATAATTTTACGAATAAAAACTGTTTTTATCTCCAAAATAATTTTGTGCAAGGAAAAATAACGTTTGCAACATCTGAAAAATTTTTGAGAAGAATCAAATTGACAGTTTTTTTTATAAAAAATAAAAACTTTAAAAAAAAACATTACTCAAAGTTGTTAAAAATTTATATTCCACTCAAATATCTTTTCAAAATTTTGAGATATTGGATTTAAGCTACTTTCATCTTTTAAAAAATATTGTTTTCAACATTCAGTCAAATTTTGAGAAAAACCGAATTGGCAGTTTAAAAAAAAATAACAAAAAAGCAATACTTAAAGTTGGTAAAAATTTACTTACTACTCAAATAACTTTTAAAAAATAAAAATTTTCAAACTCTTTTTATTTCACGGAAAATATTGTTTTTAATAATTAGTATTTTTTTAATAAAATTCGAACAGTCCGTTTTTTTTATAAAAAATTGAAATCCATAAAAAAAGTACGCGAATTTGGTAAAAATTTTATGTGGATATGTGATAAAGCTCTTGTGGTTGTGACAAAGCTCTTGTGTCTATTTGAACAAACTAAACGCTAATATGTCAAATAAGCGCTTAGAACACTATGAAGCTAATAATTATGTCTATTTAGCAAACCGTCCATGTATATGCACATATTTTCCAAAAATATTTTACTATTACACATTGATGTCATTGGTGTCTGAAATTTAATCAAAATCTTAAAGTTAGGCCTTTAAAAGATGTAAGAGCATTGGTAACCGAGTTCAGACTTAGAGTTAAATCAGAGTTCTAACGCTTGAAAACTTCATGAAAAAATGATTTTGACTAAAAAGACCCAAGTACAAAACCAAGCAGTAAAAATTCAAGATAGTAATTGGATCGCTAACAAAAAACGAAAAGTCGATTTGTTCATTTAGTTGAACATCTCGTGATTGTATTTAAACAATTCTCATTAAACAAAAAATTATAAATCATTAAAAAAAATGACCAGGGTATGATCTTATCTCCATTGAAGTTTTAATAAAATGCCCTTGAATAATAATATATTTTTGATAAACAAAGGTTAAAAGGTCAAAAGACGTAACATGGCTTATATCTATCGCGGAAAAACGTTATGAAAATCTTCTACTGAAAAGGCTCTGCAAAGAAAAGAAAAAATACCTAATCCGAAATACAAGTATCGGATTACGGATGTGCTTAATTAGGATCTTGAAGAAAAACTTGCTTAAGACTTCCTATGCAGTACTTCGAAATATTGAAATCATATATTAGCAATCGACTCTACAATACGGTACTACAAAGATAACGCAGAACAAACAAATTGAAGTCAGTGTACTTCCAGGAAGTTATCTAGGACCAATCTTGAACGCAACAATGGCGTATTAAACTAAATAAAACTAAATCAAAGCATAAAAGTTTTAGCAATTTATTATTAATGTTATACAATCAAGAACTGGAACCCATTTTGACATATGGCTTCCAACTATGGGGCTGTAAAAAAAAATGCTGAAAAATATCAAAACAAAATCCCTCCTTCAACAATAAATGGTACATAAGAAATACCGATCTACACCGTGCCTCTCAAATCAAAATGGCTATGGAAATGGTTAAAAAAAACCCTGTATCACAATCAGTGACTGAAAAGTTGTACGAACTGAATATAAAAACCTTGTTAAATGTACGAGACAACGTTAAAGATTTAAAAGAACCAAGGCTCCTAATTAGCAATGGTCTTCAACTGGGATCGTTGAATTCACCGGTTCTCACCAGCGATATGATTGATAGTCTATCTAAGGCAATTGCATACGCCGAAAATCTAATTGCGTACAGAACGGCCCGAAAATTTGAGGTTATTAGAATTCTCTTGCAGGGTGATTTCGAGAAGATTCAGCGATATTGCGACGAATGGAAACTGAAAATAAATGTCCAGAAGTCGGAATCAATCCTGTTCCGGACTACGTTGGCTAGGGCCACGAGGTATGGTCATCGTTGATCTCCACGGGCAGCGATTAGCGAGCAAAGGTGTAGTGAAGTACCTCGGTATCTAGTTAAATCTCTATTTACATTTCGACAGACATATAAATGCTGCTCTGCTATAGGAGCCTTCGAGCCGATGATCGTTTATGGTTGTCCTGTGTGGTTCAACGTTGTCCCTTCTCAGATGGAGAAGTTTCGGTTGTTCGAGCGGCAGTGTTTACGACGCTGGCACTGTTCCGACTTATATGGAACAGCCAAATCTTTTTTGTGCATTACTCTTCCAACGAAGTCCTATACAACGGTGCTCGAATCAACAGAATTGACAATTTCGGGATAAAACTCGTTCGACGTCACATTGTCGTTATATCCCAACGACAAGTACTATGAGAGTGCACGCTTGAGCGGCTTCATTTCACCCCAGAAGCATTCCTCTCTTAGATAGATTCGGTCTGACACAGGATAGATTGGCAGTTCCGGTAAAACTTATCTACCACATCAGAGGACGAATCATGGATAGGCGACTCCTGTACAATCGGGACGTCATGGCACAAGGTGGAACAGAGCTCCTTCGGTACAGTAGGGCTGTGTCCGAACGGAACCGAACTGATAGCGTGAGGCAGAAGAACTAGTTTGGTGGCTTCAATCGGCACTTGATAGTTGAAATAGTTGAAAGACGGGATGGGGTTATAAGCCTTGGCATGAAAAACAAAACACGAACAAATCAAAAGGAAAAAGTAAAAAAAAAAATATTTATTTGCTGCTGTAATTGTTCTAGTTTTAAGTAGTTTCTAGGTAGAATAGCTAGTTAGTTTTAGGTTTTATATTAGGGACCTTTTTCTAAGTAGTTTTTAAGTAAAATGAAAAAACGATATTGACACTAGTTTTGTTTAATTTTCTAATAAATACAAAAAATAAATAAAATGGATTTAAAGTAAAATAGATCATAGGGCCGAAAGGCATTAGAATTAAGTGTTATTGTTTAACTTAGATTGTCCGTATGGGACCAGTAAGTTAGTTGTAAATAATGGGTAATCGACTTCTACTTTGAACGTCCAACTTGTCTAGTTGTAGAAGCTGAGTAAGGTCAATGATTCTCGAGAATTTTCTCCAGATGAGTCCTGAAAATAAGGGACGTTCTTATCCCTATAACTTTTCAAATCATCAGCCCTTCCCACTTTGAAATGGAAAAAAGGTAGACAGCGCGCCGGTGCTCTTTCCCACACTAGCTAACCTAGCTCAATTGCTGTTTACCGATCCTAATCATTTCCTTACATATTAATTAGCATCAACTGACTTCTTACCATATCTCTTCCATTCCAACCACCTTATATCTTTATTGGGCTGGATCTAAGGTGTTAAACGACCCGTGCCAATGATCAGCCTGGCTGGGGCCCAATTTAAAAATAAGTCAGTCTCTAACGGAATATCGGGATACCTGTCGACCTCCGGATTAACTAGTCTTATCTATATAATGCGAATCACAGACGGACCTCTCTTTCTCCGCAACGTGTGGGACCAAATGTAAACAACAAAAAAGAAAAAAGAATGCGACCAGAATCTCTTCAAGACCGGGCGGCAGTTTGGCGTCAGTTGCCGAATCTCCTGCGGCCAACACAGAGAAGGGAGTAGTGGCAATCCATTGACCCTCTTCTGTTGCTGGCAGCAACGAGAGCAGGAAGGTAGCAACACCTAGTTCTAGTGAAGAATGGCCCTACTACTACTATTGAGAGTACATCCAGAAATGGAAAGGAGAAACTCTCGAAAAGTCTTTATAAACAAAGGCGGCAAGCTGCGAGAATCCTAAAGGCCTCTGGTGAATCATTGGAGGCCACCAGACCAAACTGCTCGCGTTAAATGTGCTAACAGCATTCTTGTTGCAGCAAGGACCGGGGAAGCTTAAAGTCCAAAAGAGAAAGTTTTCTTCAGGGGTCCATTCCGACACCAAAACGGTCTCGTGTGCACAACACTAGCACTCCCCTCAATCCGACCAGGAAACAAGCCAGTTTCTGTGACGTCACTAAGGGCAAGTCGTGGTTGTGGGCATTGACAGGACCGATGATAATCGCACAATATCGGCTGATCGTTGACAGCTGGTCAAGGTTTTGCTATCGGGTAGATTTTTAAGCATTTTGAGCTAGATTCCAGGACCACTTCCTTCCATAAGCGATGGGGTTGGCATAAGGGTCATGTCAAACTAATGGTTTGTGGCGATCAGAGGTCTTGTGGTTTGTACAAGCTTGCTGTGAAGTTTGGCCAGGTGCGAAACTCGAGGTTGTCGCTCAGGAAGACATTCCTAGCAGACCTATAGCCCGCATTTGGATTGCAATCGAACCTCCTGGTATCCAGGAGATTATCGAAATGATCAAGGTTTCCAATCCATCTTTGCCGACGCATAACTGGAAGATCGCCAAGCTAGAGGAAGTGAAGCCATTGTGGTACTCAATGAAGAATCTTTCGCTCATCTAGCCCTGACCAATAAATTATGGTTTCGAATCCAAAAAAATTAGAATATACAAAAAGATGAGGCTATCGCAAATAGCGGGCCTCCAACAACAATCGAAAGCGAACTCGCTTTGGTGGGCATGGGAAGCCGTCTTCTCTCAGAGGTCTTGGGTTCGATCCCTGCCTATGCCATCTAAAGCTTTTTTCACGGGTACTGCCTCCTGCGAGGAATTGACACATTCTCCAAGAGCGATTCTAGATATAAAAAGTGCCGTTCGGATTTGGCTTAAAAGGTCCCCCCCATTCCTGACAGAAATATTCGCACACAGGAATGGTTAAGAGCTGAAAGTCACTAGGCTTTAGTTTTTAACGGACTGTTGCGCCACTCAATTTATTTATTAGGCTGCATGAGTTGATTGTCTAAAACCTGTGGGAAGGTTAATTTTAAACTAAGATAGAAATATCATTTGTCCAACTTTCATAGGTTAGTCCAGAGTCTCTCACTACTTGGTACTGATTATTTACCAAACCAGTACATCCGAAACAGTTATGGTGAATATTTTATTCTAAACAAAGTTCCTGAAAAGGTCACCACAAAAAAACATTAACTTTAATTAAAAATGAAAATATTACACACCTAAACGCGTGCGACTCAAATTCCGAAAGTTACTCTTAAATTTGTCTTTGCCATCAGTTTGTTTTCAAATTCGACAGTCATGTAAGTGTCACGTTACACGTTTTTTAATTTACCTTAAGTTTCGTGCATCCTGGGGAACGACAGCACATATACTCAACCCTATAGTACTTTTGAAGGTAGTGTAAATTGTAGTGTAGTGTAGGTACATAAATTGTCAACGGTAGACTTATTTTTCTCGTATGGGCTATGTACAGTACATATACATACATCCATATATAATTTAAAATTCTCAACGGTAATCATATTGTCTGGTAGATTTTTCCGCATAAAAGTCATCGGTGAGCCACACACACAACTTGCGATGATGATAATGCCATATACCATTCACCTAGTTTTCCATCTCCTAAGCATAATTAGTTCACCACCACCGAGTCGTTACCGCCAGCACCCAGCAACTCAGGTGTGGAATTTCCCAGTTAGATCCAATGTAAACTAGAAATGCAACGCTATGACGATAACGGGTACGGTACAGGTAGGTTCATAGAGGGTAGCAGGTATAGCACAGGTAAAGTTTAGCATGCGGGATCAGAGCTATCCTTAATTTATGCTTCATATGCAAAGCCAGCGTAAATCATTTGAACGGGTGACCTATTTTCATCCGTTTATATAGTTAGCATGTTTTGTTCAAATTTCTTATTCAATATTTTTCGCTATTAAATTTTTAATTATATCCTCTCAGCTCTCATGGATTTTTTTTTCAGAATTAATGTGAAGGCTAATGCCAACGGAACCAAAATATAACAACGAAAGCTTGATTAGGCCTTATATCCTTCACCAAGCACAACACTAGCACAACAGAGCAAGCACACACAGCTTCGCCATCACATGCGATCCACCTTAATTCATTTATAATTCAAGGTGTTCAATGTTTGTTTTACCGCCAGGGAATTATCAAACACGCTCTTCCAAAAGGAACAGAAAGGAACTGGGAACTTAGAAAATTGAATTAAGTTTTCGAGATTTCGAAAAACATTTTACGGAAGGTATTTGCATTTTTAATTTTTTGCGGTGCGGTTGATTTTCCTAAGGGATTAGGCTCTGCTCAGCGTTTTACGTCTTCGTCGTCGTCGCCGTCCTTGTACTGTTCTACGAACTATACGCTCTGCGATAGGGAATAAATGTGCTGAAAATGTATCAGGGAAAATTCATTAAAAGAAACCTTTTCCCGCTAAGGGCTGGGGGCTAAGGGATCAAAATAAAACAAAACAAAACTGAAAAAAAAACGTAGATATATTTTAAATACAACAAAGGGATATCGTGAGTGGTGGAAGAAAGCTCCTCAAGCGGACAAGTTACATCCCAGGGGGGATTGTTTATGTTTATGTTTATAATAATAATAGTAGTGAAAATAAATGGCTTTAACATAACGTGTGGGTCTTCGTCTTCGTCGGCGTCACCGTTATCGTCGTCGTAGTCGGTCGGGTGTTGGAAAAGAGCTCAGCTTAGCTCAAAATAGAATTAAGAATAGGCTACACGAATTTTCGTGCAAACGTAATAAATATTTAATATTTCCAAATACAATAAACGAATGAACACAAAACAGATACAATACGTATATTTAAATACTAAGTAGTGGGTGTATTTATATATAGCAAATATTGTATTCCTGGGAATCATTTGGGGGGCAATGCTTTGTGAAGGAAGAACTGTCACGAAAATTCCCAGGGCTTAGCCGAGGACTATTGTGTAGATTGTGAGGAATTATGGTCTCTTATTGTGTGGCAGTGGCACTGGTAGTTTCCTTTCATGGATTTTGTGGAATTGGTGGTCTCTTTTAGGTGTAAGCGCACTCAAGAGTTTAAGTGGACAAAGGAAAACTTTGAACTAACAAATGATGAACAAAATACGGGAACCTAAGTATTATATTGTGGCTCCATTAGAAGATGGGACTTTGCGTCTTAGATGGAACTCGAGAAGAGAAGATGGATATATACTGAATTCTGATAAAGTGCCTTACTTCTACGCCTCCATTATAAGGTACAAGATGTGAAAGTTCCAAAAGCGATTATTATAGGAAATTTAAACCCACCCACTTAAGGGGATATTACTATACCCTTATTATGTATAGACACAGTGTGAGCATTAGGAAAGGGAGAGAGGGGTTGAAAGGAGGTGTCGGTGCACATTGGCTTTGAATTCCTGAATATTGCAATGGCTGGGAAAGACAGAATGTGATAAGGAATTCCACATTCACGTAGTACGGCTAAAGAACGAATCTCTGTTCATGACAGTGCGGAAGAAGTTGGGCTCCAGGGTATACTGATGAGCATTCCTAGAAGCGCAAGTATTAAGCTCGAAACTGTCCAAGAGGTTTAAGTAAGTTGCAGGTGCACCAGCCCAGATATGGGATTTATACTCAAGCTTTAACGATACAGCATTGGGTTTTTGAAGCAATAAATTCCACGCGGTTTTGTATTCCCCATTGTAAAATTCTGTTTAATGAACTTATCATATTTTGTATTTGCAGTTCCACATTCGAAGGTGAGGGAATTTATTCTGAAAACGAATATTAAAAAGCTTTATATAAAATGTGATGCTATTAAATAAATGAAGACAATTTTCAAAATTGTTTCTTAATGCGTATCATTTTAAATAGCCCGATATTTGGACAGCTGTCACTTTTAAAAGGGCTCTCAAAAGCTTGTAGAGTTCCAGGGCCTAGTGACTAACAACTCTCAACCATTCACGTGTGCGATTATTGTTAGGGATAGAAAGGCTCTACAGTTGTTTTTGGGCTGAGTCCGAAGTAATAGTTTGAGAAAGCAAAATGAAAAAAAACTTTAGGTGCCACAAGCTGGGATGACAGTCCTATGCACTACAAGAAGTATTAATAGAATACAAATATAACAAGCTTATTCTACGCCTACTGCGTTTAGAATGGGATTTGGTTTTCCATTAAGTTTAAAGGTTTTCAATTTTCTACTCTTTACTTTTTCTACCGAAATTTTAAAGGTGAGATTCTAAATGATCAATGGCGCAATCTAACAACTTGGTGGTGGAGGATTACAAATGAAAGCTCTGTTTTTTGCAAATGATAACGTGGTGATGGCATATTCTCTGGAAACTTTACAAACTATGATCAACAAGTTAAAAGAATATTGCGATCCGTGGTCAATCTGGACAAATCCAAAGCTATGATAGTTAAGAAGGGAGATGGAATACAACATGCGAACGAAAACTGCTTTTATGATTGGAAATCCTATTAAAGTTGTAAAGGAGTACAAATAGCTTTGAGTGCTGATCACGCGAAATATGACAATGTTTTGAGGAATAGCACGAGGTAGCCGAAAAAAGCGATATGGATCCGAATTTATGTGCAGAGGAACCAAGAACTTGGAAGTCATTGCTGTATGAGTTGATCAGAAAAGCAGATATAGATCTAAATACGAAGAAGAAGTTGAGAGCTCACTTCACCAATTAATACATAATCTTGATCATTCTTATAAGAAAAATAATTATTTTTGAGATAAAAACGACAGAACCAAAATATCAAATATGTTCCGACTACGTTGGGAAATATTGAATCCGAATTACGTACCAAATAAAAGCGATCTACCAGTCTTTTGTGATCAATAAAAACCGAAGACAAGGAGAGAATATCATACATTACAAAGTCCAATCTTAAAGTCCAATTTTAATAATAAAAACGCATTCGGAAGTGATTATTTAAAAGAGTATTCGTGGGCTTACTTACTTACTTAAGGTGACGCTAGTCCTGCGTGAACTTGGGCCTCACCCAACAAACTTCTCCATCTAGCTCGGTCTCTAGCTAGATGTCTCCAGTTTCGCGCTCCAAGTTGGGTGAGGTCACCTTCCACTTGTGCGCGCCACCTGATCCACGGTCTTCCTCTACTGCGCTGTCCTGTGGGTGTGGATTCGAAGACTTTCCGGGCCAGAGCATTAGTTTTCATGCGCTCTACGTGACCCAGCCATCTTGTTGGACTCTTACCCTTCTGGCCAAGCTTACGTCGCTGTACAGCCCGTACAGCTCGTCGTTCCATCATCTCCTCACACGAAGAACTTTTGTCTCGAACCGACCCCAGATGCTTTCATCCGCTTTTGTCATAGTCCATGCTTTTGCACCGTATCGCAGGACGGGGATGATAAGGGTCTTATATAGCAACACTTTGGTCCCTCGAGAGAGGACTTTACCACTCAATTGCTTTCTTAGTACAAAGAAACAGCGGTTAGCAAGAGTTATTCTGTGTTTGACCTCAGCGCTGGTGTTGTTTTCTGCGTTTACAGCCGTGCCTAGGTAGACGAAGGCCTTGACTACCTCAAAGTTACGTCTGTCAATGGTGACGTTTTGACAAAGACGTCGTAGGTGTTGTAGGTCGTTTCTTGACGACAGCCTGTACTTTGTTTTGCCCTCATTAACAGTTAAAACCATTTCTGCCGCCTCTGACTCAATACATACGATTACGTCAATGTCATCAGCAAATGCTAGACGGACGAGTTTGGCAGGGGTGCCAAAACTAGACATGGCTCTGTACAGCTCGTCCCTGTAGATGCTGTCATATGCGGCCTTGAAATCGATAAAAAGATGGTAGGTGTCCGTTTGGTGTTCTTTTGGGTTTTTTCTAGGATCAGCCGGAATGTGAATATTTGATCAACTGTGGACTTTTCTGGTCTACAACCACACTGATAAGGACCTATCAGGTTGTTGACGATGGGCAAACAATACTGAGGTTCTATTCATCGGGCATGCTTTCTTCCAACCATATTTTACAGATGAGTTGGTGCATGCTAATAACCAACTTATCTCCAGCTGCTTTAAAGAGCTCGGCATTCAAGGGATCCGCTCCAGCAGATTTATTAGACTTAAGCTTAGATATGGCAATCTTTAATTTTTCTAAATCGGGAGGACGGGAATGTTGGCTTTCGTCGTCTATGTTGAATGAATCATCCTGCCTGACAGCGGAATTCAGTTTGTCGTCGCATTTATAGAGTCTGCAAAAATGGTCCTTCCATGTCCTCCGCTTTGACTGCGGTTACAATATGATGTTTCCACTTTTGTCTTTCAAGCCTTCGATTTTTGGTTTATGTACCTGTGAATTTCGTTTCACCTGTTCATAAAACTTTCGAACTTCATTCCTGCTTTTAAACATGTCAACATCTTCGACCTCACGCTTCTCATGCCCTCTCTTTTTCCTTCTGAGAAGTCGGCGTTCCTCTCAAACCAGGGGTTCCTTGTTGGTGGCTGCTTGAAAATCAGCACATCAGAGGCGGGTTTTCTGATTGCATCTTGGCAATGTTTTCTCTGGTTTTTGATGCAATTTTTTGGCGAGAACTTCGAGAGAGGTTACTTGTAACTCGGTTGGAAAAGGATTTGGCGATCTCTGGCGATTGTAGCCGTTCGCCGTTGTACCTTCTCCCAGCACCTCACTGTTTTTCCTTGAGTCTGGAAACCCGAAGTGCTACTTTGGCTAAAACGAGGTAGTGGTCCGAGTCGATGTTAGCTAATCGGAAAGTTCGTGATGCTGGAAACGTGTCTGGCGTTGATCGCAATATAATCAATCTGGTTGACATTAGATTGATCTGGAGAAGTAGAAGTTCCATTGTGGATGTTGGGGTGTGGAAAACGCGTACTGGCTACCATGAGGTTTCGCCCCGCAGCAAAATCTATGAGCCTGAATCCGTTGTCAGAAGTGTTGGCGTGCAGGCAGTTCTTCCTGATTATTCCACCAAAGATGTCTTCTCTTCCTAGCTTGGCATTAAAATCGCCCAGGACAATTTTAGTATCGTTGCTAGCACACTGCTCATATTTTTTGTCTAAGAGCTCGAAGAACATATCTTTGGTGCTGTCATCTTTCTCTTCTGTGGGGGCTTGATTGCATATCAGGCCAATGTTGCAGAATTTAGCTTTGATGCGTATGGTCATCATCATCATCATCATTGCCTAAGTCTGGCTCCAATGACAAAGCTGCACACAAATAAGCACTGTTGGTTTTCGTGATAGCATAGTAAATATCGCAGTTTTTCATCCTCTTTTTGCCCAGCCCAACCCATCCTATTTCCTGGATGTCGGTGATGTGTACCTCCTCTAATTCTTCGGCCGCACGTGGTCTGGTAATGGACCAACATTCCACGTGCATATCCGAAGTTCGTTGTCCTTAATCCGTTTGCGTTTCTTGTCAACAGTTAATTCGTCCGTATCCGAGGCATGTTGGTGCTTCGAAACTATGAGGCTTTTACGTGGCCAGGAAGTCACCCCGACGGCACAACCCCCAACCTGGAGGGCCAGGTCCTAAGTATAACTCCAAGGATGGGGAACCGGATAAAGTCAGTAATTATAGACCTGGGCTTCGAATAAGTCAAAGACGCCCTATAAGGTCTTCACTAAGAAGTTCAACCTTATTGGAACTGTAGACGCCACCGTTGATTCCATCTCGTGAATTCCTCCGCTGCCGTCTGGATAAGTAGAGGTGCCTTAGTGGAAACACCTCTCCCCCCCTCTCTCGTTTGCTGCCCCAACAACTTTCCACTGGGGTTGGAACCCAATCTCAAGCTGAGGTACTAGGCACCCGATGTTCACCACGGGGAGTTGAGAGTAGGAGTTCATAGACAGAAATGGGTTTTGAGAAAAACCTTAATGAATCTTAAATGAAATTAATTAATAAAATCTAAGCCCTGAACGCTTCTTTTTAATAAAGGTTTGCATATATCACGTCCTTAATTCTTTTAAATTCAAATGACTGATCCAGTTCCATTTAGGCAGTGTAATGGTTAAGCTTCATTTTTACTTCAAATTAAATCAAAAACTGTATGTAATTTTTGACAGACTAAGCTTTCCGAAAAGTAACTTTGAGGATTCAAAAATAGAAACTAATGTTTTAGTTAAACTTCCATTAACCTGAAGTTACTTTTTATATTAATTCAATTGTATTGTACGATTTACATACACATATAAAACGATTGTAGCGATGGTGCGTTACTCAACGATGGCGTGAAATAAAAAATAATAACTCACCATTGACATTGAATGCTTTTTTATTTTTGAAAGCTTAGTCATTTGAAAAATAAAGCGTATCAGATGAAGAGAAATCAAATCGACCATCGCAACCATTTTTGGGTCCTTGCAAACCAAACTCTTTTCTGATTTTGACAGGAGCCATTTGGCTAAACCTTATTTTTTTGCTATAGAATTCCCCGAACCACACTCTTTATGGCGTATAACCAGACCATGTGTGTTTGCATATATCAAATGTCCATTAAAAAAAATACGTTAAAAGAAACAAGACCATGAGTAAAAAAAAAAAGTAAACAGATCAAGAGTTGTTTTTAGTTCTGCGTCTGCTTCTGCTTCAGCCTTGAATAGGATTCAAAATATACGAAATCGCCAATTCAGCTTTTACAGGATAAATAAACTTCCTGGACGATATCCACACTAAAAGGCAAATATTATATATAAAATCCTCGGATAAGAGGATTTTTTTAATTTTTTGTTTTTCTATGAAACCGTATTGATCCTTCACCAATTGAAAGCAATGAGTGAAATAAATTTTACAGAAATAAAATGAATCTACATACAGCTATTGCCAAAATAATAGGAACAGCACTTTAACGTTGGTAGTAATTTCTTTAGCACTTGTGTAAATAGGGAAATCTAAAATGTAATCAATTATTTTTAATTTCATATATTTTGTTAATGTTTTTAACATGTTATTCTTATAGAGTTTATTATTCATGATAAGCTTACATTAAAGACAAAATATTACTTGTAATAAAGCTTTTAAATACGAAACAGATATTTAAAAGATTGCATGAATAACTAGAACATTTCTTTAACGTCCCTGTCTTTTTCGTGCAACTCAAAACTTTAATTTCAAATTGAGCAAAACAATAATAACAAAAATAAATAACTTTTCCCTTACGATTAAAACGGATTTCATTTGAAGATTCACAGATTGGCGGTCTATAAATATATCAGAATACAAATTTACCCGGAAATTGGGAGGAATATTTTAAGAATCTATTAAAACGAGAAAGCCTTAAGACATAACGCACTGAACTGTTGAATGCGGCAATTTGCTTTATTTTGTTCTCATAACTCAAGTTACAAAACTGTTCATAACCATAGGAAAGGAGAGGAAAAAAGACTTCTAAACTTTTATTGGAAAAATGGACAGTTCAAATAATTTGAAAGACCCAGTAAACTCCTGGCAACTGTTTATTAACAAGAAGATCTCAAGTTATAGTCCAGTTAAGATTACACCTAGATTACCTTGATTTTTGGCTGACTCGATATTTCAACTGAAGATGGGTCTAAATAGACCATGGATCAACCATTTTAAAGTGACATGCTACCGAATGTTCGATAACTCATAAAATTCGTTAATGTACTTTGAAAATAAGAAAGGGCCAATGATAGACTCTTGTAGTATACCTCTATTTTTAACATCAAAAGTTTTGACCTTTGTTTGAGGAACTGAGCAATTCGTTCTCGACTTCTTCGATATGAGGACAACAGTTTGACTACAGAGAACGAAAATTTAAACTGTCAAATAAAGGCTTTCGAGAAATGCAAGAAGTGCTAAAAATGTAATTTTGTCTAATAAATTTTTTTTCGAATGTCCTCTGAAACACTTAATAGCAGTCAAGCAGCAATTTTTTGGGTGTCAGTAATTCGAAACTAGTAAGAAAAATTTTAATTTATTTTTGAATTATATTCTCGAAAACTTCTGACAATGGTGTTATTATTGAAATTTGCCTAAATACACATCCTTGAGGTGTCTTTGATAGAGGAACTACTTTTGCACTCTTCCATCGCATTTTGTCACAATATAGTTCAAAATATGTTTCATAAGTGCCAAAAGACTCCCTGAAAAAAAAATCATGGTCTAGCGAATTAATGGTAACTTCTAAGTTCGAAACTCATTAAGTCTTCTAGTACTCCAAAACGGTCATTTTCATTGTCGCTTACTTCTAAGTAAAATGTTGATTTTGCTCTTCATTCTTCAAAGACAAGTTTTGCTAGAAGAATTATGTTTAAACTCTATAATTTTTGCGCTTAAATTAATGAAATTTAGGTTACTTTAGTGAGAATATCAATCAAAAACATACATTTTATTCTTACGGAATCGGAGTTGTGCTAACATGAATGTGTATTTGGAGTCCCTATCCTTTTTTTTATAATGGCACTTTAAGGGTAATTAAAACCCTTAATATGTTTACGTTCAAGCACAGTGCAAGTGCTTAAAAATAAGGAATAGATTTAAGAGGAGCTACCTGTGCACATTTGTCTTAAATAAAAAAAATAAAATTATGTAGTGTAACAGTCCGTTGAAAACTAAGGCCTAGTGACTTACGACTCTCAACCATTCTTGCGTGCAAGTAATGTTGTCAGAAATGGAGGGAACCAACAGGCTAAAGCCGAACCCCAACGGCTAATTTGAGAAAGCACTTTTCATAACAAGAATTACTCTTGTAGAATTTGTCAATTCCTCACAAGATGCAGTACCCGTGAAAAAAGCTTTTGATGGTACAGTCAGAGATCGAACCCAAGGTCTCTTGCATGACAGTCCAACGCACTTACCATACCACGGGCACTAAACTAAACTGTCTTAAACTATTCAATATTCAAATGGTTGTTTAAAACAGCATTCGGTAAAGCATTCTAAATTCTCGATGAGTGGTTAAAAAAAAGAATCTCTATAAATTAACAGTACGTCCGAAATTGAGCTTAAGGCTAACTGATGAGCATTTCTGGTATAGTTCAACAGAACATTGTTTGTAGAAATATCTGTAAAATAACGAAAGCCATGAAACATTGTGGGTCTCCGAGTGTTGTTAATGTTTCTGTTATAGGTCTTTTTGAGATCATATTTAAAAGACTTAAACTTTTTTAAGGGGCACCTGTCCAAATATGTGAGTTATATTCGAGTTTCGGTTGAATGAGGACTTTTAAATTACAGACAAATTAGAATTGATAAAAAATTCCTTGCACCGTCGGGTCGCCGTCATAGAAAACCTAAGCACCTAGCAGCGTTTTTGGCGAACGATTCCATAAGGGTTGATCTGTGATGCAAATACCGAGTACTATTGGATTGCAGTGCCTCTCGTGGGTACTGGCATCAGGTGTGGGTTAAGTTTTAACCACAGAAGACAACATTAAGTTTTTCCATTGTCTATCTATACAGTGCTGTCGAGACCGGAATTTAATGCACTGTCGTTAAAGTTCCACATCCAAAAGACAAGGATGCAAATCTTAAAACGAATATAAAAAGCAAAGAGTACTGTGAACAGCTAAATATGAGGAAGAGTGTGGGAGAAAAAGTGGAGCCCTGAGGGACACCAGCATTTATTTAATGTTTTACAGATTTGAAGCCATCCAATACAACTTATATTGAACAGTTGGGAAGGTTGTTTCTATAATCGTAAGAAGAACAGAATCTTCAATACCAAAACCATACTGCCAGTCATTAAGAAGCTTCAGTTCTTTAAGATATTTCTTAAGCTGATAATTAATCAGCGATGAAAAAGGGACGTAAAAGCTATTGGAATATAGTTGAAAGGAGGAAAGGATGTAACTTTTTTAGTTATAGGCTGGGCAAAAACTGTTTTTTATCCACTGGCAAAAAAGAAAGATGAAAAAGCTTATGCAGTGATTAACCTTTCGTTGAAGAACACCTCTTTAGAACAATAGGTGGATACTATCCTTGCCAGCGGATTTACGTTTGTCAAGGTCTTTTAGTACCCTTGCGAGTGCGAAAGAAGATTCGGTCCATTAAATGTGTACGCTCTCACGAACAGGAGGACTCATGAAACTCTCTCTTGGAGTCGAATCGGCTTTATCAATAGATCTTGATTAGGGAGTGTCATTGTGGACAAGCGTTGAAACCGAGGATGACTTGGCGTTTCGAACGTTTTCAAAAAACTACAAACATTTATTACTACGTTTGGGATATTGGAGTATTTTTGTCATAATTTCTGATCAAGCAAAAATTTGATTTATCGAATATGACCGTGGTAGTTCTTTCTAGCTTGTTTGAACTTATTCCGGTTTTCCTTAGTGAGGTTGGCTTTATAACAAAGAACACTCACATCCCTGATCATAATAACGAACCTTACGCAATTGTTTGTTTATGAAGAACCGTTTTAGAGCTGATTTTTATGTCAAAGTTTCGCTGCAGAATTTGTATGACACAAAGTTGCTCGTCTCTAAAACAGTAATTTCAATAAAGAATCTCTTTCATTTTTTTAAACCCTTCCATCTGTCTGACCTTAAGTAACATTCTCGCAGAACTTCGGTCTTCTTTCCCGATCTCACTTATGCAAAATGACTTCAAGCTGTTTATAGAACTACTATTGCCGTGCAGCAATCAAAAATCATTTCAAAATCAATCCACAATAATTAAAAATCCTACCAAAAATTGTATTTCCTTAACCAAAGAATTTCTGTTACTTTGACAGACTAAATTGTTAACCTTATTCAAGTGAAAAAAAAATAATACTCAAATGAGTAGTACACGTAGCGTGATGGTTTTTCACAAGTATTGAATCTTGCGAGAGTTATTCTTATCAAGAAAAGTTCTTTGGATTCTTCTTAAAACTGTAGGTCATTAGACCCTAGTTGCGTCACCTTATTTACAATATATTTATTTTAAGACTTAAATGAATAAGAAATGTTTCTAAAATTTTGGCCAGAGCTGTAAGTGCAATGTGATTGAATCTCTAATGAAGGACACCAGCACCAGAAAGGCTCAAAAAGTGTTCACTTGCGGCTTTTGCAATTTGATAGAATAGCATAGCATAGTGTCCCCGAAGCGATACTCGCGCTTATAATGTATCTATCTAGTATTCTTTTAAGTCAAACCCTGAGTGAACTAAACACATACATATGTTAAATTCAATATTCCCTATATCAATTCTACACTACTCTAAAGTCTATACCACGAGTACGAGTACATAGATGGAATCGATTGTTTCACTCGATTGTCAGATCAATTGCCAAAGGATGCTTGAGCAAGCATTGGTAAATTAAAGCTTTGTGGAATTCATTTCCACACACACACAAATAATTGCGATTGGCACCAGGATTGCGACATGGACGACATTTGCCTCGTTTTACATTCATGAAGTCATTTGCATGTTGTGCCGAAATGAGTTTTATATAATGTGATTGGCAGTTCTAGGTTATAACCTTAAAAATATATGTTACAAAGTGATGATTGAACCACATGGTATTTATTATATGGCCTTGGACTTAAGTGGTTATTACGTTTTGGGGTGAATTCTATTAAATTATTTATAAAAGAGATCAAAGTGCTTTTCAAAAATGTATGTAACCTTATTTTTACTTTTATTTTAATATTGGAAATGACAACCACCTTGTTGGTCCTTTACCTAAAAAATGTTATATTCGAGTAAAACGAAATTATTTTGATGGTAGAATTATTATTCCATTATAGAACTATGAAAAGCTATTAAATTTAAAATTTGTTTTTTAAAAAAATATAAAATAAATTAGAGTATGACTGCAAAATAATTCACATACGCCATGGGTGTCCTTTTTGTGGATGGTTAGGGATAACTGAAAAAGATTCACGTTACTGCTGATGTTCAAATCTCCATGACACCTGCGAAAGCCAATCGTTTTAAAAATATAAGCTTTGCGCTCTAACCTGCTTACAAACGGTTTCATTGAACTTGTTCTTTTAAAGGTTTAAAATTTAAAGCTTGCGTACATTTTTAAATACTTTTTAGAGATACCTAAGGCTATTTAAGCAAAAAAGAGCACTCAATTTGTCACAACTTCAATTTCCATTTGTTAAAATTGATTCCTTCTACTTTAGGGTATGTTAAGTATTGGGATTCGCAGAGGACAAAACTGGAATTTAAAACTCTGCAAACTTGATAACAGAAAACCATTTTGGTTTCAAACTAATTTATCTTTTTAAGTTTTGCCCAGAAGTTTTTTTATGGGGAAAATGATCCCACCAAATCGAAATTGAATGACCTAAGGGATTACGACTTGACTAGCCTCACAAAATGTTTAAACACAGTTTAAGTGTGCGATGTAGGAAAGTTGGAAAGTAAGAAGACCCCAAACCAATGCAAATTAGTTTTGAATATTTGAATATTTCGATGAAAGGGAAACATCGATTAAAGCATTAACTCAATTATGAACTGACGCTAAGGAATGAATCTTTGTAGTTTCAACAGTTTACGTTCAAAATTGGGCATAAGGGAAAAGTTGTGCGTTTTTTAGAATCATTAAGTTTGAGATTGTTTAAAGGGAGAAATGTAAATATTTACAGTTCCATTATATAATTCTACTTTACTTGACAACTAACATATTTGCTATATCATTTCAATTCAAGCGGTTCAGTTGAGTTAATGGAGCATCTTTCCTAACATGGGAGCTATTGAAATACCTAATATTGGCACCTGAAACAATATTAATATTATTCTATGTGATTTGAATCCCAACATAATTAAGCTATTTAATCACCTTGATTATTGTAGAACTAAAGTTTTGTAACTTTAAAGAAGGTTAGTACAAACTCTTTAAGGAGGTTTTGGTGATTATTGTAAAATAATCGTTTCAGAACTTTAAAGAAGGAAAGAAATACTAGTAGCTCTTTAAGCTTGTTTCAGTGAAATTAAATTTAATAAAATTAAAAATAAAACGGTTTATGCATATGAAGTTTAAGTACAATTGAAAGGCTTATACAGTCAAACTTCCCTATAGCGAATTCGGACGGGACCAGAAAATTTTGTTATATAGAAAATTCGTTATACAGACATTTTTTCTTTTTACTTTTATTTAAAGAAGGCAGTGATTTTAGTTTGTATTACATTCTTCCATTTAACATTCCCTACTTTGGTTAGATTTCGAACGGCTTGTAGCAAGTCTATGACCGAAACAGGTTTGCTCTCGTCCATTTGTGTCAATATGTTCGTCAAAATACTTTTTCTGTAATGTTGTTTTAAGCTGTAGATAATGACTTGGTCCATTGGCTGAAGTAAAGAAGTCATGTTGGGAGGATAATAAACAAGTTCAATGTTTTTCAATTTATCTTTTACATTCTAAGGATGTGCAGTTATCAACAAAAAAAAGAACCTTCCTCTTTTGCGAAAGTATTTTGTTTCCATATTTTAAAGCTATTTTGAAAAATATTCACTTGTCATCCATGCTTGTTTATTTATTGAATTCGTTAAACAAACTAACATTAGAACTTAAGACTAATATTACATTTATTCTTGGATTAATAGATTTACAATGCTTTAAGCAATTTCCAAAAAAAAAGTTTTGAAAAAATTAAATTTTAATGTTTTACTTTTAAAATCATCGCTTACAGAATATACCAAAAAGTAATACTTGTTGTAAACTGAAATCAATTGGTTGAGGGGACTGTTTTTACCATAGTTCGATCTGCTTGATGTAAGGCCTAAAGGAACTTGTCTTCTAATACTTAAACGGCTATAAATAAAGTTTAATTGTTCCAAAATTGATGGTGATATGACCCATTGATTAGTTTTATAATAAAGCATAGCTGAATGTACTCTCAGTGTTTAGAAAGTGATGGAAGATTTATGAGCCTAAGCCTATGATTATAAGGTGGAAATTCGAGCCTATTGGACCATGGGAAGAAACGAAGGCAGAAGCGCATGAATCTTCTTTATACTCCTTCTATTCTGTTTATTTGGACTGAATAAAAGGGAACCCATATTATGCAGCCATATATTCCAATATGGGTCTTACAAATGATATATAAAGAAGTTTAAGAATATATGGGTCGCGAAAATCATGTTGAAACTGTTTTATGAATCTGAGTGTCTTATTTGCTTTTTTAAGAATATAGTCATAGTGATTTGTAACCGTTAATTTTGAGTCAAGAATAATTCCTAGGTCAGAGAAAATAGAGAGTTTAGTCAAATAAGAAGAGTCTAATTGAAAGTCAAAACATTTTGTTTGCGTGTAAAACACATTGATTTACATTTGTTTATGTTTAGTGAAAGCTTATTTATAAAACACCATTCGCGAAAACTATTTAGATCATCTTGTAGGAGTAAACAGTCGTCAAGTTAGTCGATACGTTTAATGTCATCAGCGTAAATTAAAACAGATGAGTGTTTTATAATAGAAGGCAAGTCGTTAACGTCCAAAATAAACAGTAAAGGTCCCAAGTGGCTACCTTGTGGTACGTCAGAGTTGGTATAAAAATATGATGACTGCTCATTCCTGTATGATCTATTAAATAAGTACGACGAAACCCAACTTACAAAATTATCGTTAAAGCCATGGGATTTAAGTCTGGAAGTAAACGTTTTATGGCAATATTTATCAAAATCCTTACTGGAGTCTGCGAAGACACAGTCAAATTGTTTCCGTTTTTCAAACGAATCTAAACATAATGAACTGAAATGAAAGAGGTTAGTAACTGTTGACTTATTTTAAACAAAACTAAGTTGACTGTCACAACTTAAAGACTTACAATTAAACGATATGACTTTACAAATAATGGACTCAAATAACTTAGGGATGACGGACAGTTTTGCAACGGGACGATAGTTTTGTATTTCATTTTTACTACCCTTTTTATGTATCGGTGTTATGAACAAAGTTTTCCAAATTTCAGAAAAAATTGAAGATTTAAGCTATTCATTAAAAAGAATATGAAGAGAATAGGATGCTCATTTTTTCAAAATATAAGAAGGTACACCATCTGGACCACGGCTATGACAAACGTCAAGTTCTGAAGCTTTGCGAACGATTTCATCTTCAGAGATACAAAGACTTATTGAGTTCAAATGATGGAAATTTTGTGAAATAGCCGATAACTCAGATGTTTGACAGGAGTTCGCTACTTCGAAAGCATTTTTGAAAAAATTTGCAAACATATTTTAAATTTTTTCAGAGTAATGACTAAGCTCGTTGTTGAAAAACATGCAGTTTGGATTCCTATCAGTCTTTGTCTTACTATTAAGATAGCACCAAAAGTTTTTTGGATTGTTTTTTATGTCGGTTTCAGTATTTAAAATTAAGTCATTATAAAGAATATCTGAATAGTCAATAAACGTATTTCTTAGCTCATTGTATATTACCAAGTCATTATCAGCTTTTGTTTTATTATATTTAATGCAGACCTTGCAAGAGTAGCAAGCAAGGCACAGCGTTGCCGTCATCTCGTGCATGCTTTTTTGTTGAACTCATAATATACATCCAGAGATTTTATTTCCTTAAAACATCTTAGATTTGTTGCCTTCCCTGTAACAACCAATTAAAACTTTTTTGACCCAGAGTTTTTTGAACGATTCCGTGCCGTTTCTTATACTTGTCCAACCATCCAATACTTGCTTCGAACTCTTCAATTCTCCGCGCCCCATTGCATTGGCGAACTCCTTGGCTTTTTGTTTCATCAATGGTCTAGAGATAGGAAGATTCCTGCAAAAAGCGGCATTTGATTTATCAATATCCTCGAAAATACATTTTCGAAGTTTTTTGAGTTTAGTGCTTAATTTCTCGTCTTCTACATTTCTTAAAATCGCTGGTTTGTATTTTTAAATGCTTGATAAGCTACTGGGAGGAATTCTAAATTGCTTAGCAATATGTGTTTTTTTAGTCAATCCTTCTTCAACTTTATTAATTATCAACAACTTTTTCCAAGAGAAATTCAACTTCGAGACATTTTCAATTACATTCACTAAAGCCTGAAAATAGATAAATATTTAAAATCTTGGAGAAATTTTCTTATAAGGTATTTTTTCTCTGCATGCTGTTGTTTTTAACAAGAAAAAATTATTTGAAAAAATTCAATAAGTGGAGACAAAAACGTATGAGATTTAGATTTTCAGCAACAAAATTTGTTCGTTGTAGAGAAAAATTCGCTTTATGAAAATTCGTTTTAAGGAGATCAAAGCACAGCGAAAAAGTAACCAAAAAGATATGTACTCAAAATCAATTCGTAACAAAGAGAAGTGGTTATAGGGAAGTTTGACGTGCGAAGATTTTGAAAACGTATACCGACTAAAAAGGCCATCGACCCAAGATGGGAAGAAGGAGCCAAAATGTAACCTGTTTAAAAAAAATCATCTTTACAGCAGAATGGGTTGGGGGCTTGGGGTACCACTAGGAATTTACAGTATCCTGAAAAGGTTCTTGATATGCCTTTGTCCCAAGGCCCAAAAGTATTCTCTATACTAAAGGAATGTTAAAATTAGACTGTTGACGACTCCAGACTATACACTAAATGTTGTGGTCTCTGAATAGCCAATACATTTAGATCCTTCACATATACTTTTGAGACGAGAGTCAAGAATTTTATTTGAGATTTAATCAAATATTTGCTACACATTTATTTTGATTTTGGGGCTGCTAAAATTATTTACAAAAATTGCATGCGAAACTTTGTACATTTTAATAAAATCATGGTACTTTCATTACTAACTTACTTAAGGTGGCGCTACAGTCCTGTGTGAGCTAGGGCCTCACCCAACAAACTTCTCCATCCAGCTCGGTCCCTAGCTAGATGTCTCTCGTTTCGCGCTCCAAATTGGGTGAGGTCACTTTCCACTTGTGCACGCCACCAGATTCGTGATCTTCCTCTAATTCGCTGTCCGGTGGGTGTGGATTCGAAGACTTTGTGGGCCGGAGCATTGGTTTCCATGCGATCTACGTGACCCAGCCATCTTCCATCTTCTCCTCCACTACCCTTCGATGCATACGGGACCGTAGAAAACACGAAGAATTTTCTCTCGAACTGACCCAAGGTCGGAAAAAATTCTGGATAATTATTTGGCAACTAAGGGTTCAGATTATTTTCGAGCTCAAGGAACACAATCTCAGCTAATTTTTATACAATACCAAAATTTGATTTAACTTTTTTTTGAAAACAGAAATTTTCCATCTAGAAAAAACCAATTAATTGTATTATAATGTTAGTTTTTAGGAAAAATCTGTCTTGTGGTTTATTGGCAAGATATACATATTTGACTTTAAAGTTTTATTGGGTCAAATCTAACCTTTTTTTAAATCATATTTCGTGAAACTTTTTATTAAAAGTCACATGAGAGCATTTTTCCTGTAAACCGTTTAAGTTATTTTTTTTTACTAATATCAAAGATTGTTAAAGACAATTTTTTATTAAAAAAAAAATGTGTCCTCTTTTTGGCACACTTATATTAAGTCCAGAGTCAATTACCTTCATAAAATGTCAGAAGTTTGCGAAGAGCTAAGCAATACTTTTTAGTACAGAATGAAATTATACTTACAACTTCCCAAAAGTCAAAACCATCATTTATTAACGAGATATCGAAAATCCAACATCTAATTTGTTTAAATCTCCGTATTGTAGATTTAAATTTTTATAAAAAAAACTGACTGTTAATAAAAAAAATGTTAATAAAAAAAAGAGACTGGGCTGCGACCCCCACTAACAACTTTCAAACAACACGAAAACCAACAAACTTGCTTAAAAGTTTGTTGGTTTTCGTGTTCTGTTAAAGAAGTTGTCAGTTAAATTATTCTTAAAAAATTTAAAATGACCAAAAATATTTTTCATATAGTTTAGTTTGAAAATTTAGTTTTGTTAAATAGATTTTTAGTCGAAAACAAATGTTTACCATTTTTAGTAACATTTCTGAAATTTTTACAAATTGAATAAATGATAATAATTTGAGAGATATTAAGAACCGAACATCAATTTTTACCACATTTGGGAACTATTTTTTGTAGATATTATTTTTTATGAAAAAAAAACCATTGGATTTTTATAAAAAAAAGAGGCTGGGATGTGACCCACACTAATAACTTCAGATCCCGTCTGTCGATTTGTCTTGCCTTAAAGTTTGTCTATATGTACTCGTATCAATTTTTACCAAATTTGCGTACTATTTTTTGTACATTTAATTTTTTATGAAAAAACGGACTGTTGGATTTTATATAAAAATTACTGAATATCGAAAACAATATTTTCTGTGAAATAAAATAAGTTTGAAGCCAATATTTTTAATTTTTGAAAAGCTATTTAAGGCGAAAGTAAATTTTTACTAAGTTTTACTATTGTTTTTTTTATAGTTTTATTTTTTGTAAGAAAACTGTCAGTTCGATTATTTTCAAAATTTTATCGAATGTTGAAAACAATATTTCTTATAAGATAAAATTAGTTTTAACCCAATGTCTCAAATTTTTAAAAAGATATTTGAGTAGAAAATCAATTTTTACCAACTTTTATACATTTTTTCTTAGGTTTTTATTTTTTGTAAAAAAAACTGTCCATTTAATTTTTCCCAAAATTTGTACTAATGCTGAAAACAATATATTTTATAAGCAAAAATTAGTAAGAAGCTATAATATAAAATTTTTGAAAACATATTTGAGTCGAAAATCATTTCTTACCAACTTTTGTTAATTTTTTTTTGGTTTTTAATTTTTTGTAAAAAACTGTCAATTTGATTTTTTTCAAATTTTGATTGAACGTTGAAAACTATACTTTTTATAAGTCAAAATTAGTTTGAAGCAAATATCTTAAATTTTTAAAAAGATATTTAAGTCGACAATTTAATTTTTACCAACTTTTAGTAATTTTTTTTTTTCTAAAAATTTTACCAGATTTCAAAACGCTTTTCTTCATTGCATACAAAGATAAAATTATTTTGTGTGTGTAAAATTTTCTAGGTGACAATTATTTTGTTCAGTTTTTTGATTTATAGGAAAACCGTTACTTGAATTTAAAAAAAAATTAATAATTCAAGTCGTTAACGTTTATTGCTTGTAAGATATTTTGGGTTATCTTAAATGTTCACTAATTTTTTTGATAGCCTTTTCTACAACTTTCTGTATCATTATATGTATATCACAATTTATTTGAAGTCGATATCTCTAATGGTTGTTGAGATATGGACGGCGAAAAAAGCTTCCCGAACTTACGGAAGTACGACCACGCACACATAGATATCACTCTAAAAATCTTTTGTTTAGATTCTAGGGACCTTAAAACAGAAGTGTCAATAAGACAAATCGGACCGATTACAATAACTTCCAATGCGAAGTTTATAATGATCTGTTTCGCATTACTCTTCGGAACAATCAATAAATTAAAGGCAACTTTAAGTTTATGAACTTGTCAGGACTTTAAAGCAATTCAGAGACAAAAAAAAACACATTGTCTGTGTAGTGATTTATTTGAACAAATTGTATAGAGGAAAATGAAAATCTTGGGAAAATTTTGAGAAAGTTTCAAGTTTAAAAAAATTAACAAAGAAACATCTCAATACCCAATAGAAGAAGAATAAAACCAAAAACAACTCAATGCCAATATTGATGAAATAAATTCATTACCATGAATCCCCCAAAATAAAATTAGCTATTTCTGTCTACCCGTACAATCACTCCCATTAACATAAGCACAAAGCTTATACCTACTCCGTATAGGCCTTACCAAAATCCAGAAGTTAAAAAAACAATTAAGATTTTAATTTGAATTTAAGTAAGCTTTCTGTTGAAAGAAGCTAATTAATACAGTTTACTTAGGACGAATTTTGTAAAGATTAAACTGTACATATCTTCCTACCAAACGCGTTTATTTTGTATTTGAACTGTGTTTTTTTTTCTTCTTCTTATTTTGTTTATATTTATTTATCCATTTCTTCTGTTTTTCTTTCCTTCTCCTCGACTTAGGGTTCATCCCAAGTGAACTTATTTAGATACCTAAACCTTATTATCAAGTCAAAAAAAAACATCCGTCTTAAAGAGACACACAAATGAAGAAGAAGGAAGGAATGTAATCCTTTAAAACACTTGGTTGTTTGTTGTATTTTTCATAGCCAAAACTATAATTCCGTGAATTATGGAATAAGATTTCCGAAACAACTTTGTTGTTTGCCTTGCAACGCCATTTTGATATTTTAGAACATCTTAAATTTCTGCACCGCACAACAACACCAACGCCATCTATGCAAATACTTTCATGCTAAACAATTTCTTTTGTTTCTTGAGTTCTTGTTCTTATTGTTGCTAAATTCAAATAAACTTATTCACAGATATAAACTTCTACCCACCGAACGACCCCTTAGCCTTTAACTATACCAAAAGGATACTTGAATGGCGGCAGCATAGCATAGCACAGCGGCCGGCCGGCGCGCGGCGGGTCAAACTCAGTTTATCTTTTATCTCTGTGCACATAGTTTGATGATCAGCTATGCAGATGCAAATATTTCCTCTGCACTCCTCGAGTTTTGCAAATCAAATAAAGTTCTTAGCTTCTTTGTTAAGGAGATAAACTCGTGCTCATTTTCGTACAGAGTTGTAAGGACTCATGGTAGGGAGTGAGAGTACATAAATGGATTGAAATCGATGGACGGCAACGCCCATATTAAAGCTCGTATATTTCACAACCATTAACAAAATATATGTACTATAAACAGAATCCTGTCCTGATGTCCTTTCCTGTCCTATCCCTTCCCTGTGCCTGTGGTGCCAGTGCCAGTGACAGTGCCAGTCATGAATGGTGATGCTGATGGTCCAGCAATGACTGGCAAGGTGTCGTCAATGAAAAGGATTCCAACATTACAAAAACTGGGTTATGTCAATTTATAGACACCTTTTTGGTGGCTGTCACCAATTGCTTCCATTCATCAGCAGCATATATGTCTTCGTATAACGGTATGTGCTTGCTTACTATAGAAACAAGAGCAAGCTTACTTCACTTCACTATACACTTCACTTCACTTCACATTGACAAAACGATGATGATGAAGTTTTGTGTACGATATACGATTGAAAGCGCGATAAATCGAGGTTAATAGTCCGAGTATCTCAGTTTGTAGTGAATAGGTCAACACCACAAGCCGATCCGATTCTGTGTTGCAAATTCCTTATCTCCTAATAATCATTATCCTGCTCTGTGGAGATTTTCTCTTTTACACCTGTCCTGATCCTGATTCTGATGCTGATGCTGATGATGCGGTTGTGTATTTATGTGTTTTTATATAGGAATATCCTTTGAATAGATTCCATCGTCCAAATTTATCAAGGTTTTAAAAGCAAATGCCTGGAATACTTGTGCAGTGTTGAATTGATATGCAATAATACTACCTAAAGCTTCTGCTTCAGTTTCAGCTTCAGCTTCAGCTGCTGCTGCTGTATATAAAAGTGGAAATGGACATAAAGGAGAGATTTAGTAGGGGCCGGGTGTATGAAATGAATGAATGAATGCATTACAAAGGACGACGACCGACGAACGGTGCATGGTGGTGATTTGAATAGATATAAACTGAGGGCATAAGATATAGTTTTTTGGTCTTGAGGCTATAAGTTGGAATTAGTTCGAGTTTAGAGATACCAAGGAAGATTTTCTTAACGGATATTCACTTAAGACTATATTTATACTTGCATCATCACCCGGCGAATAGATTTTTTATCTTCAACTAGCACAAATATTTGTGTTGCAAAATTTATTGAATAACTTTACAAAACAAAGGCTTTACATTGTGGGCATTTTGCCAATGGGCTACGGGCGGGCGTACTGTGGCTATTATGGCAATGTAGAGCTGTTTAATTTGCAAATAAATTAATGTAAATGAGTGTTTTGGAAAGTGGAAAGTGTGGAAAGTTATGGGTTTAATTGTGTTTCGGGTAAATTATAAATAAAGATAAAAAAGATACATTTCAAGAAAGTAAACTTTACTTCGACGACGACGACGACGACGCCTTAATGCTTTCCTAGAAGGGTACTTATTTATCGTTAAAAACCGTAAAAGAATGTAATAAAATAGAACGAACGCATAACCGGATCGTACAAAAGACTTAAAATGTGGTTATGTGTAGTTCTGGTAGTACTTTATTGAAGGAATTGCATAATTATTGTGTGGAGTATGGTTATGTGCAGAATTTTAAATTATTATGATAACCTCAAATAAAAAAAAGCTTAGCTAGGAGAATTTTATAGTCAAATCTTTAGCATGTGATTATCTTTACGTTATAATTTAAGATGTGATTGTGTTAGTTTAATGTGTGAGAGTATAGTCAAATTTGATTATACAGTTTTTGAAAAGATCTTAAAATGGAAGTTTAAATAACCGATTTTGAATGCTTGAAATGTTTTTTATTCGAAAACAAGTTTCTTAGATATTTATAAAATACATTTTTTGAATATTTCTACATAGTTTAAATGAAAAAAGGTCTCCCCAAAAGACGAGTAATATCTCAATCATGTCTCGTAAAAGTTATACTGTCTTAAAGGTATTGCAAAAACAAAATTTAGACAATTTTGGACATACATTTGAAAAGAATATCGCCGGTCTGGTCCATTTCATCATCCCTTTTAGGTTTCTAATTTGAACCTCATGTCATAAAATACTTTTTCTTTTAAATTCATTATTAAAAATACTTATTCAACAATTTTGAATATATATATTACATTTATGGGTTTTTAAATTTCATTGCTACTATCAAATCGATTTTTCTCAAAATATTATTGAATATTGATAATATTTTTAATAAAATAAAATTAGTTTAAAGTCAATGTCTCTAACACTACATAAAGGCCTCCGGCTCACTTCTTCTCGGTCTGGCAAGAAACGGGGAAGACAAGTTCAAGTTCAAATACAACATATCCACTAGGTCTGATCACAAGGGATAAACTACAATGGGCTCTCAACAGCTTCAAACCATTTAAAGCTGCAGGACCAGATGGAATAATACCAGGCGAATCACAAAAGACTTCTGAGATAATTGCACCAATCCTTGAGGCAATTTTTACCAGCTGTCTTTACCTGGTTCATGTTCTTTCGGCATGGAGAAAAGTTAAAGTTGTTTTTATACCCAAAGCAGGTAAATCCTCCCAAGTCAATCCTAAAGATCTACGACCTATAAGTCTATCATTATTCCTTCCATTTAAGGGCAAGTATCGATACAAGACTTCTTCGTCTCAACATGCCTACTGTAAAGGTAAATGGAAGAAAACAGCGTTACATACTTTAGTACGCACCGTCGCCGTCGAATATTCCCTCCATCATAAAGAGCTCACTATGGTTGCTTTCCTTGCAATCTGCAATCACATCAGCACTTACATCTCTAAATATAGAGAGTTCGCTTCGGTTTTAATTCATTTAATGCTTACTAGCAGAATAATTAACTCAAAACTGGGCAAATCTTCTGGCAGACCGCATTCGTTAGTAGAGGGACACTTCAAGGTAGTGTTCTATCCCCTCTCCTCTAGAACCTAGTGGTGAATAAAATCCTAACTAGTCTGGATGCAGAGGTTTATTTGAGAGTCTGTACCTACTTTTAATTTAAACTAACAATATCCTAATCAGGGAAAATCAATTAGCGAAGTGCTGCCTGTTCCGTAAGACATCAAAAGAAAATTGAAAAAAATGAAAAGGGCCAAATGCAGAGGAAGTCTTAAAAAAGTTTACTGCCGGCTAAAAACTATAGAGCAAATAAATTTCATTATAAAGGGTGGATTCCAAATTTCCAGGAAACATTGAGGTGAATACTGTGTAAAGTTTTAGATGGACACCACTTGTTTCACCTGAAGTTAAGAGATCATTTAGCCCCTTCACAGCCCTTCTAAGAGACAACCGAAGAAGATTGCTACCTGAGAACTTTAAAAAACTCTTGATAGTCCCTTGGTACAACAGAGAGCTCCGTAGCCTAAGAAATACCCGTAACAAGCTTTGGAAGATCTTTTTACAGTCCAAATCTGATACTGATCACAACAACTATCTTCTCGCCTATAATTCTTTCTCTGAATTAAGGGAATCCCTTTATAACCAATATCTTAACCAAATGGAAAATAACCTTCTTTCTGATGCAAGGAAATTTTTCAAGTTTATAAATTTCAAACGAAAATCTGATGGGTTTCCACCTTCAATGAGTTTCTCCAACATAATCTCCTCTGATCCAACAACCATATCAAATCTATTTGCTAATTACTTTAGCAAATCGTATACTGAACATCTGCATGATCCTGATCCACACTACTTTAGTTATTTAGATGGTTGCACTCAAACCTCCCTTTCATCGTTTACAATAACTGAAGAAATGGTACTTGCCAAAATCGTAAGCCTCAAAGAAAACTTTAGCCCTGGTCCTGATGGCGTCCCATCAGTTGTTCTAAAAAAATGTATGCATTCTCTGTCAAAGCCTCTAACTGCACTCTTTGAACTCTCTCTTTCCCAAGGTGTGTTTCCTCATATATGGAAAGATTCATTTATATTTCCCATTCATAAACAAGGCAGTAAAACTGAAATTAACAATTATAGACCTATTGCTAAACTTTCATGCATTCCAAAACTTTTTGAAAGCTTAGTTTATGATTCCGTTTATTTCCATTGCAAGCCTTTATTCTCCCCCGCTCAACATGGTTTTCTTAAAGGTAGATCCACTACGACTAACTTAATTGAATTCATATCCAAAGTTTTGTCAGCCCTTGAGAATGGCAAAGAAGTTGATGTCGTATACACTGATTACAACAAAGCCTTTGATAAAATATCCCATAACATAATTTATCTCAAACTAAGAGCTCTAGGCTTTCCATCTATATTTATAAACTGGATAAGCTCCTATCTTGCGAATAGAACTTTTAGAGTCCTTTTCCGTAACTCAGTCTCCAGTCCTATACATGCAACTTCTGGAGTCCCACAAGGTAGTCACCTTGGCCTCCTTCTCTTCGTCTTATCTGTTAACGATGTCTGTCTTAAATTAAAAAACTCAGATATCCTAATTTTTGCGGATGATAAGAAAATTTTTAAGATTATCTCTACTCCATCTGATTCCTTACTTTTACAAAATGATCTTAATATCTTTTTGTATGGTGCATGCATAATTTCCTAGAGTTAAATGTAGGTAAATGTAAACAAATGACCTTTTCGTGCAAACAAATCCCATCTCATAGAGTATACTACTTCCTTAATGACGCCGTACGTAGTCGATTCTATTAGAGATCTTGGTATTATGTGTGACAAACACCTGAATTTCCATTCCCATTTTGACCAAATTATTAATAAAGCTAATAGATCTCTCGGTTTTATTAAGAGATGGTCAAAAGAATTTTCCAACCCCTATGTTACTAAAGCGCTTTACATTTCCCTAGTCCGTCCTCATCTTGAATATGCATGCCAAGTATGGTCTCCCTTTAATGAAAACCATTCACTCAGAATTGAAAATGTTCAAAGACGTTTCGTTCGATTTGCCTTACGTGGCCTCCCCTGGGATGATACATCCAACTTGCCTCCTTATGCTGATCGACTAAAACTGATAGGCTTGCAGCCGTTATATATTAGACGCAAAAACGCTGATATATTGTTTGCTCACCAATTGTTAATGGGCAATATAGATTCCCCGGCACTCCTGAGTGATATTCATCTTAACACCAACCCTCGAAATCTGCGATCTGTTTCCCTTTTCTATATCCCTCATCACCGCACTAATTACGGGCACTTTGAACCAATGTCCAGAATTCTTCGTCACTGCAACGCTGCTATGGTAGTTTTCGATTTCAACATTTCCAAATCCTATCTGAAAGATACCCTTTACTTTTTCCCTTTTTGAGTCCGAATCCCCTGTCCCCTGTAATTTTAAGTTAAGTAAAATCAAAATTGTAAGTTCTTGTACATTAAAGAGCTTTGATGTGGGCCTTAGGGCCCACATGAATTAATGTTGAAAACTGATAACAAGAACTGCAAAAAAAAAAAAAAAAAAAAAAAAAAAAAAAATGTTAAGCTAGTTTTAAGTTAAGTTAAGTTATGATAGCTTGTATTAAGCTACATAAATAAATAAATAAATAAATAAATAAATAAATAAATTATAGGTAGGTAGAAATGGCGATCTCAAAGCAACCTAGCCTGAGATCCAATTAGCGCTGGTAGTGCGCGCGCCGTTTTGATACCATAGCGATTATGTTAGAGTTATTTTGTCGCGTTGAGAAAAAAGATTAGGTCTCTCATCTTTGTCTCAGATAGCTCATCGAGTTCTTGAAAGAATGCTTTTCCAAAGCATTTCATTCTGGTGTTTGCCAAAGCAGGACATTTGCAGAGGAAATGGATTATCGTTTCACTTTCTCTTTGGTCACTACAGCTACGGCAAAAGGTGTTGTAAGAGATACCCAACTTCTCTGCATGAACTCCGGTACAAACCGCAACAATCCTGCCTATGTCTTGCCTTGGCCTGCATAGAAGATCGTTTGTACGGGTTTTGTTATAGGTGGGCCATATCTTCCTAAATATAATGCAGTTGGGTGGATTGCTCCACCTTTGGTTTGATTCAGGTTGGAAGATAGAAAAATTTTACCCTTCATAGCACCAAGACGAATGTTAACCATTTCCGCAAGTGAGCTTTGAAGGGCAGATCCTTGCCTGGCTAGCTCGTCAGTCCGTTCATTTCCCACGATATCACCATGGCCCGGAACCCAGATCAGGGTGACACCAAGGTTAATATTCAGGCTCGCAAGCTCATCGCGACATTGCTGGACCAATTTAGACGAGGATATGACCAAGTTAATGGCTTTCACAGCTGCCTGACTGTCTGTAAACATAGCCACATTTCGGTTTTGGTTTGGGTTTTGTTTAAGTATCTTACATGCCTCCCTTATTGCCAGCAGTTCAGCCTGAAAAACGCTAGCAAAGTCAGGAAGCCTAAAGAATTTGGCTACAATTAGGGACTCAGAAAAGATCCCAGAACCAACTCCGCACTCCATTTTTGAGCCGTCAGTAAAAATAGTTGTGTCAAAACCTATCGACACGATGTCATCCTCCCAATCTTCTTTCGATGGGAAAATAACCTTAAAACCCTTACTTAGGCTCAAAGTAGGAGTGCAGTAGTCAGTGTCTACCGAGATAATATCTGAGGGAATCAATTTCGTAGTGTTGCTGTGACCATAAGGTTTTGACAACCAGCTATTTGATTCCTTCATCCTAATAGCGCTGCGGGAAACTATGTATTTAATAAAAAGGTCGATTGGTAGAAGATCCAAAATAACGTTTAAGGCGTCCATTGGGCAAGTACGCATGGCCCCTGTGGTGCCCACGCAAGCTGTTCTCTGAACCTTCTTTAGCTTATCAATATTATAGGCTTTGCTAAGAGCATGCCACCACACAATCGGTCCATATGTTAAGATTGGACGTCCTAGGGCTGTGTACGTCCATAAAATCATCTTCGAATGAAGTTCCCACTTTTTGCCAAAAGTTTTGCTACAAGCGTAGAAGGCAACACAGGCCTTCTTAACCCGTACTTCAATATTTAGTTTCCAGTTTAGTTTAGGGTCGAGTATAACTCCCAAATATTTTGCACTGGAAGACAATGATAGGAATTTGACCATTGAGTCGAGGTAGCGTGAAGGGCGGTACTTTAGTTTTGGTGGTAAAGAGCAACAGTTCAGTTAATTTGGTGAACTCCTAGTCCACAACTCGTGGCCCAGTTGCTAACTTTCTTCAAAGCTGACTCCGTGATTTCACTAATCTCAGAGGTGTACTTTCCTGACGCGTTTAGCACCAAATCATCCGCGTAGGCTACAGCCTTCACTCCACATCTGGGGTGTTCCCCTACTCACGTGTTTTGTTGCAATTGTATTGCCTAGAGTGGCTCGAATCTTCCTACCACTGAGCATGGAAATAATCCATTCTCGAATGAAGTCTTCTACACCGAATTTAACGAGCGATTCTACTATGGATTCTGTAAGGACGTTGTTAAAATTACCTTCTATGTCTAGGATGGTGGCAAGAGTAAATTTTTTTATAATGGATTGTTTGTTCTACAGTACGCACTACCTCATGGAGGGCAGTCGCCGTTGATTTGTCCTTAAGTTATGCATGTTGAGAGCTTTCGAGGGGTCGTCCAACTAAGATTTCTCTAATATGGTAATCAAGAATGTGCTCCAAGGATTTAAGCACAAAAGATGTTAAGCTTATTGCTCTGAAATCCTTCGCGGATTTGTGACCTCGCCTACCCACTTTCAGGATAAAAACTACTTTGACCTGTCTCCATTTGAAAATTTGTTCCAGCCATGGAGCTGCCACATCATGCAACTTTTGAAGCATAACTCCTGCCTGGGGAGTTATATGGAGAAAAAGTGTTGATGGCCCACAAAATATTTTCTCTTGTTATAACGGAATTGACTTGCTCCACATGAGCTACGCTTAGCTCTGTGGTTTCAAGCGGTTCGGGGTTATCACTCTCGCAACCCGGAAAGTGCGTCTTCATCAGTAGCTCTAGAGATTCGGCTGGAGAGGCTGTCCAGGTTCCATCAGGCTTTTTTAGAAATGAAGGATAACAATGTTCCTTTGATAAAACTTTGCTGAGCATTGCGGAGTCCTTTATGTCTTCGATTGATTGGCAGTATTCTGTCGAGCCTTGGCTTTTGGCTGTGACAGGGCTTGCTTGTAAATTTTAAGAGAGTCTTTATACGGTTGGTGAAACTTATGTGTGTGGCAGATATTAAAAACTGTCCTCTTCATTTTCCTAAGACTGGACAGTTCTCCATTCCACCAAGAAGGAAAAGTCTTACGGCTATATTTAACTGGGCAAGAGACTCTAAAAGCTTTACTTATAGAAGTTTCAAAGGTTTTCACCTTTGATTCAAGGTCTCCTAATGCTATTATAATTTAATGAATTTTTTTGCTTATTTTCCTAGTATTTTTCAATAACTGCTTTTTCTTTGCCTTTTTAAAAACTCTTTGTTGCCTTTTTAAAATTGTTTAGTCAACCAAATCCTAACCCTGCATAAGATGTTATTATGGCTGCAGGTAATTGTAACTGAATCTTAAAACACGTTTTTGTATTTGTTTATTTTTTTCTTAAACCATATGAAAATACAAATATCTAGTATCAAAAATCAGGATCCTAAAACACCGGCGAATATGTGAAGATTTAATTATTAAGGAGTTTTACATTTTATTTAAATTTTCAACGTTTAAATATTTTAACCTTTACCAACATTTGCTTTTACTGAGTTGCTGTGTATTTAGAAAATAAAAAAGTACGGAATTAAAATTTTGTTTAATGTGTTAGCAACCAACTCAAAGTTTTTTCTTTCAACACCCAGCTGAACAATACGTTTTCATCTATGGCTAACACCCAACAAACTAAGTTCAGTTAAAATAAAAATAAAATGTATTCATTTTAATGCTCGTACCGCATATGTAGTCGACGAGGACCAGGATCCAGGAGCACTACCAAGTAAAAGATATAATTTTTGCTATCATCCAGTAGTTGCATGCGGAGATGCTGTTTCGTAGTTAACTTTTGGCAAGCGAAAAAATTAGAAAGGGTAGAACTCTGTAGAACATTTTTCAATAGCCTTCTATATATAAATGGAAACAATGTATGAAAGAGTTTTATTTTTATGAGTTTTATAACCTGTGAATTTTGAAATTGTATTTACTAAAAATAATGTTCATTGTTTAATTTAATTGGAAGTTGGTCATGGGAAATCTACCATCTAGTTCTGCAACTGAATAATATAAAGACAAAACATATTTGTGTAGTTTTTGTGTGTAAGCTTACTAATTTTTGTTGAACTAGATAAAGAGTATAATCTCTGAGATTACTGAACCGATTTTCAGAATTCTTTTAGTACTACAATAAGCTTACATTTCATACAAAGGTATATGCTGTGTATTGTTAAATGGAACATAATCAATAATCTCAATCGCTTACAGAATATTTTCTGAAGTAATATGTAAACGTATTAAGTCCATTGTCATATCAATGTGGTTTTAGACCAGGAACGTCCACAGTCGATCAAATATTCACATTACTGCAGATCCTGGAAAAACCCAAGAACATCAAATCGACACCCATCATCTTTTTATCGATTTTAAGGCCGCATATAACAGTATCTACAGAGACGAGCTGTATTGAGCCATATCTAGTTTGTGCAGGATGACCATGGAGAATTCACGCTGTTCCATAAAAGTTGGAAACAACTTAACAGAACCTTTCGATGTCAAAAAAGGTTTTAGACAGGGTAATGCGCTGCCATGTGCAGAGCTCCCACGTCAACTATCTTTCAAAAGTCTGTCCAATTAATATTATAATCTGATAACATTGACATAATCGAAAGAACTTAGCGTGATGTCAATGGGCCATTTGTGGGTATTGAGGCAGAGGTGGCAAAATTGTGTTTAACGGTTAATGAAGGCAAAACAAGGTACACGATGTCGTCGAGAAAGGACAACACCGACCGACGTCTTGGTCAAAACGTCACCATCGACAGACGCAACTTTGAGGTAGTCTAGGACTTCGTCTACCTAAGCTCCGCTCTAAACGCAGAAAGCAACACCAGCAGAGAGATACAACGAAGAATAACTCTTGCTTACCGCTGTTTCTTTGGGCTTAGAAATCAATTGGGTAGCAAAGTCCTCTCTCGAGGGACCAAAGTGTCGCTAAATACAACCCTCATCATCCCCATCCTGCTATAAGGTGCAGAAGCATGGACTTTGACCAAAGCGGATGAAGCATGGAAACCAATGCTCCGTCCCGGAAAGTCTTCGAAACGTTTTAGAATCTCTTCCGTTCTCCAGAGATTCAAAGCTTTTATATTAAAAGATATGAAGCGTGCATTGTATTTTTCAATTAGCCATTAGTTTCACATTTGCTGTTTTTGGGACATTTATTTTCATGAAATTCGTGGTTAAATCTCAGTTCTAGAACATCGGAAGCAAATTCATTTCAAAATTTAAATTTCTTTAATTTGTTACGATCTTAAAATTTTTATAAAACAGATAACCAATTTCGAAAGAAATATGTTGCCCGGCTGCAATACCTGAAAAATAAATCTTTCTCAAAAATTTAAATGCCATAGAAAAAAATAATGACATTTTCGATCATCAAAAATCATCATCAATTTGAAAATTTTACCATCGATAAGAGCTTGCATTGAAAAACAAGATTATTGAAAACTGTTGATTGAGTTCTTGAGAAAATTTAAATACAAAATAACGACTTCCAACAAATTTCAAGAGTTCAGAAGCAAAAATACATGTGCTAGAGACAAACGCAGGAACACAGTAAGTACCGATTTAACTGCTGAAAACAATACTAAGAAGGAACCGCATAAAAAAGCTGTTCAAAGTAAAAGCGATGAAAGGAAAGCCTATTCTCAAATTGTTAAAAATGTGCGGAAGAATGAAGAGACTGCTACAACTTATTCTTCAAAGAATTGATAAACAGGATTTTTTTATATATCAAACTGCTAAGCGAAAAGATCGATCTTAAAAAACAGTAATGGACAGAACAATTAAAATTGCTACATGGAATGCAAACGGTCTTAAACAACATTCTTCCGAATTAAAAATCTTTTTAGATCTAGAACGTATCGATATTTGCCTGGTGTCCGAAACTCATTTCTCCAATGGGCAAAGTCTAGATAATGTAATAGAAAACTATTCATGTTACCACGCTCCACATCCAGCTGACAAGGAAAGGGGTGGATCGGCGATTCTTATAAAAGAAGCTTAACACATTATGAAGAAACCAAGTTTACTAGTGAAAATATGAAAGTAACAACTATAAGTATTGCTATGAAAAAGAAAAAGTTTAAGATAGCAGCTATATACTGCGCACCAAGGCACTCTCCGACAAAAGATGACTATACAGATCTATTTAATCTTCTAGGGCATAACTTTCTTGTTGGTAGAGACTTCAATACGAAACACACCCATTGGTCTTCAAAACTTATATCAACAAAAGGCAAATGACTTTTCCAAACAGGCCGTAAATACAATTGCGAAATCTATTCCCCCAGGTCGCCAACTTACTGGCCTTCCGATACTAACAAAATACCAGACATTCGCCCATGTTCCGAATTTCGATCGAAAGTGAATTGAAATCACTTTTCAATTTCACGTGAAATGAAATTGCATGTTCTTGAATTCGATCGATTTCGAAAACTTCGAAATTGTTTCGAACTGTCAGAACTGAAGGACCATCCATTTTTATTTTGTTTCTGAAGTAAAATTTTTGCTGTTTTCAAGATGGATGCAATATTATTGGCAATTTTAAATGAAAAAAGGAAGCAGAATTCAAGAGAAAAAATAAGAAGACGAATTTTGCGAGACAATTCAAATATATTGGATTTACCTGACACAATGTAAGTGTGTGCAAATTATGTATGTAGAATTGTTCTGATAAATAAAGTAAATTCTTGATTTCCTCTTTCAAGCTTTCATGGTAATTTTAGATTAAGCAAAGACGCTTTTTTATATGTTCTAAGGGAAATAGAACCTTTTATAATAACTTCATCGATTCCTTCAATTCAAAAACTTGGTGCAACCCTCCGATTCCTAGCAGAAGGAAGCTATCAAAGATCAATTGGCAATGATTTAGACATAGCTTTGGCAAGGCCAACGGTTTGTAAAATCATTGAAGAAGTTTTAAATGTTTTGCAATCTAAATTGTGCAACAAGTGGATCAAACTACAGATGACTGAAACAGAACAGCAAGATTCAAAAAGATTTTTCCTTGAGAACTACGGAATCCCAGGAGTCATAGGATGTGTCGAGTGGGCTTTATCTCCGCTTGAGAAGCCTCTTGCTATGATCGGATGATCCTCCATCCATTTCAGGAATACCTTCTCCTGTCGTATATTTTTATGTTTTCCCCTAAAAATAAAAACAATAATAATACCAAAAAACGACAAAAACACAATTTTTTTCTTACATTTTGCAGGAAGACGAAGAAAATTTCAAGCTAATGCTAAAGAAAGACCAAACTAATTGCAACTGTATGGCAGACAATACAATTCACAGAAATATAAAATGTGATTTGAATGCGTTCAAAAAATGGAACAAACCGAAATACAGAACATCCATTTTCATGTTCGAAAATCCAATTCACAATAACGAATTGTGGAACACCCAAATTCACTTTCGCAAAGTGTATTCACAATAAGTGAAATGCAGAACATGGGCAATTATTGACTTTTTCGTAGCTAAAGGAATCAAACGAAATCACATTAGTGTCGAAGATAATTATGACCTGTCATCAGATCATACTCCAGTGATTCTATCAATAAGGGAATCGGAAGTTCTAGAAAAAAGTAATCCAAAGCTTTTAAATAAGAAAACTAACTGGAGTGATTTTAGAGAAAGGGTTTTAAGTTTTATAAATTTAAGATCTCCCATGGATACAATCGAGCAGATTTACCATGAAGTGGAACAATTTATTGCTGATGTTAAACATTCCGCTGAAGAAAGTACTCCCACATTTTCTAATAGAAAACAAAATGAAATAAAATGTCCTTTAGAGATAAGAAAGTTGATAATAGAGAAAAGAAGAGCTCGAAGAAAATAGCAAAAATACTAGATTTCCAGATGATAAAACAACGTTTTACCGTATAAGCAACGATCTTTAAAAACAAATTTACAAATTCAAAAATGATTCAATCAGTAAATTCCTAAGGAATTTAACGACTGGCGCTTCAACCGATGTTTCGCTATGGAAAGCAGCCAAACGCCTGAAAAGACCGCAGTTACAAAACTCGCCCTTGAAATCTCAAGATGGGAAATGGATCGGTAACATGAAAGAGAAAGCTAACCTTTTCGCTGAACATCTTGCGAATGTTTTTAAGCCATACTTATCAAACGCGGCTGAAAATAGCTTACAATTTGTTGATAAGATAGATGAAAGTGAAATACCAATTGTAAGACTCAAAGAAAGAAAAAGTATATGTTTACATCAACTATCAAATAAAAAATCACTAGGTTACAATCTAATTACTGCTTAGGTTATGAAAGAAATGCCATTAAAAGCCTTCATAAAACTCTAATATATAATAAATGCTTGCCTTAAGCACTGGCATCTCCCGCACCATTGGAAAATTTCTTTCTTCTCTTCTTACCAAATCAAGGTAAACCACCTACAGAAGTGACGGCTTACAGACCAATATCGCTTATACCAATTATGGCAAAAGTTTTTGAAAAACTGCTTCCGAAGAGACTAAGTAAAATCATATAAGAAAGAAGGCAAATCCCAAACCATCAGTTTGGCTTTAGAAATAAACATTCCTTGTTAATAGAAAATGCATAAGAAGAAAAACAAGTATGTTCAGCTATTTTCTTAGATGTTGCTCAAGCTTTTGACAAGGTTTGGCATAAGGAACTTAAGTACAAACTGCAAAGGGATCTTCCCAGGCAGTAGTTTGAACCATAAAAATCGTACATTTCAGACCGATTGTTTAGAATAAGGTACGATCAAGAATACTCGGAATTGAAGAAAATAGAAGCCGGTGTACCACAAGGAAGTGTCCTAGGTCCTACCCTGTATTTACTATACACAAGGGATATTCCAGTTGGTAATCACACCATAATGGCTACTTTTGCAGATGATACCGCAATTTTGGTGCCCGACAAATGTGTCTAAACTACAAAACGCCG
Source organism: Eupeodes corollae (assembly GCF_945859685.1). NCBI lineage: Eukaryota > Metazoa > Arthropoda > Insecta > Diptera > Syrphidae > Eupeodes > Eupeodes corollae. The sequence goes on along the minus strand of NC_079148.1, from coordinate 93,675,584 downwards.
TCGACATAGTGAAAGCTTGGACCGAAAAATGACGTCTCAAAGTCAATGAAACAAAATCTTCACATATACACTTTATAAATAAAAAGATAAACAATATTCCAATATTCATTAATAATCAAGCTGTGCCTTAAGATAATACGGCCAAATACCTTGGGATGACTTTGGATGCAAAGCTTAAGTGGAAAGAGCACATCAAAAAGAAAAGAGAAGAACTAAACTTGAAATATAGAAAAATGTACTGGTTACTTGGTAACAACTCTGATTTATCAATCCAAAACAAAATAATGCTGTATAATCAAGTACTAAAGCCTGTTTGGACCTATGGAATCCAATTATAGGGAGAAAGAAAACAAATCTTGAAAGCTCCAAAAATTCCAGAACAAAGTCCTTCGTGGAATAGTTAATACACCTTGGTACATAAGAAATACCAATCTTCATCGTGACTTACAAATAGAAATGGTTACAGAAGTTGTGAAAAAATACGCTGCATCGCACAACCAGAGACTGCAAAGTCATACTAATTTTGAAATGGAGTCCGTCTTGAATATAAGAAACCATGTTCGGAGATTAAGAAGAACCAAGCTTCATGAGCTTATGGTCGAAGAAAACATTTGAACGTATTAAAAGTTTAAACTTCTCCTTAGGTGATTCTACAAAGTTAAGAAAGAAAAATCTAAAGTCGATCCTTCAAGATTGGTCCTGATGAAGAGGTGGTTTTAGTGGTAAAGAGTCCCACACTACTTGCTGTCGAATACTGCCAACTTAGTTTTGAATTTAAATGAATTAAAACAAAAATACATACAAATTATATCCCAAGGGGGGTCATGACCGCTACGACCTCCCCTCTGGATCTGCCATTGCGTAAGCCTACAAACAAAATAAGCAAAACAAATCGACAGACGGAATGGGAAGTTATCAGCCTCTTTTTGAATTATAATATTATTGACCTTAACATGAAATTTCTGGATATTTAAAAAAATATATAATAGTTTCAAATTTATTTTTTACTTTACACTTTTTTAAAGTTAAGCATTAAGGAACTTAAAAATTCCAATAAGCAATATTGGTTACCGAGGCAAGTACATATAAGTAGTACGCAACAAAATCATGCAGTTTATTTTCTGAAAACTTTGAATCAAACCTTCCAAGAGCCTTTTTCCACACCAAACTTTCTTCCATTTAAAAATGTGTCTTTAAATGAAAACAAATTGAAATGTCTATAGTTTAAACGATGGCTTATTACTGTCGTTGCTTAAGGTTCTTTAGTATAATTATGCAATGTTAACGATAAAGAATGCATCAACCCTTTGAGCACCATCTTACCCCAATTGACTCTGTACACATTTATTTAAAATCCGTGAAAACATCATTAATATCAAAGTTAAACCCCAGATATTCAAGTAATATAAAATTTAAATACTTTCTCATTTACTTGCAAAAATATAAAATATCCTTCGGTAGGTAACCGCATAAAAAGTATATATGTATATTTATATTGAAACTACCCAAGTAGTAAAACCTACAGTAATTTTATCTGACAGCTCTATATCTATATCTATACTCGTATATATTTACCACGTTAAAAAATACTAATAAAAGAAAAAACCTTTTTCCGTTCACAGTGGAAGAAGATTTTAAACCCATTTTTTCCATTAATAAAATAAAGTAAAAAAGTGCACAACACCCGTGCTGCATCATCATCATCACTGTCAGCATCATCGTCATCATCGTATCCTTGCAGAAAATGGTCGGTCGACGAAAAGACATCAACAAAATCTTTATAAAGAGCACGCAATATTAAAATGCTGTCAAATTAAATATGAATCAAGGAAAAAACAACAAACATACAGCCACAGTCATAGTCGCAGGCACACTCAACACTCAACACTGAAGAGGCACTCTTTTCTCAATATTAAAGTAAAGGTACCTTTGGTCCTTTGCTTTACAGAAACAGACAGAGGTGCTCGACACTCGACACCAGTGTACCCACATTCGCACAGTGTGTTTAAAAAACTTTTGTTTTTTCGACATTAAAATTTTTAGGATATTAAATTCTCGCTATTAAATCCAAAGGCTTTAAGCTAAACTCTATATGAAAATCGTGCCAGATGACTTTTTTATCAATGTTTTTTTTTCTAAGCTTAGGATATTTTATAACTTTTTTATTTTGTTTTTTTAATTGCAAAGAAAACAGAAACAAAATTAAATATTTTTACAGGTAAAGCATATGGCACCAATATGAACACTGCTTAATGAGATTTCGAGAGTTGTAATTAAAATTTGAATTAAGAAAAGTTAAATTTCCAAAAAATCCTTACATTTCTCACATATTCCCCGAATATCTGGCAACTCTGAATATATTTTTATTCATTGCAATTTATTTTCGGATGCGCTTGTCCTGCAAGCTGCAGCAGTCCGGGAATGGAAGATTATTACGGAAGAGTGAGCAGAATAAGGGAGCAGAGTATAATGCAGTAACGTAATATGAAATTTATGAAATGCTCGAGTGTTTAATAAATACGAGTATAGGGAACCTTTCTTCCGTTTTCTTTTTTTATATATTTCGAATATAGGTATCAAAAATACTTTAAACTACCTTTGCGTATAAAGTTGACATCGACTTGAAATTTTAGTTTATTATACTCGAAGCAGTGAATAGAAAACCAATATTGCAATTTTTTCTTTTCAAATACATAGATTTTCAAACATAATTTCAAGGGGATTTATTTTTGAGATTCGTACAAGTATCCGAAGGTACACTCATTTTCTGGTAACATTTTAGTAGTTTGAGTTTATTGTTTTGGAAAGTATTTCTCTTTTTAAGTTTTAGAGACTGTAATTATTACATTATCTTATTAAGTACTTATCTACTTCATATAAAAAAAGAAGCTTAAGCTTGTAGGAAATCATTAAAATTTTGTAATTTAACTGAGAGTTTTCTGTACTCGTAAACAGATAAGAGTGGTATGGATAGTTTGGCATTGTGTTGAAGTATCCATACCATCTCATTGAAAAATAAAAATTAGCAAATAAAAAAACAATAAGGGGAAATTTTGGCTTAATGCTCAAGATAGAAGACTCGGACTGTTTTAAGGTCGACATTTTATATTACTCATGTCATAAAGAAAAACTCTCAGTTTTCGGAAAAAGCCAACATAAGTGAATTATAAGCTGCAGTGGCCCTTTTGTCAGTTGTCAGATATATTAATTTAAGATAAGTTTAGCATTTCAATAATCGAAGCCACAAGACCGACTATCAAGCCGTAGATTCAGTAAATGAGCCAATAATATGTTTGCTGGTCTGCCCAAATTTCATAAGCGAATTGTGTTTAGCGACGAACCTCGCTTTTGGTTGATTGTGAAATAAACAAAACCATCGTATTTGGAATGATGATAATCCTGAAGTGTATATTGAGACACCCAAATGCCCACAAAACTAAACTTCCCATCGGAAGTTATTGTAATCGGACCAATTTTTGAAAAACAAAATCCAATTACCTTTTTTTTAAATCAAGAAAAACTGGAAAAAATGTGTTGCCTTGAAAATTTTACGAACAAAAAATTATTTTATCACCAAAATAATTTTGAGGAAAAGAGAATAACGTTTTTAAGATCTGGTAAAATTTTGAGAAAAATCGAATTGAAATTTTTTTACAAAAAAAAATTACTAAAACTAATTTACCAATATTACTCTCGACTCAAATATCTTTTCAAAAAATAAAAATATTGGTTTCAAACTAATTCTATCACACAAACAAATTCAGTACATTTTTTTTTATAAAAATTCAAAAGTCCGCTTTAAAAAAAAAAAAAAAATCTACAAAAAATTAGTGCACAAAATTGGTAAGAATTGATGTTCGATTCTTGATATCACGTGTATAAATGAAGGCATTGACTGACTTCAAAATGTTTTCATTTTGCGCTAAACTTTCTTATAAACTCAGTCTGTTTATGTAAGAATTTAAAACTTTCAAGAAATGCTACTAAAATTGACAGAAATTGGTTGTCGTTTTTGAAATCAAAAGTTTTCATCATATGCAAAATATTATTGGTCATTTTTCAATTTTTTTTTATTAAATTCTACTGACAACTTTTTTAAACAAAACACGAAGGCCTACTCAAACAACACAAGCGGATAAAAAATGATTTTCGACTCAAGTATTAGAAAAAAAGAGGCTGGGATGCGACCCAAAATGATAACTTCCCATCCTGTCTGTCGATTTGTCTTGCTTAAAAGTTTGTAGGTTTTTGAGTTTCGTTAAAAAATTTGTCAGTTGAATTATTCTTAAAAAAAAATAAATTATCAACAATATTTTTCATATCAAGAAATAGTTTGGTTTAAAAATCTAGTTTTGTTAAAAAGATTTTTAGTCGAAAACAAATTTTTACCAATTGGATGATTGAAATTAATTTGAAAGATATCAAGAACCGAACATCAATTTTTCCCTTTTTTGTATACTATTAAAAAAAAAACTACTGAAACTTGTGAAATAAAATAAGTTTTAGACAGTATTTTTCATTTTTGAAAAGCTATCGTAAAATACAATACATCTTGTAGAAATGGCAGCGATTATTGCTTGAAATGTTGTAATGTCCCACTAATGAATAAAGAACAAAAGAACCAACCACATCATCCTCGCAGTTTTGGCAGGACATGTAGATTCTTTTTTTTTTGATACACGAGGTGGAACTGGCAAAACATTCCTTATTTCGATAATTCTTCCTTAAATACGATAAAATAATGGTATCGCATTGGCTATTGCAACTTCTGGGATTGCGGAAACTTTATTGTATGGAAGTAGAACAGCTTATTCAGTATTTAAACTGCCGCTAAATATTCAAAATAATCCAGACGTGATGTGCAATATTAAAAACAGTCATCCACGTCCACAGTGCTAAAACAGTGTAAAATTATCATATGGGATGAATGTACTATGGAACAGAAACATTCGCTTGGGGCGTTGAACAGGACATTGAAAGGTATAAAAAACAATGACAGACTATTTGGCAGCACTCTTGTCAGGTGATTTCAGACAAACACCTCCCGTTATTCCGCGTTCAACGTACGCTGAAGAGATCAACGCATGCTTAAAATCATCGCCACTCCGGCGTAATGTTGAAAAAGTACTGAAAGTAAGTATTAGTGTTCAAATAATTCAAAATCCATCTGCTGAAACATTTTCAAAAGAACTGTTCGATATTGGCGACGGAAAAGTTACTACAGATGAAACTGGATGCATAAGATTATCGGTCGATTTCTGCACAATTATTAATTCACAAGATGCTCTCATTGACCAGATACTTCCTGATGTACACAGACAATATACAAATCATGAGTGCCTGACAGCAAAAAAAAAACAATTTTAGCAGCAAAAAATGTGGATGTCAACGAATTAAATCTCAAGATACAACATTTGTTACCAGGATACTTGGTGTCATACAGATCACTTGATACAGTTTTTGATGCTACCGAAGCTGTATATTTTCCAGCTGAGTTTTTTAACTCATTGGATTCTCCAGGCATGCCACCGCATAAGGAAGGTTGCATCTCCGGTAATTTTGCTTCGTAAGTTGAACTGCTTGGTGGAAATACATAACTACAACGAATCCCTATTATACCCACAGATGTGCCAACTCAATTCAAACGCCTTCAATTTCCAATTAGATTGGCACTTGCAATGACTATCAATAAGTCTCAAGGCAAAACGATGCCTTTCAGCGGCTTAGCTCATGCACGTAATGTTTTTCACACTGACAATTACGTGACGTGCTATCAAGTGCTCAAACCACCCCAAACCAATTTGTATTGGCGAAAGATCGGATCACAAAAAATATTGTTCGCTTTGTTGCATTAAGTCACCGTTTATAGCGCTCTATGCCTCTCCCACTTATGTACCACATCCTTACACACTTAAAATAAGTTATTTATTTCTAGCAAAATATTTTTTAGAAATTTTGTATATGACAAAGCAACGTTTGTCGGGTCAGCTAGTTTTTTTATAAAAAAAAAACTGTCAATTCGATTTTTCTCAAAATTTTAAATCATATCATTTTTTATTCGTAAAATTTTCGAGGTGACAAATTTTGTTTTCAGTTTTTTTGATTTATAAAAATATGATTAATTAGATTTGTTTCCAAAAATATACTGGTTTAGTATCACGTTACAATCTATAATATAAAATTGAATTCAAGTCTCCAGCGTCATTGGTTCGTGAGATATTTAGGGTTAACCAAAATGTTCAGCTTTTTTTAAAACTGCTATGGTAAAAAAACCATCTTTCTGCAATATTGTCTCTATAACAAAATTTATTTGAAGTCGATATCTCTTCTGGTTCTTGAGCTATGTACGACAAAAAAACGTCGCGAACTTACGGACGTACAAAAACGTACGTATAAACGCACGCACAGACATCTTTTATTTCGACTCAAGCTACCTTGAAACGTCGAGAAATGTCAAAATTTTCAATTCCATTAATCGGACCCATCACAATTACTTCCTATGGGAAATAAATAAAATAAATAATTAAAATTATTTTTCTCACACAAAATATTGTTATTAACATTTTGTTAAAGTTTTAAGCAACACAAATCGCATAAATTCATCAACTTTTGATCAATGGACGATCAAGGGGAGTGCTATTATGAGCCATAAAGCTTATAAGATTGAGTGATATAAGATGTGTTAGTTGTTTAACGGTATTTATCAAAAAACGGTTTGCTGTAAAAAACAACTAAAAACTTTTTTTTTATACAATTTAGAATTTAGAAAAACTTAATTAAAGCTTTAAATTATTTTCATAAAATAAAGTTTTGTTTTCTTTTAAAATTAATTTTCTATTAAATACAAACACTTTTAAGATTTTTAGAAATTCAAGAAATCTAATTTTAGGAGTGAATTTCCTTTGGACCCTCTAGAACGAAATAATAATATAAATATATCAAAAACAGCTAAAATGACACTTTCGTTAAACTATTTCATATAAATATTAATTTAATAGAAAATCTATAAACCTCGTATTTATTTGCCATACTTTCTTTTTATTTATTTTTTAGGAATATTAAGTACCTACTCTATTTTTTTAAGCAGACTGATAACGATAGTAAAAAAAGACTTCCAAAAATTGAGTTCGAAAAAATACGTAAACAAGGGAATAAAAATGTCTTCATATCAGATTCTGTTTAATTTTCCTACGAAAAAAGATCACATTTTTCTGGCAAACTTTATCATTTTCGGGGTTTTAAAATTTATATTTTTATAACGTTCTCCGTATTTATAGAAACGCTAAAAAGAACAAAATACAATGTTTTGGAAAAGGCTACGTTTCAACACAATTCCTAACATTTCTTCGTGAATTACACCATAAACCCTTGTATTTAAAATCATTAATATGGCATATTTAGAATTCTGTTGCAATTTTCGAATTCTATCATATAATTAAACCATATATTGGTGGACAACAGTGTTCTTAAATAATCTAATAACTAAAGTTTTCACTTTAGCCCTTGAAATGTATGTAATTGTAAGGTTAAGATACACATTATGTTTTCTAAATTTTGTCAGCTTCCTTTAAAGAACATTTTAAGCGGTGCTTAAAAACTCGTCTTCATGTAAAGTGTGTGACCCCCATTCTTGTTTAAAATTTAATTTTTTCAAGTTTCCAAAAATACTCATAAGCTTTAAGCCTTTATTTGATAAATGCAGTTTTAGTTTAGTTTTAGAAACTTTAAATCACAGGCTTTGATAATTTTCAAAATTATAATATTCTTCGAACTGTTTACAAAAATCTAAAAACTAATTAGGATTTATTCGGAATCAAAAAACACATATTCCAAGTGTTTAAACTGAATTTTAAAGATGAATTATCAATTTGTAAATTCATAACAAATTTTGTTGATAAAGCTTACAAAATTTTAAGTATAATATTTGTTCTTTCTTCAAATTTAACCGCCGATATGCCAAAAACCTGAAATGATTAATAAAGTGAAGTTAGGTAATCATACACAGATTGGTGAAAGAGTTTTTGAGTGTTATTAATAATTATTAGAACTTGGTCAAAAAAACAACTGATAAAATAATTCTTGCTCCAAAATGTCTGCTTCACAACCCTAGAATTGATTACTCTGATTTCATTATTGAAATAATCAGTTAAAACGATTTTGAGTTTAGGCCTCAGAAAAATGAAATTCGTAATCAACCTGCTAGTTCATTTAAGACGCTTAATATATTGATTTGTAAGAAAATTTAAAACTTTTAAAATAAAGTTTCAACATAAAACAATTTTGAAACAAGCTTTGTCATCAAACCAATGGGCAATACATATTTGTAATAAAATATTTTCGTTTATTCATTTGTTCAATTCACAAGTCAACAAACAAAATATTTTTCTTTGAGTGTGTTATTTAGTGAATATTTTCTGATTGTATACATCGCAAAAAAAAGCAGAAACTCAATTTATAATAAATAAAGTTTGCTTTTGTACCATTACAATACGAATACAAACGAATATTATAGTGTTTTAAAAATTTTTTTTAGGAGCCGTTCAATATAAGATGCAGGATAGGATTAGGGGGGTTGTGGGTGTGAAGCGGGAGTGCGAAACTTTCAACGGCAGTATGCCCGTGCGCTTTGTAAATGAATAACGTATTTTATGTGTCGTGAGGCCTAAAATGTCTCCCAAAAAGTACAAAAATACCGTGGAGCAGCACTCATGGAAACAACACATGGAGCGAGTTTCAAATAGGACAACATAACGTCAAAAATGAACCAATCATGAAGCCCGATCATATTTTAATGCCTCCATTACACAATAAATTAGGTCTGATGAAGCAGTTCGAAACGGCTCTGCGTCAAGACTCTGAGGCCTTTCAATATTTAAAATCATTTTTCCCGAAATTGTCAGAAGCTAAAATTAAAGCTGGTATTTTTATCGGTCCACAAATAAAGAAAATAATGGCTAATGTACAATTCCTACAGCTCCTCAGTACCGACGAAAAACAAGCATGGCTCAGCCTTAAGGCAGTGATTTATTTATTTCTTGGCGACAGAAAGGCAGAGAATTACACGGAGCTTATTACTGATGTGCTTCACAACTTCAAAGTTATGGGTTGCAGAATGTCTTTGAAAGTCCACCTGCTACATGCTCATTTGGATAAATTTTAAGACAACTTAGGTGCATATTCAGAATGTTTTAAACAAAATTTACTCTAAAACAGTTTTTAACGAGAATAACAAAATTTCCAATTTTATTGACTTCTCATAGGAAGTTATTGTGGTCTGTCCGATTTGTCCAATTAAAAATTTTGACATTCCTCGAAGTTTCAAGGTCCCTAGAGTCGCAATAAAAAATGTTTATAGAGATGTCTGTGCGCGCTTGTGTGCTTACGTTTGTACGTCCTTACTTTCGCTATGTTTTTTACGTCGTCTATAGCTCAAGAACCCGTAGGGATATAGACTTCAAGTAAATTTTGTTATACAGATGCAGAAAGGGCTCTCAAGAAAATTGAGTACAAATGTACTCATGAAAAAAATTCCAATTAACGTTTTTTTTTTATAAATCAACAAAACAATTTTAAAAAATTGTCACCTTGAAAATCTTACGACGAAATTTTTATCTCCAAAATAATTTTGTGCAACCAAGAACAATATTTTCAACAACTGGTAAATCTTAAGACAAATTGAATTGACTGCTTTTTCCAAAAAAATAAAATAAAAGAAAGTTGGTAAAAATTAGTTTTCGACTCAAATATCTTTTCAAAAATTTGAGATTATGGCTTCCAACATTTAACATTCGAACAAATTATTAAGAAAAAAAATTGAATTGCCAGTTTTTCTTGCAAAAAATAAAAACCTAAAAAAAAACAATACTAAAAGAATTTACTTTCGACTCAAATAGCTTTTGAAAAATTAAAAAATATGGCTTCAAACTTATTTTATTTCACAGAAAACATTGTTGTCGATATTCAATAATTTTGTATAAGAATCCAACAGACTTTTTTTTCATAAAAAAAATAAAATCTACAAAAAATAGTACGCAAATTTGGTAAAAGTTGATGTTCGGTTCTCGATATCTCTCAAATTAATTTCATTCATCCAATTCGTAAAAATTTAAGAAATGCTACTTAAATTGGTAAATTTTGTTTTCCACTAAGAACCTAGTTTACAAAAATAGATTTTAAAATCAAACGATTTCATTATATACAAAATATTGTTGTTACTTTTTAAATGTTTAAGAATAATTCAATGACAACTTATTTAACCAAATACGAAAACATACAAATTTTTAAGGAAGTCAAATCAACAGACGGGATAGGAAGTTATCAGTGTGGGTCGCATCCCAACCTTTTTTTAAATACAAATGTGACCTCTACTAATTGGGATTATCTCTCAAAAGAAAACTCATTTAGAAAATTTTAATTAAAATTTAATTCAGTTTATTTCTATGAAAAATGGATGCCTGTTGATGAGAACCTTTTAGCAAATTACAATACATTTTTTTGTATTTCATTAAGACCAACAATCTAAAATTTCTATTTAATAACCATCCTAAAAAAAATATATGCCATATGCATCATAGAACGTGAAAATTACTATTTGATGGAAAAATAATTATTGACGGAAAATTGATTTTTTTGGATGGAATTGTGAGCTGTGAGCCAGGAAATAAATGAATTCAAAAACTGATGATTTAGATATTTTTGTAACTTTACTGCATCAAACACGTAATATATCTATAAACATATTTATATGTTCATGTGACATGAGGATATTTAATAAAATCAGAAACTAATTATAATAACAGACGACACAAACACATTTGACAAACTTTTAAATTTCTACAAACTTTTAAACAACTTCGTTCAAAATGCGTGTCAGGTCACATGCCCCCGTATAAGTGCTTTAATACGAGCTCCCGGACATTATATATGTACGAATGCCAACCTTAATTAATGGAAAAAACATTTTCTTGCATTTATTATTAAAGAGGGAAAGAAAGCCCAATGTCCAGTCCATACACAAAAGGTGGAGAAAATTTAAAAAAAAGCACACACAAAAAAAAACAAATCAGGATTCTAATATTTGAACTTGATTCAAAGTTTTCAGGATAAATAAACACAAATCCAAACACAAATAGAAATAGAAATGAATGCTGTTTGTTTGATGGGCTTGTGGATTTACTTAAGCAAATATAATTTGAAAATATCTACCTATACCTACATACATTCTACACCTTGAAATATATTTGAATTTATTTACTTAGAGACCATATTGTGGTCGAACGGACATTTATGTTGGTATGATAAAGGACGAAAAACAAAAATGAAAGTTTTCTCATAATTATTTTGGTATAGAAACTTTGAAAGAGAATATACTCTGCTAAGACAAATTTACCGAACTTCAGTTATTTAAAACTAATTGGTTTTAAGAATGACCATATCAAAGTTCTCAAGTACAATAAACTTCTTTAAAATCTAGTCCTCCTTTTAAACTCAGAAAAATGAGCAAAGTCCGATAGCTGCAAGTTGGCTCAAAAATTAATCTCATAAGACAGTATAATATTTGCAAAAGGTGTTGTTCTTCAATCATTTTTGACATTTGTGAACTATCAAAAAGCGAACAGTTCTCAAAATAATCCGGATCAATACTACAAACGTCACCCACTTAACGGGTGTAATCTTTTCAACTTAATAGAAAAAAGTTTTGAGGTTTCATCACGTAACAATGAATAAGAATGCGATAACTTCCTTTGCTGTAAAATTGAGCTTTAAACCACTTAAAAGATTACTAGCGTAACAGATAGTAATCCCTATTTTCCGAGTCTTCCTGTAACTGGGGTCTTTTTGTGGACGTGTAGTTTTCAATCTAACAATACTTTTTTGGAGTTGGTCTTTTGACGGTTGTCACTTGATTTAAGCGTTGACGCGTTAGAAGGTAATATTCGGTGCGTTATTGCTGCAAAAAGGCCTCGATAATTGGTTTTCTGGGCTCGAATTTAGTGGAGCCTGCTGTGGCGGCCACTTGAGTTAATTATTGTGAGCAAATCAAGTGAGCCACCAAAAACAAGCTATTTCCAGTACACCCAAATTCTAAATAACAGTTGTTCTTATTTCGAAAAGATGCTGTTGACGAACTGATTATAGATCCAAAAAAAAGTTTGAAGTCGAATTTTTGAATGCTCTCCTAGACACCATCCTTGTACCTACGAAGGAAAGATTTCAACAAATGAAAGAGTTTTCGGAAACTTTCTTCAAAATAAATGTATGAAGATAATAATGAACTAATTCAACATTGGCCTTACTGGAAAAAAAATTGACGGTTAACTCAAAGTCAAAAGATTTTTGTGAGATTTTAAGAATAAAACATCATGTCGAAGATACTAAAACAACACCAGTCGAAGTATTGAATTTTATTAAGGAACACAACTTTCAGGAAGTATATCCAAACATTTGGATTGCTCTTCGTATTCTTTTAACCAAACCAGTGACTGTGGCCAGTGGAGGAAGAAGTTTCTCAAAACTAAAACTTATCAAACTTTATTTGCGGTCAAGTTTGTGTTAAACAAGGCTGACAAGCTTGGCTTGCAGAAAATATTGATTTCTCCAGCCTAGTCCGAGAGTTCGCTGACAAAAGAGCAATTTTATAAGTGAGATTCTAATTCTGGAGAAGGAGGTTATTTATTTTTGTAAATGAAAGAAAGAGCGTCAAATATTAGACTCGCCTGCAGCACTGAGCTGACTAAGGCCGGTCCTGTGTAAAAGATACGTATTTTACTATTAAAAAATTAAAGGGTGTAGTGAAAATGAGAGTTGATATTCCTCAACATAAACAAATAAACCATTTAAAAATGATTGAAAAAATGCCTCAGTAGGATGATGTACAGTTTCAGGAAAAAAAATCAAAAATTGCATAAAATTATTTACATTTTACGATTTAACAAAATGTATTTATTATTTATTTTTAAATAAATAATGACCTCTATAAGACGGGTTGGACCAAGTCCCTTGTTAGTGACGAAGGTTGAGCTTCAGCTCATCTTCAATTCAATAAAAAATAAAAAGTCAGCAGGTGTCGATGGCATATCCAACGTTGTACTAAGACATTTACCGACGGAAGCAATTGACATTTACACCACACTCTTCAATAATGCACTGAATAATGCATATTATCCAGTGCATTGGAAGACCGCTGTGGTTCATCCTCTTCCGAAAAAGAGAAAGGACAACTCCAACCCGTCAAATCTTCGGTCGATAAGTCTTCTTCCGAGCATCAGCAAAGTTTTCGAAAAAATCATTAATAGGGCTCTGACTAAGTGGGCTGCGGACAACAAAATAATTCCGGATAAACAGTTCGGGTTCAAGGCGGGTCATGACACAATTCATGCTGCGTTTAAACTCGTTTCTGATATCCAATGGAATAAATCAAAACAACAATGCACAGGTGCTGTTCTGGTTGATTTGGAAAAGGCCTTTGACACCGTATGGTTAGAGGCTCTTTACCTAAAACTGAGCAGGCTTGGCATAAGCAAGCCATTGTTGTTTATACTTTATGATATGCTTAACAGTAGAAAGTTTGTTGTCAAAAGTGGCAATGTAACTTCTACCACAACATTCACAATTAAGAATGGTCTTTAACAGGGAGCGGTGAGTTCGCCGATTCTCTTCAGCATTTACAAAAGCGATCTGATAGGTAGTCTTTCAAAGGCAATTGCGTACGCCGACGATATAATTGAGTACAGAACGGCCCGAAAGGTTGAGGTTATTAGAACTCTCTTGCAGCGTGATTTTGACAAGATTCAACGATATTGCGACGACTGGAAACTAAAAATAAATGTCCAGAAGTCAGAAACAATTCTGTTCCGGACTCCGTTGGCTAGGGCCACGAGGGATACGTGTAAGAATTGGCGCAAGATGGTCATCGTTGATCTTCACGGGCAGCCATTAGCGAAAAAGTATAGTGAAGTACCTCGTTATCTGGTTAGATCAGTATTTATATTTCGACAGACATATAAATGCTGCTCTGACCAGGGCCAGACAAAACGGCTGTTTTTTAGCAGTCGGCTTGACCACAGAGTGAAGGTAATTTGCTACATGGCCCTCATACGGCCAATGATCGTTTATGGTTGTCCTGTGTGGTTCAACGTTGCCCCTTTCCAGATGGACAAGTTTCGGGTGTTCGAGCGGCAGTGTTGACGACGCTGTACCGGCTTATATCGAACAGCCGAATCTTCTTACGGATCTCGAATCAACAGAATTGACAATTTCGTGATAAAACTCGTTCGTTTGGGGCGTTCTATCCGAACGACGAGTATTTTGAGAGTGCACGCTTGAGCGGCTTCATTCCACCAGAGGTATTCCCCTTTTTAGACAAATGCAGTCTGATACAGGATAGATTGGCAGTTCCGTTAATCTACCACGTCAGACGAAGAACGGTGGATATGCGACTCCTGTACAATCGGGACGTCATGTCACAAGGCGGAGCAGAGCTCCTTCGGTTCAGTAGGGCTGTGTCCGAACGGGACCGAACATATAGGGTGAAGCAGGAGAACCAGTTTTGGTGGCTTCAATCGGCACTTGATAGTGGGTAGTCGGGATGGGCTTTTAAGCCTTGGCCGGCTTACATACCTGTTTAATAGTATTAGGGTTTAGTTTTAAGTAGAATAGGCATGGTGGCACGAAAAAAAAAAAAAAAAAAAAAAAAACATTAAAAAACATTAAATAAAAAAAAAATAAAAAAAAAAATATGAAAAACAAAAATGTTAGATAGTTAGATTTGCTGCTGTTGTTGTTCTAGTTTTAAGTAGTTCATAGGTAGAATAGGTAGTTTAAGTTAGTTTTAAGTTTTATATTAGGACCTAATTTTAAGTAGTTTGTAAGTAAAAATAAAAAAGGATATTGATATTAGTTTTTTTTTAAATTTTCTAATAAATACAAAAATAAATAAAATTTAAATGAAGTAGATCTTAGGGCCGAAAGGCATTAGTTTTAATTGTTATAATTTAACTTAGAGTGTCCGTATGGGACCATTAAGTTAGTTGTAAGTTATGGATAATTAGGCTAGTTTTATGAATTTTTGCCTAGCTTTAAGATAGGTTTAAGAATGAATTAATAAAAATAAAAATAAATAAAATTAAAAAAAAAAACGGGTTGCAATAGATCCATTCAATTTTCATCAATGATAACAGCAAATTTGGACCCATAAATCACGAAAAGTTTCTTTTTTTTCTTTTTGCCGTTTGCCTTCAAATTGTCCGCCATCTTCATAAACTTTACGAAAAAGCCATTGCCAACATTTTTAATTGTGTTAGAGGGCAGTGAAAATGGGGGCCATTGCAAAAGATCCACGTCTTCTGATTACATTTAACTTCTAATAACTATCGAAGAGTGAATGGAGAAAATGGAGAAAATGACCGTTCCAGCAAACATTTATAGTTGACTATCGCACAGTCGAATGAATGTCGATTGTTTCATTACACTTAATGTACACTTAAGAACAGGCCGTATATTTTGTTTGCATCTGAAAAGACAACGCGTTTCCATTCTCTGCTCCAAGTAACATGCTCTCTTGCAAAATTTATCAGATGCTCCTTGTGTACTTGCCTGAAAACAGTAGTATCGTTTTTATACTGGCTGATACTTATGTTATGGCCCTTACTTTTGGTAGACTGGAATTTGAGACAAGCTGTAGTGGAATTAACCACTTTTTTCATGACGTTCTTGTTTCTGCCTTGTACGCTTTTTGATGGTTCCCAAATTTTTGTGGATCAGCCATAAGTAGTTCGTGATTTAATATTGGGAAATTTCAACGCTCCTTTTTAATTTTCCCTTTAATTTTATGAATTTCAATGTTTATTCACGGGTAGTAGGAGTTTTTGGACGCAACTCGTGCACCAGCTATAAAAAGCAAAAATCGATTCCAAAATGTGTGCCCTTATCCTAGTGGTGGGCAGTGTATATTTCCCTCCGTTTCTTAAGACCTGAAAAATAGGAAATGTCTCTCACTGATCTTATAAAGACTAAGCCTGTATTGCTAAACTTTGTCTTTCATCTACTAAGAACCAATTCCATCCAAATAATTAGTAAGATGAAACAACATACCAAGGGTTGAGATTAAAATGAAATAATAACCAAAAATTGTATTTAACAAATTTACTCATTCATATTATCACTTCGGGAAGCCAAAACAAATTTTCTTCTTTTATTTTTTTAACTAAAATCAACCTAAGAGAGCAATTTAAGGCATTTTTAAATTGTATCTTATGGTAATCCAATAATTTACGCCAATACACAAAAAGTTAACTTATCGAACGATTCCAACACAAAGAAATAAAAATCTGGATTAACATTTAATGGCATTCTTCAGTATTTCGGTCTTTTAGGTTTTTCCTTGAATGTTTTTTTTTTCCTCTTTTTTTTAATTTCAACAATAAGCCCCCATAGGCATTTGGTTACAAGGGGAAGTAAGCTCGACCTACTCGAGTCTTGCACTTCATTTTTTTTCATTTCTTACTTTATTTCCCTCAGAAGGGAAATATCCTTTGAATTTTGTACACACCAACCCACCAGCAGAATCAGGTAAAGGAAAAAGGAATTCCTATTCCAATGACAGCAGAAGTAAATCACTTAGAGAATGAGAGAGGAAGTAAAGGAAAAACAAGAAGTAAAAAAAAGTAAAAGTAAATTCGATTATAAAAATGAAAATGTGGAAAGAAATTTGTTTGTCTCCTTTATCATAAAAGCAACACGTATTTCCCGAAGGATTCAAGAATTTAATGGCAGCTAATCCATTTACCTACTTTAACAACAATCGTACATACGAGTGGGTATATATGTATGTATATGATATGGCATACATAACTCTGATCTACAGTATATACTTTATACTTCTCTCAGTAGTCCTTTAAAAACCGGCAAACTCATGCTGGCTTGAATTCAATGTTTAATGGAATTTAAGTCTTGAGATTTTTGAGAGGACTTTGAGAAGGAACAGAAACAGAAACGCGCTTGTCGTTGTTATTGTTGTTGTTTCGTTGGGTATCGAGCAACGACGACGCACGTCAGGTATAAGAATATTATTTCCCCGAAATACAAATACTACCACCTCGTTTAAGGTAATTTTAACACCAAACGTAAAGGTAATACGAGCTCATTCTTTAAGGAAAACTTCACAAGGCTATAAAGTGCGTGTGAGGACTTTTGATTTATTTGCGGAAAACGTTCTCGAAAAAAGAAAGAAAAAACCTTTTTTTTTTGATTAAGTAGTTGAGCCACGCAATGTTATGAATGAACTTTTTGTATGTTGGTTCCTTAAATTCGGAGTTAAGTAAGTACGAGTTTGTATTGAATTTACGAAGGTGGAAAGAACTACTTTGAAGAAGTCAAAGGAACTCAAGGACGTACTTAACCACATTGGTAAAAGTTTGATGTCAAAATGGTCTGATTTTATTACATATATAAATAGTATAGTAGGTACATATGCATGTGGTTAAAAACCATTTAAATTCGAATTATAAACTCTTCCTTACGGTATTTCGATAAATTTTTAATTCTTTCATATTTTTCAATAATTTTAAAATTATAAACGATTTTTGAACAAGTTCTTTTTTCGCAATACAAAATATTTTTAATCAATCTCAAGTTTCTCATAAATTTAGGGTTTATAATACAACATTTATCAGATATTGTTTTGAATTATTCTGACAAAAAGCTGAATCTCTAAACTATGTAAACTACATAGGAAGCAGTCTCCTTTAGATTGCACATAAACTTCTAAAGCCCTTTTTGATCAACTACAGAATTAATATAGTGACGTAGAAGCTCCACAGTTGTTAAAATATTAACATTTCCGAAGATACTCAGGAACATGAAATCGACACTTACTATCTTTATTTGAATGGTGTGAAATCTGTCATTTCATTAATACCCGCTGTAAAAGAATTGTCTCCACTTCAAAAAGATTCTGCCAATATTGACATAAACAGAAAAACTCAGCAAGGTATTAATGAGATATTTGTGAGTAATAACTATAAATAGGGTTACGGTTAAGCAAAGTAAAACTGCTGAATGGGTCCCAATGTCTTGGCGTTTAGTCTTCGAAACTTATCCAACAGTACGTCGCAGTTGAAAAAGATAGCAGGTAGAACATGAAATTCTGAGTAAGTAAGTTAACCTTAACAATGCTTTAAGGGATCAGATCCGTACTGAACACTTCCCATCCCGTCTGTCTGTTTACTTAAAACTTTATTATAATATTCAAAACAATATTTTGTGTGAGATAAATAATTCGCATTCTTTGTTCTCTTAATATTAGACTTTTCAATAAAAGAGGTTCAAAAGTTTTTTTTTAAATAAAACAAAAATGGTTTTGGGTTTCAATGATTTTTTTATTTCTGTAAAAGAACGTTTGATGCCATTATGTATTAAACTCGATTCCTTTCGCATGGCCACTACGGGCACTCTTGCGGAAGTCCAAACGCTGAACCCAATTTTCGACGGTTTTAAAGCATAAATCGGTTAATACTGCTGCGATTTCAAATTCGATATTCGTACAAAGTTTATCAATCGTCACTGACTTGTTGGCATGTTGGGAAACAGCCTAACGTGAGATAACACTTTCTCCAAACAAAAAATTGATTGTGACATTCGCTGTGTGGCTTGTGGCGCCGCGCCGCTGTCCAGTTGAAACTACATGTCCTCCAAGCCCACATCATTCAATTGGTATCAAAAATATTCGGTTATAATTAAACGGTAGCGATCCTTATTCACAGTAACGAGCCGATCTTCATCATCAGAGAAGAAAAACGACCCAATGACGCCGCTGGCCCATAAAATACACCAAACCGTTATTTTTGCGGAATGCAATGATGACTCATGGAGTATGTGTGGATTTTGTGTATTGACAAAGCCATTCAACCAGAAATAAGCCTCATCGCTGAACATGATTTTTCGATGAAAACCGAATCATTTTCAAGTTGTTGCTCAGCCCAATTCACGAAATAACGATGCTTCTGGTGGTCAAGTGGCTTCAGTTCTTGCGTCAATTTGATCTTGTAAGGATGTAGGCCAAGATCTTTTTGCAAAATTCACCATAATGACGTCACAAAGATGCCCAACGCTTGAAAACGACGACGTTTTAGATACACATTTGGGCTTTCTGCAACTGAAGCCTCAGCGGCAGCAATATTTTCGACAATACTGTCACTTATTTGTCTCAGTAGCATGGAAATATTTTGTGCTGTGCCTGATGTGGATTCAAATTTGTCCACTAGACCCTCAATTTTTGATCTGCTAAAGCGATTATGACCATCGTAAATTGGACGTATCGCTCTTAACGTTGAGGCCAATGACTCCGAATTTCGGTAGTAAATTTTTATATTTTTGAATCGTTGTTGGCAAACCTAACTGAAGAGAAATGTGAAAAGAGCGGCAAAAAATGTGGCGTCGTTTGCTGTCCCTGTCGCTCTTCTTTTATAACTTTTAGAAATTTTTGAAAGTTTTTATCAATATGTTTTTATCGTTGTAATGTTATAACTCAACAATGCCTTAACCAATTTGGCTAATTTTTGTCTCGAATTATTCGTGGAAGTCCAGAGAAGGTTTGTACGTAGAGAAAATTAAAAAAAAAATCTTGAAAAGGTGGAAAATCAACATCTTTCTATGTGAGATATATATAAGAAATCCCGATTTGTTGATTACCTTGGGAATGTACAACAAAGCTGTACTAATAATTGAATATATTTGTCTAACAATTGTAAATAAAGCGTTAGCACCGAACCAAATCGTGAGCTACATGATTTTTTTGATCGTGAATTGCAACGTGAGCAGGAGTTCAATTCTAATGATTTACGTTTATTTTTGTACAATCGAATATAATAATATAGGTGGATTATATTTCTTGGATGCACCTTGTGGTTCAGGAAAAACTTTAGTTGTATCATTGATTTTAGCGACTATTTGATCGGAACAGAAAATTGCATTGGCACTTGCATCTTCGGGAATTGCTGCTACATTAAAAGGTGCTAGATTAGAAGGTGGTTGTACCACACACTCTGCATTAAAATTGACATTGGGTGATTGAAACTCCAACTTGCTTCTTTGAGAAATTCTGCTTTGGCAAAAGTTCTACGACTAACGTCAATTATTTTATGGGATGAATGCACAATGGCAAATAAAAAATCAATAGAAGCATTTAATAGAACAATGCAAGATTTACGCGGTAATCAACAGCTGTTTTGGTGGTCTTTCGTCAAACATTGCCTGTCATTCTTCGATCAACTCCTACTGATGAAATAAACGCCTGTTTGAAGTCATCAGTTCTTTGGAGAAATGTACGAAAATTGACACTGAACATTAATATTCGTATTCACCTACATAATGATGCAACTGCCCATGAGTTATTAAAACAATTGTTAGAAATTAGTAATGGCAAAGTACCAATCGACAGTACCAACGGATTGATCACTTTACGGAAAAATTTTTGTATTTTATTAATTTAATGTGTTTTTTTTCGAATATTCTTCAGAATTACAGAAATTATGATTGGTTGAGAGAACGCACCATTTTAGCACCGCAAAACATTTATATCAATACCATTCATTTTCAAATCCAAGCGAAACAATTGAATTTTTAAATTCATTGGAAACGGCTGTTATACCACCGCATTGCTTGAATCTGAACATTGGTTTTTTGATTATACTATTGCGAAACATTAATCCACCCAAACTATGTAATGGCACCAGTTTGGCAGTGACAAAGTTAGTGCCAAATTTAATTGAAGCTTCAATCTTAACTGGTAAATCGAATGGAGAAGTGTGTTTGATACCGAGTATCCCTATGATTCTAACTGATATGCCACTTGAATTCAAAAGATTACAATATCCTGTGCGTTTATCATTTGCGATGTTCATAAATAAGGCCTGAGGGCAAACACTTTACGTTTGTGGTGTCAATGTTTTTCACATGGCCAACTTTATGTGGCCTGTTCTAGACTCGGTACCCCCAACTGTTAATTTATTCATACCTAAAATGGAAAAACTAAAAATATTGTTTATCCAATTGTTTTAGACTAACGCATAAAGGCCAATTCTTTTTATTTTTTTAGTTTTTACTCTTTTCTGATAAAAATTATATAACCAATATATCATTTGAGTCATTTGGACTTTTAAATAGCTAGCAATTTGGAATATTTTTTTGTTTGAATAAATTAACTTAATAATAATTTTGTTATTACTATGCTTTATACGTAGCAAAGCACGTACCGAGCCACTGTATAAGATTAAATACAATTAAATTTATAAAAATATATAATCTCCATTAATGATAGACTTAAAAATTTTAAATATTGGACTGTATCGTACCTATTTGGAGATTCGGCTTGTGTTTTTTTAATAAGAAGCCTTTTAAATTATTTTTAAAAAATATTCTCAATAAATTAATAAAGACTGCGCTACTATTTTACATTAACACTCCGTTTTTTAAAAGCTTTCATAGCTTGTTTTTAAGCTGTGTGTTAATAAAATTAAATGTCAAACGAAAACATTTCAATCTTCGATCGATGTGGATACTTAACGAATGTTTGTAAAGTTTTTTTTTTCGTGCGAAAAGGCTTTTAATTATCATTATTTCAATATCTACATATAATAAGCACTCAGATGAAGCATACAACAATTAATATAAAGTATACACCTTCATACAACCATGTCTTGCCTTGGTGTTGAAGAAATTATCAACAAGCGTTTCATTTTTCATAATAAAACATTGCCTCAGATTTAAAGAACACCTTGAGGAATGAACTTACATTGAAGGAGAAACTATAAGTTCTTTATTTTGGCATTGGTACTGTCAAAATGAAATGTCACCCCAAGTATACTTAAGTGAGAAGAATCGTATTTCACCAAGAAAGTTACACGTACTTAATTTTGTAGTGAAACTGACAACAGGGATAAATACAATCCCCATTTAAATACCTAGGGACATGCCTTATAAGGTCTTGTTAAAGTTCATTCCAAATCTTACTTTAGGGCATCTGAAAGATCATGTTTACCAAGAACGGGGTGTGCTTACCGAATATGTATGAATGTACCTAAGTATATGTGACTAGTAAAGCATTTTGTTTAACCCTTAGGGAGAGCGTAGCAATGATACATTTCATCACTTAAAAGGTATACAGGGATTAAGATGGTTAGATGTGCACCTTCATTCTGTTTAAATGGATGAAAAGTTACAATTTATCTTAACCAGTAACGAGGAATACAAATTGATTATGTATTTGCATTTAATGTTGTACAATTTAGAAATGAAGGTGCATTCATTTTGTATCCTCTTATCTATAATCAAAAAACGCAGAAGTTAACAAATAAACTCTTTTCAGTCTTTCCACTCAATTCCATCGCTTTTAGATTGTACTTTAAATTGAAGCATTCATCTTACAAAAAGAGTAATGGCACTGAACAAAACAAAGAGTTGATGAAGTGACTGAAAAATATTGACCATTTCGGAAGTCGAAAGTGACAATAACCGGTTTCAAAACTTAGTTTGAAAAATTAAGTTGAAAGTGGTGTGTTATGCAGTGGACTAGGTGTTATTCAGAGCAAAACCAAACTTATGCTTTTTTGGACCAAAACTAAAAAAACCTGCCTTCACTTTAACCAGACTAAACGGTCCTGTCTTTATTTTCCAGTGCCAAATATCTAGGAGTAATTCTAGATCCCAAACTAAACTGAAAATAAAACATCGAAGAACGGGATAAGAAGCTTTCATTGCCTTCTGATGAAGTTGATTTTATGGACGTACACAGCCGTTGTAAGTCCAAGAATAGCTTGTACCGGAACTTCCAGGACCCTTCGATCCTGCCAAAAAGATGCCTTAAATTGTATTCGGCACCTCCTATAAGAAGACCTTAACATTAAGTATTTAGTATTTTGCAGTGCACTGAGGCTAAAGGAATTAAACTTTTTTGTGTTTCAGACAATAGGGGCAAAGCAACAGTAACGAATGATTCCAGCGGATGTTTTTGCCATGAACACCGCAAACTGCACCCCTACCTTAAACCTCAATAAAACCCACCAGAAAGGATTGGGAGGATGGCATAGTTTCGAAAGACTTCGATACAACTATCTTTATTGACGGGTCAGAGAAAGTTGGGTCGGGAATAATCTCTGAATACTTAAATTTCTCTAAGTAATTTCAACTGCCTAATTGGACCAGCGTGTTTCAAACGAAATTACTAGCAAGGAAAAAAGCATGGAAAATACTCAACTGAAGCCAAAATAGAAACACGGCTATTTGCACTGACAGAAAGATGGCTTTTACGGCTATCAATACTGGTCCAACAATTTTAGGATGAACTATCCAGCCTCAACATCAACCTTCGTGTTACTTTTCTTGGGTTCCAGTTCATAGTGGCATTAATGGAAATGAACGTACTGATGAGTTGGCCCAGCCAGGATTGCCCTTCATAGCTAACTGGCGGAAAGAGTAAATATTCATCTTAGAACTGAAGTGCAAAAATTTTCTCAATTTTGTTGACAGAATTCAACCGCAGGGGGAACAGTCTAACAGACTATTCCATGTCCAGGAAGCTATAGCCTACCTGTCACAAAAACCGTTCCATCGAACTTTTACGCAGACCCAGACATGATAAATCCAGGTTCACTGCAAGATGTACGAGACATTGGCCGATAGAAGATCGGTCAAGCTCAATAGACCAACATGAAAGGGAAACTGTGAATCACTTCCTCTGTAAATGTCATATCCTGGGCGGTTATACAATGTAAAGCTCCGAAAATGCATTTCTTTAAGATCTTAATGAACTTAACGGGATAAAAATCAAAGACCTGATTTCTTTCCTAAACTCGACGAAATAGCTCAACGATCGCTAATTTTGTCAGTATAAATCCGTCATAGTACCAAAACGACGCTCAAAGATAAAGGAGACGGATCTGAATGGCTGATTTAAGAGCGGGCTTTTGATTACAAGAATAACGTTTGAAACCAAGAAATCTGGCATAACAGTATTAAGCTGAAAATAAATTCACATATTTGTTGCATTCACAAAATATAGCATTGGCTTTTGCCGTCGGCCAGAAAAAAATAGTTTAAGTTTATATAAAAAGAAATTAATGTATTCTAATTATAGTTTTAATGTCAAAAAGAAAATTGAATGAAATATTAAAAAAAAAAAAAAAAATTGGTGGCGCAACAGTCCGTTTGAGAACTAGGGCGTAGTGACTGACAACTCTCAACCATTTATGTGTGCAAGTACTGTTGTCAGGGATGGAAGGGACCTACAGTTTTAAGACGAATCCGTAGCAGTACGTGTGAAAAAAACTTGAGGTGGCATAGACAGGGATCGAATCCAAGCCCTCTAGCATGACAGTCCATCGCACTAACCATCATGCCACGGGTATAAACAATGAGGTATTAGATCATTATTTATTAAAAAGCTTTGTTGATAAATTGTTTTCTATAGTTTATCGCCGTGCGGACGAAATTGGACAATCCTGTCCAGTTTTCACCATTGAGAATTAATTATATCATCGTCGCTGAGGACGTTTTTTCCCCAGAAAGCGCGTCGGATTGTCTGAAGGATAGGGCATCTTCCTAGGAAATGCGTTACATTTTCGGTTTCTTGGAGACTACATAATGTGCATCGAGTGTTGTCGTTGGAGCCGTGTGGTTGGTAATTTAAACGAAACAATTTCCCTCTGGTTTTGAAATTTAAGGCTATTGTACTGATAGGATATCGAACGTCAAAATAATTGTTCGCACGCATGTCGTAATTTAACTGTCCATATAGGATTCGGGACTCACTTTGTTGAGCCGACTCTCCAAATTTTGCAAAAAAGGATGCTTCAATTTTTCCAAGCCATAGTCGGCATAAAGTTTTCCAATCCTTTATACCAGATTTTAGCAACTGAAAGTCATGTTCAAGACCAAGTCGAGTCCACTGTTCAAAGAATTGGGAATTCCTAGAAAGCAAATGTCTAACGATTATGTTAGGTATCCGATGGTTTGGTAGCTTTATAACTTTTAAAATATGCAAATATGACAACATCATCTGAATGTAACAGTGCTTTAATTGTGGCGCCGGAAAAACTAATACCACCAGGTGAGAAAATAGAACTGGACTCAGAAGACAGCCTTGTTTAACACCTGATATCGTATGGAACCATTCTGATCTTTCTGCTCCATTCCATACCGTTGTTTGGGTGCTCGCGTAGAGTCCCTTCAGCGTATTCAACATTTTGTGTGGATACACCTAAGCAGCTTAGCTTATAAAACAATGCATTTCGATCAATTGAATCGAAAGCTGACTTGAAGTCAATGAAAAAAGTATAACTTCTTTCCTTTCGTTAGAAAGATATGCCACGATAATTTGTTGGTTCGTTTAAGTCACCTTTTTAAAGATTGGGAATGTGATATTCTTTCGGAAGCTTCCCGAAAATCATCACTCA
The DNA here is from genome assembly GCF_945859685.1 of Eupeodes corollae. Classification (NCBI taxonomy): domain Eukaryota; kingdom Metazoa; phylum Arthropoda; class Insecta; order Diptera; family Syrphidae; genus Eupeodes; species Eupeodes corollae. The sequence goes on along the minus strand of NC_079148.1, from coordinate 93,650,136 downwards.
AGAAGATGTAGTTGTATGCATCTGTTAATTTAATTAAGATGTTTTCAGAAGCATATTTATAAAATTCATAGAGAACGCGACCGTCTCCTGGAGCTTTGTTGTTTTTGCACCTGTGAAGGACAGTCGCTACTTCTTGAATTGTGAATGCTTGATCCAGAATTTCGTTTTCGATCTAAAGATAAGCAAATTGTATTTGGAAAGGTGTTTCTGACCTTCCTAGTAATCGTTGAAAATGGTCTGCTAAAAGTCCCGTACAAATTTCGGGTTTCCTAACGAAAAGTATGCCATTTAGTTCTCGCGCTCATTTCTAAAAGTATTCTAAAGAAGAATTCCATAGAATAATGCTTTAACATGCTCTGTATGTCCCATCTTACAATATTTAATAATTTTAAAACTATGTGCATCGAAACTTTGGTTTAAACCCTTTCTTCCTTTTCTTATACCCCAACTGTATCTTTGGTATAAAATAGGTATCAAAAACATCTTGAGTTTGCATTCATTATTGAAAAAAGGACTTAGTACCCGTAGCATGATGGTTAGTGTCACAGGTCTTGGGTTTCGATCCCTGCCTTTGGTATGTAAAGGTTTTTTTTCAAGGGTACTGCCTTTTGCGACGAATTGACAAATTCTCCACGAGTAGTTCTTGTCATGAAAAGTACTTTCTCGAATTAGCCGTTTGGATTCACCTTAAAACTGTAGGTCCTCTCCATTACTGACAACAGTACTAGCACACAGGAATGGTTGAGAATTTTAAGTCACTAGACCCTAGTTCTCAACGGACTGTTGCGCCACCCAATTTATTTATTTACATTCAAGATCTGCTGAGTTTAAGGTTAATTTGTCTAGTGAACCAACTGTAATTTGGATGCAGTTAAAGTCGATGAGATAGATTTGTGGTCCGTAAATTCAGGAAAAAAGGTACGGTGTAGAAAATTTGACCTTAGGTATGGTTAGTTTAAAGCGGCTGTCCATGATGGAAACGGACACACTTAGGCCAGTTTATTGAACCATTGTGATATCACATAAATCTTGAGGCTTTCTCCTAAGCTTAATGGAACCAGTTTGAGTCCTTTACTAAACGCGAGAGTCTGATTATGCTGATATAATTTAAATCGTTAAAGAAGAATTCTCCTGCAATGTACCGTTCCTGGCGAGTTTATCTGCCTGCAGCCAGTAAAGGTGAATATTAAACTGTTGTGCCTTCTCTATTAGAGATGATCGACAGTTATGGACTGTTCTAGAGTTTGTAGAGACAGAGTCTTAAGGTTAAATAGAGGCCTTTCTATCTGAGAAAATGATGAAACAAGACAAGACTTCTTTTATCCGGAATGAAAGACTTAATTTCAGTTGTACATACCTCCACGAATCCCTCCTTTTGTTCTCGAACCATCTGTAAAAAATGGATTGGCTCGTCTTCCAGGAAAAACTTGCAGATAGGGTCGTGGGAAGCAATCCGCTTATACATAGGTTAGATGAACGTTGGACTTTATTTAATTTGTCGCGCTATAGCTTTCTCTATAAGCAGTCCACCATACTGCAACACAGTACATTACAATCTGGGTTGTAAGCCTCATTTGTTACTAATAGATTTTTTAAAGGAAAAGAGAGCTACAGCAGATTTTTTGACTCTTTCCTGTACATTGCGTTTCCAATGATAAGCTTATTAACGATTTAATGTTATTCCAAAAGCTTTAATCTGTCCGATCTAATGACAAAAACTTTGTTCAATATTTAATAATTTAAATTAGCACCCAAAGCTATTGTAGAAAGTTGATAGTTCTCTTTCCTGAAAACATCTGAGAACAAGCTTTTGTTTTCAAATGGCCCTGATAAAATCCTGTCACGTTAATACATATGTAATATAAAATTACCTTTTATTACGTGATGTACCCAAACATAGTTAAGTATACACTTCTTTATCAAAACTAAACCCGTATACAGCTACAAGGCTTATTATTGTCAAAGAAAACTCACAATATTTTAATTAATTTGGTTTTTGTCAGATTCAACAAAAATATATTATATAATCCTGCAGTGTTAGCTTTGTATAATATGAACCTAAAAAAAAATTAGACGAAATGGATATATGTACTTGTTATACACATCACATATGTATTTGTATGTGTATAGAAAAAAAGTTGACACAAAAAGCTTTAATCCTCAAAAGGCTCAAATTTCAAACACATTTTTTGTTTAATGGAGGAAAGAGTATAGTTACAAGAAACCCCTTATCCTCTTATCAAGGACAAATTTGTAGGTGAAAAAAGTAGGATGTTATAGATACTGTATCTAGAGGTATATCAACTCTATAAACAGCATTTGACAATGATCACTCTTAATGAAATACAAAAAATAAATCTAAAAATGGTGCCAACGTCAACCTGCAAGGGAAACAATATTCCACGTATATAAAAGATAGAACCAAAGGAATAATGTCCTTCTTTATCTTTTTTTGTCCTTAGAATTTAATGACGCATTTTCAATTGTTTGCGATTTTAAATCACTGATGTGCATCCGTTAATATAACGACGACGACGATGACGACAATATACATATATTTATAAGCAAGAAGAAAACAACTCTCGGTGCGATGAAAACTATAAAAATGGTTTAAACAAAACTTTGCTAAAGGGGATTTTTTTTTCTGTATTTTCGAAGGTAGGTCGCTCGTGCACCTATGTATACTCGTCGTCGTCCTTATAGTCAGAGTCATCGTTTACGTTTATATAGAAGAACATTTTCAGTGACACAAGTGATACAGAGCAGAGTCAGACGATAGGGTTTGCAAAGGTAGATGTGCTGTACCTTAGTACAGGGTATAGAGTGTAACCTGTAACATACAATATGTTAACAGATGAAGTGGAACTAAGCGATGTTACATAATAATAGAAGCCAAAGGGGCACCGTCACCGCAGCAGCAGTGAGAAAATAAAAGCCAACCAGACAATATTTCTGAAACGAAGAGATGAGGTAAACCTTATTGGAATTAAAAAATAAATTGTCTCTGTCAGCAAGAGGTTGTAGTGTTGTGTAGTTTCGAGTAAAGTGGACGCACGATGACGGAAGTAAAGCCTTTAAAGTTTGTCTGTTGCTGTTGAAAGAGTAAGATTGGGTATTATAAAACTCTTCAATACATATTTTACCTACATAAATATTGAGTGAACTATGTGTAGTTAGTTAAAAGGCAACGAAGGTCTTCTGTGGCAACACAGTAATACAATCGTGCTGAAAACTTTTAACAATTATTATGCGCACAAATAAACTTTTAAACTTATCAAAGTTCACTTTCAGACAATGATGGAAATTTTAAATTGAAGCATAAATTGATCGATTTTTGTAAAAATGTACTGTTTTGACTTTAAAGGAATGATAAGGAAACTTTAAATTTCATCATACATACTTTCCATGGCCGGTGGTTCAATCCGTGTTATGTTCACGATTAACTATTATTTGTTAAATTTTAATTTCTTCCTTTACAACAATAAACTCGTGACTACAAACATACCAACCAGTCCGCAATATTCTATTGTGAAATTCGAAAAGCTAAATCTTAGGAACCACTAATTCTATAACGTTAAAATTAGCCTAACTTCAAACAATTCCAAAATAAAAGGGAATTTAAAAATTGGTTGGCGCTGTTCCTGTTTTTGATGTGAAAAGGGTTAAGAACCTGGTTTGGCACCGTTGTGTCCCTTGATATACATATTTAGTTAAAGGTAGTACGGTTTTATAATATGTTTGGCTTGAACTTAGTTTCAACTCTCATACAATATTTATTCTTTCATAAAATTTATATCAACTGGGATTCGTCAAAAAGAAAGTGAACTATCTGTCGAAATGTATTTCACTCTTGTAGACTATTTTATAATAAATATTTTTTTATCATTGGCCTGAAGTCGTATCGACTCAAGGATGCAGACTTTTAATCAGGGGGGATACACACATAACATCTTAATGAGTTTTTGACCAACGGTGAACAACGCTTTTTAAAGAAGGCTGACAAAATTTAAATAACATAATGTGGATCTTAACCATACTTTTACATATTTCAAGAGCTACAACGACAACTTAATTAATTATATTATTTAAAAACACTGTTGTCCAGCACGATATGGTCTAACTATTTAACTTGGATGACTCTTTACATATAAGCATTCCAAAATTCCAACAGTTTTTTTAATATGCTATATTTAAGAGCTGAAATACAATAGTTTAGAGGGATTTTGGTGCATTTCACGCAGAAATGTAAGAAATTGTGTTGAAACGTAACTTTTTTCCAAAGATTATATATCCTGTTCGTGTTGGCATTTCTATAAATACTGAGGACGGTTTAAATATGTAGATGTGAAAACCCAGAAAATGAGAACATTTGCCAGCAAGTGTGATCTTTTTTCGTAGGAAAATAAAACAGAATCTGATATGTAGAAGAATTTTCTGACTTTTTGTACCTTTTTTTCGTCGGGCTTAATTATCGAAAGTCTTTTATTACTATCGTTATCAGTTTGCTTACTCGTAGGTTAGAGCTGGTACTTGAAGACCAATTCTAAAAAAATACTGTTTTGAAAATATTTTGATTATAAAGTAGTTAACGAAACTTATAAATTGTGGAGAGAAAAATGTTTGGTTCTTGAATTTAAGGAAATAGTTGCATTTAATTATTATAATTTCCCTAAAAATTGAATGAAATCAAATTAAAGTAAACAAATAAGTTGAGAAGAAATTTTAGTGTGACACTCATAAGTTATACGTTGAAGAATTTCTTTTCACTTAATTTCACGAAAGACTTGGGCATAGCTATTAAAATTGAACCACTCCGAAAATCTAAGGTTGTTCTGCAGTGCAAACGTTGCCAAGCTTTTGGTCATACCCAAAAAATACTGCAACCGAGAAATTGCTTGTGTAAAGTGTGAAGGAAAACATGCAACTTAAAATTGTCCTATCAGCAAAGATCAGAAAGCAAAATGTGTGAACTGCCAGGGTATTCACCCGGCAAACTATAGAGGCTGCCCAGTTGCCAAAAAATTCCAAGAATTCAGAAGCAAAAATACATCTGCTAGAGACAAACCCAGAAACACAGTAAATACCGATTTAACTGCTGACCCCGATACTATGAAGAAACCGCCTAAAAAGGCTGTTCAAAGTAAAAGCGATGAAAATAAAGATTGTTAAAAATGTGCGGAAGAATGAAGAGACTTCCATGAAAGAAACTTATTCTTCAAAGAATTTATAAACAGGATTGGAATATCAAACAGTTTAGCGAAAAAGTCGATCTTAAAAAACAATGATGGACAGAACACTTAAAATCCCTACATGGAATGCAAACGGTCTTATACAACATTCTTCCGAATTAAAAATCTTTCCAGATCTAGAACATATCGATATTTGCTTGGTGTCCGAAACTCATTTCTCGAATCAGAAAAGTCTAGATAATGTAATAGAAAACTTTTCATGTTCCCACGCTCCACATCCAGCTGACAAGGCCAGAGGTGGATCGGCGATTCTTATGAAAGAAAGCATAAAGCATTATGAAGTAACCAAGTTTACTAGTGAAAATATGCAAGAAACAACTATTAGTATTGGTATGAAAAAGAAAGAGTTTAAGATGTAGCTACATACTGCCCACCAAGGCGCTCCCCCACAGAAGATGACTATACAGATTTAATCTTCTTGGGCATAACTTTCTTCTTGAAGGAGACTTCCATAAAAGAAATACAAAACACACCCATTGGGCTTCAAGACTTATATCAACAAAAGGCAAAAGACTTTTCAAAGCAAGCCGTAAATACAATTGCGAATTCTATTCCACCAGGTCACCAACTTACTGGCCTTCCGATACTAACTAAATACCTGACCTTATTGACTTTTTCGTCGATACAGGAATCAAACAAAATCACATTAGTGTCGAAGGTAATTATGACCTGTCATCAGATCATATTCCGGTGATTCTATCACTAAGTAAATCGGAAGTACTAGAAAAAAGTAATCCAAAGCTTATAAATAAGAAAACAAACTGAAGTTATTTAAGAGAAAGGCTTTTAAGTTTTACAAGTTTAAGATCTCCCATGGATACAATCGAGCAAATTGACTAAAAGTGGAACAATTTATTGCTGATGTGCAACAGCGCTCTGAAGAAAGTACTCCAAAATTTTCTAATAGAAGACAAAATGAAATTTTGTCTTTAGAGATAAAAAAGTAGATAATTGAGAAAAGAAGAGCTCGAAGAAAACGGCAAAATACTAGATTTCCAGATGATAAAACAATGTTTAACCGTATAAGCAACAATCTTAAAAAACAAATTTACAAATTCAAAAATGATTCACTCAGTACATTCCTAAGGAATTTAACGACTGATGCTTCAACCGATTTTTCGCTATGGAAAGCAGCCAAACGCCTGAAAAGACCGCAGTTACAAAACTCGCCCTTGAAATCTCAAGATGGGAAATGGATCGGTAACATGAAAGAAAAAGCTAACCTTTTCTCTGAACATCTTGCGAATGTTTTTAAGCCATACTCATCAAACGCGGCTGAAAATAGCTTACATTTTGTTGATAAGATAGTTGAAAGTAAAATACCAATTGTAAGACTTAAAGAAAGAAAAAGTATATGTTTACATCAACTATCAAATAAAAATTCACCAGGTTACGATCTACTTACTGCTCAGGTAAGCCTTCAATGCTCATTGAAAGCCTTCAATATATAATAAATGCATGCCTTAATACATAGTAGTTTGAAATATTAAAATCGTACATCTCAGACCGATTGTTTAAAGTAATGTACGATCAAAAATACTCGGAATTGAAGAAAATACAAGCCGGTGTACCACAAGGAAGTGTCCTAGGTCCTGCTCTGTATTTACTATCCACAATTGATATTCCAGTTGTTAATCAAACCATAATGGCTACTTTTGCGGATGGTACCGCTATTTTGGTGCCCGACAAATGTGTCTCAAAGGCAGCTGTAAAACTACAAAAAGCCATCAACACAGTGAGTGCTTGGACCGAAAAATGGCGTATCAAACTCAATGAAACAAAATATTCACATATAAACTTTACAAATAAAAAGATAAACAATATTCATCAATAATCAAGCTGTACCTTACGCCAATACAGCCAAATACCTTGGAATAACTTTGGATGCAAAGCTATAAAGTGGAAAGAGCACATCAAAATGAAAAGAGAAGAACAAAATTTAAAATATAGAAAAATGTACCGATTCCCTGCTGTATAATCAAGTACTAAAGCCTGTTTTGACCTAAATAATCCAAAAAAAAAAACAAATCCCGAAATCATCCAAAAATTCCAAAACAAAGTCCTTCGTAGAATAGTTAATGCACCTTAGTACCTAAGAAATACCGATGTACATCGTGACTTACAAATAGAAATGGTTACAGAAGTTATTAAAAAATACGCTGTATCGCACAACCAGAGACTGCAAAGTCATACTTATTCTGAAATGAAGTCCATCTTGAATATAATGATCTAAAAAAACATGGAAAAGTATTGAAAGTTTAAACTTCCCCCTAAGTGATTGTACAAAGTTAGGATAGAAAAATCTATAGTCGATCCTACAAGATTGGTCCTGTTGAAGAGGATGGTTTTAGTGGTTAAGAGTCCCACACTACTTGGTGTCGAATACTGCCAAGTTTCTTTTGAAGAAAAAAAAATTGTATGCAAAATATTGTTGGTAGTTTTTAATTTTTATAGACCAATTCAACTGATGAGTTTTTAACAAAACTCAATAATCTACAAACCCTTTAGTCAAAACAAATCGACAGAAAGGATATCCCATTTTCTTTTAAATACAAACCTAAAAAAATATACCTCAAAAAATGGGGAAAAATTGATTTTGACTCAAATATATTAATCATTCTCATATCTTATCATCTTCAAACTTATTTCGTTTTTTAACAAAAATAGCGTTTTTAAAGTTTATTAAAGAGCTGATCTTGAATTCAAATTGTTTTGTTATCTTGCACAAAATATTCTTATTAATATTTCATTAAACCTAAAAATATATCATTGCCCTCAAATATCTATCGGCTTGATATTAACTTAAAAAATTAAGAGACAGGTTAATATAAAAATAAATAATAAAAATATCAAATCTTTATTAAAGTCCAACTAAAAATGTTATTAAAATAATTTAACGTCTGTAATATCAGAACAGAAAACAGCTTAAACTTCAATTGTAGATTGAATTTTTTTTATAATTTTGCAAGACTATTAAGTTGAAGTTATCAGTGTGGGTCAACATCCCATTTTTTTGTATCGAAACAGCAAAGAACACAAATATTAAATCAAACAAAACAGTTTTAATTTTAATAATACAAAAATATTGTTTAACTTGAAAATTAATATTGAAATCTTGTTATGAAGAAACTATTAACAAACAAAAATAATTAAATACGGATGAACCAAAAATTATTAATTTGTTTTCTAACTTTTGGAAAAATGCGCTGCATTTGTCATCATTGCGTGGATGTCACTTTTTGTGAGTTTTTCAGTTTTTATTTGTTTGTTGTGTCCATCAGTCTTTGAAAATGTGTAAATGGCGTTCATCATATTTTTGAAATTTCTTTCCATTAACGCCAACAAAATAAAAAAAAAAATCTACAAAATGAAAACTGTTTTTAACGAGAATATTTTTGAATTTCCAGTATTTTTTGTTTCTGAGAAGAAGTGTCAATCATTTTTCCATCGCATTCGATATGATTTACATAGATACAAAAAACACACTCGCGGCTTCAACAACAGGAACAGCAAAGGCATCAAAGAGTACCTACGCAAGCCAATGACCGCAGCTTCAAATTCTATTTTTGTGCTGACTTTTTGAATTGTGTATTCAAAAAACTGTGCCAAACGCAAACAATGATTTTGATGGATTGCACCTAGAAGCAGTTTTCACCTACGCGTTTTACGTTTCAAATCATAAATTTGAAAATTGATTAACTTAAAGGTTTTTCTTCTATACCTATTTTTATAGGTGTGCGCTGTATAATCAAATTAATATTTAAAATAATCAATATTGAAAAAGGATAGAGTTATGCACCTCTACACTTTCATATCTCTACATTTGTATTTATATCCATCAAAAGCAATGAAAAGTTGGCAAAAAGAAAAACTACCTCAACATGTGCGAGTTAAAGTTGCAATTTATGAAGAACTGATGGATTGGAAACTGAATTGAGTACAGAGGAGTCTATCTATGGCGGGCTTGTGCGATTGCAGCGATATACATTATATACTCGTACCTACCGTATTTTTATTCAATTTAGGTTAAAACCACAGGGACCATGGGAATCAAGTGGGTATTTGAACAGAAAAATAAGAAAGTTCTATAGAAAGTTTCAGTAAGTTGGTGTTCTTAGGTATATATTTGAGTTAACCAACTTGGCAGCATACTGCAGCCTTCCCAGGGGTAAAAGTTGTTCCCTGCTTGCGCTAAATTTACATTCAAGTCACAAAAAGTAAAACATTCTACTAACAGTGAGAAAAAATGTAAGCAACAACAACAACACCAACCACGCTAAAACACATCACGAACCTTTTTTCTTATCCTTGCTATCCTTATCCAGGATAAAATACATAACCATAACATATGAATCACTTTGCAATTTGATTTTCATAATCAAATTCAAAGAAAAAAAAAGGCACAAAAGATGTCCAAGCTCCCAGAAATAGTAACACAAGACAAAGCACAAAATACCACAAAAAATAAGCTCGAAAGAAAGTATAGGTAGGGCACCTATAGTATCCTTAGTAGAATCCTTGGTTAAAAACGAAATGATGTGCAAATTTAATTTTATATTTTTGTTCTTTCATTTTTTGTGTTTTGTTTCGTAGAAAACGACAAAAGTATGCAAAACAGGAAATATAGAATAAGGAATGAATGAACCCAAAACCCAAACTTATTGCAAAAATTTCCATGAGCTTAATGGCGGTGAGCACGTGATGGAAAGGATATCACAGCATTTTCGTCAGGATCACGCTAGGCATAAACAAAAGTTAACTACATATATTATTTTATGTTCGAGTTTGTCATGCTAAATTATTATTTTGGAAAAAACAAAAAAATATAACAAAACGAATAAACACATGCCACCTAAATACTTTTACTTCTTTTTACATAACCTAATAAAATATATGTTTTTGTTGAGTAAAGTCAGACTTGTTATAAGGGTTATACAAGTCGTACGTACATTCGAATACATGGCTTGTGCTTGGGGAATACAATTTACAATGATGTATCGTCGGAAATGATTTTTATGTCCTTTGGGCCTCGCCAACATGTTTCAACAAAAAGGCCCACACACAAAAAGTCTTCAGATTCTTTTATATGTAGGCATAGGTTTGTTCTTAAGAAAAATCGAAGACAATTCGTGAACAAAATTTAAAGAAAGATTGAAAATGTATATTTTGTGGTTTGGTTAACGCAATACGCAAATGAATTATTTGATATGTGAGAATGATCTTTTATTGGAGTTTTTATCATATTGGTTGAAGAATATGTAGATATGTTTAATGGGTTCCATTTTGTCGGAAACTTCCATTTTTATTACTTACTAGGCCAGCGGAATGGTTTGAATTATGAACGAACACGTATGAATTTTAAATTGTGATTACTTGTAATAAATTTCACTACCATTCTGTTGTTATAAAAGTAGCATGCTTAAAGTAATAGGGGCTGTGACCTCACTAGCAGATATATATATGTTTTTATTAGCCTTGGGGAAGTTCATTCCTGTAATAAACTAATGAGACCATGAAGACAGTTTTTAGGCAGGGGTATATGTATAAACAACGAAATGTTCTGTGGACTTAGACCAAGTTAAAACATAATTGATACTCATTAGCACGAAAGCTCAAAAACGACATAGCAACTTAAAGAAGATATAATAATACAATAATGTTTAAGGAATGTTTGAGTAACCTTCTAAACACCCAGTGAAACCTTTGGAATAAAGGTAGTTTTTTTGCACTTAAACTAAATTTCTTGGACTTATCTTGTCATTCAGTTAAAAACTATGTTTCGCTGCAATTTTTAATCATCCATTGCTATGAAATGTAGTACAGTAAGAAATTTCCAACAAAAGAAATTTATCCGAAGTTTTTCGATTTTTGCATGTGAAGGTTATACATTTGAACACTCTCCAGAAAATTTAGACCAATTTAAAGTTTATGAAATTTACAAATTTTCAAGTCTTCAATTATATAAATTGAATCGGAATGAATACTGCAAAAGGAGTTCGTTCGTAGATTATGTTCTAACTATGTGTATGGATCGTCGTGGGCAACAGATGGCGCTATATTTGTTAACTATGCGACATTGAACAATAATTCCACCTATCCGACCTCGACGAGGTGCAAATAGCTATACATAATATCTTAACTGAAGGCCAGCAAAGCTGCTGAAGCTGACGTGTTATTCGAAGCAGCAGGCCATGGGTAGGGAGCTTGCACAACTCATCTGCACAATGTAGTAAAAAGAGCATGAGTGGAATCTCAGCATATTTTGCTCCATACCCAAGAAACGAGACCCTCTGAATAGCTCCAACTACATATGCACCAGTCTCCTGAACATCACATAAAAGATCCTTTCTGTCGTATTATGTGAACGTCGGAAGCTGTTCTTCAACAACGTGAACAGTCCTTATCAATGTGGCTTCAGACTAGGAAAGTCCACCATTGACCAAATATTCACATTACTGCAGATTTTGGGAAAAAACCAGGCAGCCGTTCGTCAACAACCAGAATGGTCCATATCAATGTGGCTTCAGACCAGATCAATACCCACCATCTATTTATCGATTTTAAGTCCGGGTATGACAGTATCTCTAGGAAAAATCTTTACAGATCAATGTCTAGTTTTTGCATCCTTGTCAAACTTATCAGTTTGTGCAGAATTACTATGGAGAATGAACACTGATCTATCAAGATCAAAGAAGATCTCAACTATGCATTTGATGTCAAAAAAGGTTTTAGACTGTCATGTGACTAATTCAACTTCGTTCTGGAGGGACACCACAAGGTGGTGTTCTATCCCCTTACTTTTGGAACCTAGTGGTAAATGAAAAGCTAACTAGTCTGGATGCAGAGGGTTTCAGAGTGTAGCCTATGCGGACGACGATGGTAGAGCAGTTTCAGGAAAGCATTTTAACATCCTAAAAGAACTCTTACAAAATGCCTTGGACAGACTAACACTTTGGGCTAATCGGTGTGGACTTTGTGTTAACCCATACAAAACCAATTTGGTCTTATTTTCGAGGAGATACAAATTCCGTTTGTAAACCCTCCTTATAATATTAAAGGAATCCAATTAAAATTTGCAGACGAGGCCAAATACCTCGGTCTTGTCTTAGATAAAAAACTCAATTGTAAACGCAACGTACAGAAAAGACTCAAAAAATCTAATGTATTTTTTTCTTGGAAAAAAGCTATTAGTAATAAATGAGGCTTACAACCTTAAATCAATCATTGCCTTTGCACATCGGTAATTCATGTACGGTGTGGCAGTATGGTAGACTGCCTTAGAGAAAGCTAAATATTAAATAAAGTCCAACGTTCAGCTTGCCTATGTATAAGCGGATCGCTTCTCACGACCCCATCTGCGGCACTGTACATCTGCTCTACTTAACACCTGTTGACATATTTAGCAAACAAATAGCTGCACGCTCTGGTGTTCGCCTCAAAATAACAACATTGGCCACTCCGTAATTCTAAGGTACTTAGAATCAATTCCAAAACACACAGACTTCACCATCCCCCAACTGCAATTCGACAGAAATTTCCATATTTCTGTACCTCCCAGATATATCTGGGAGGATAGGACATTCCTGGAAGATGGGTCGATCCATTTCTATACAGATGGTTCAAAAACAAAAGAAAGGGTTGGTGGAGGTTTGCACTCTGCACGAATGAAATTAAGTCTCTCATTCCGCCTTCCCAATCATTGTAGCGTCTTCCAGGCGGAACTTTTGGCGATCAAAGAAGTTTTGTCCTGGATCAAAGAAAACGTGAGATCAACATCTGATACCCGTATTTCCGCAGATAGTCAGGCTGCTATCAAATCTCTTGGACTCTGCTGGGTGCTGGGCCATAGAGACATTCCAGTTAATAGTAAGACAGATGACCTCGCCAGGAACGGTACAGTACAGACCATCCTACCACGTTTGGCAAGTACTGGCATATCAATTGCTTCTTTTAAACTGTTGGTAATGCAAGACGCTATGAAGAAGGCAAACACCAGGTGGAACAACATCACCACGTGTCAGGTCACAAAAAACATCTCTCCAACACTGGATTTAAAACGTTCAAGGTGCTTGCTATCTCAAAGAATTACTTAAGAGAATTCTTCTTTAACGATCTAAACGATCTAAATCATATCAGCATAATCAGCCTCTCGGGTTTCGTAAGGGACTCAAACTGGTTTCATTAAGCCTTGGAGGAAGCCCTTAAGATTCATGTGGTATCACAATAGGCCAATAAACTGGCTTAGTGTGTCCGTTTCCATCTTGGAAAGTAAATATAACCTAACCTTACCTAAGGTTTATGAAAGAAGTATAAAAGCCGAAAGTAAACTCTTGGATTAAAGGCATAATCAAAATTTCAAAACGGCTATGTTTTAATAATTTACTAGTGATTTCGTACCTTTAGTTGGAAAGGTTGAAAACTTTAATAAAGAATGTTGGGCTCCCAGGTATGTCACTATTACTACCACTAATAAAATGCTCCTCAAACTAGAATAACACCTTCCGGAAAGTAAACATTCATTTTTAATTTATAGAAATGTCTACTTTAAATAAAATAAGGTTGCATATCACTTCTGTAAAAAGGTTCCTTTCGATTTCAAGGTGGTCTATACCACCTGAGGATTAAGTGTGGTCCTTAGAACCAACCATTGTCGAAATATCTAGACTCTATACTTTAACTCTTTGGTTTTCATTTCTAGTTCAATACATTCAATCACTTAGTTGAGTCTCGTAAGGCATTATCAGAAGGATAAATCGCATATCAATTAAGTTTAACAGTGGAATACTTAATATTAAGAAATCACAATTCACATCCAATTTTTAAATAACAAAGCGGAAATTTCGAATGATTTAATATTTTAATAATTCAATATTTTTCAAATAGAATTGATTCTATACCCAACCTTAAATCCCAACAAAACTAATGTCTCAACTTCCCGAACAAATAAAGCTATTTATGTCAATAAGGATTTCCTTCTTTTCCTTCTTTTAATAAACAAAAAATTATTTTTAGAAAGCTGACATCACCACAATTTCCAAACCCAATATTTTATTAAGTCACCCTTTATCATTTATAAGGTACTCTACTAAGCATCGGCAACTATTATTTAAATCCTTGCTTGGGGCATTCATACTCGTACCTCTACACCGAAGACAGAGAGCTCAATTATTTCTTTTCATTTCATAGTCAATTGGTTTCCTTTTTGGACTGTTTAACCACAAGTATTCGATTAGTTTGTCATAATGGAAAAAATACAAAAATGTGTGTGTTGATATTTGAGCAACTTCCAGTTGAGTAGACAAGATTTACATTTGCAATAAAACCTTCAAAACTTTCAGTATATGAAACCAAATATCCTAAGTTATAAGGCTTTCTATTTATATGCACGACGACGACGACGATGACGGCCATGGAAGAATTTGAACATTGAACATGACCATTAAAATAATTGGCATCATCCTTTATTGTTATTATTATTTGTGTGTCAAACCCTAACTTGGTCTATCGAATTATTGTCAATTCAATAATCTAAGCAGAAACACCCCTTCTGGACCCCTTCGTTTTTTTTTTGCTTTTTTTTTGTGGGGTTTTCAGGGTTTTCCTGGGAAACAATGTGAATTATTTATGTTCACGGTTTTCATTTTGTGGTTTATTGATTTTATTATCCTTGAACAGAATTATTGGCTTAATATTGACCAATGGTCTGTGTAATTGTGTGGTGTGGATTTGCTGTTGGAAATTTGGTCGGAAGAGACTTGTTGTAGCCAATAATTTAATTTTTTTTATTTCATATTTCAAAATCTATAATCAAATGTTTGCTTTAGAAAATTGGCTCATTATATTTTGTGAAGGAATAAATTGTTAGTAAGCAAACGTGGATAAAAAAAATAGCAAAACGTGTGGGTTAGAGCTACAGAGGTAGACAATCGTAAGCCAAAATGTATTAAATTGAATAAATGTTGACACTTTTCTCTATGGAACTAAGCTTGATTTAGAAATATGAATTTAATGTCCATAAAAAAAGGGTGTACTGGTTAACATTTATAAGTATATATTTATTTAAGCATAAAACATAAAAAATAGATACTTCAAGACAAATTGTTTATGGATTCATGGGTAGTTGATTCTATCTGGGTTAAATCTCTTCGTGAATAGAAACGTAAGTTTTGAGTAAAGCAAAATACACACTCTTTTATTGAAATACATTTTTTAAAAGATTACTCGATAAACCACGACGTTTAAAGAAGAAATAAATATTAATAATAAATACAAAAAATATCTCCAGGGCATAAAACCTTTAGCAAATAGAATAAAAGATCTTACACTTGAATGCGATTAAGGAATGCGATTAAATCTTAGCCAGGAAAATTGGTGGCATAGGAAAAGAGTAAATTCCTCGTGAAACTCTTTTTTTTCTGTTTGGATTTTCTTTCTTACATATTTTGTCTATTTATAATTTTATAACCACATCATAAAGACATCGAAATTGAATGCATTCCTATTCCTTATTGCTTTCTTACAACTTCTTTTTTTCTCAGATTAAGCTGAATTTGAAGGTAGTTTTCTGTATTATTACTTTTAATTGGCCTAAGCTAAACAGGCTTGTTGGCTATCAATCTGAAGTCTCGGACGCTTATTTTTGAGAATAGTTGGATGAGTGCTTGGGATTAATTTTAATTACCCCATCCTCAGATACAATCAGTTTTTTTAAATTAATAATAAAAAAGAATCAATTTAAAGATATTTTTTCGTAGCACTTTAAGAACCAAATTACTTTTAGCTGGCGCAGCAGCCCGAGAATTAAAATTAATTAGCAAAATAATAAAGACATTTATTTTCTCAAAGTAAAAGTGGAATTATTATCTTTTTTTATTGAGAAGTTGATTTACAAATTTCGAAAAAGCTGAAGTTTACCTTCCACCTCCAGAGTGTCACTTTAAGTCGCATGTTTGTTGAGCTATTCATTAACTAAAAAATAATATGTAGTTTGCAACAAGACTAAAAAATTTAAAAAAACTGGGCTGATTTATTTTAAAGCTACTAACATATACATAGCTAGTAACCATAATCTGCCCCAGTTAAAATATTTATTGCTAGACATGCGTATTTTTTCTTAAAACAGTCACTGGTCCATGGAAGTAAAGGGTGTTTTTTAAAAGCTATAAGAAAGCTTTTCAAAAAAATCACATTAAATTCAGAAAAATGCATACAATTTTTATTTGAATCGATAGTACGGTCCATATGATTTAATGTTTGAAGATTATTTCATGCAAATGTTAAACTTGACTGCCGGTATCGCACGAATCAATGCTTCAATGTTGTATCCCAATATGTCATTTAAAGCGGGTTTGTCTGTATAGTCAAGAGTTTTAACATAGCCCCACAAAAAATAGTATTAAGGCGGTCAACTGCACGATCTAGGCGGAAAATTGCTTGGTCCCGAACGTGAAATAAAATGTTAACCGAACTCACCTCTCAATAAATCCATTGTTTGCGCGTGCTATGTGGCATGTGGCACCGTCTTGATGAAACCACTTGTGATGCAAGTCAAGATCTTGCATGTTGGGCAAAAAAAGCTGGATATCATCTTACAGTAGCACTCACCGATCACAGTTACGTTACGATTCGCATCATCTTCAAAGAAGATGCTGTGGATGATACATTTTTTAGTTTTTTCAAAGAGAACAAAGCTCGGAAGTGCGAGTCAATAATAACTCTTTGAACACTGTAGCGTTTTTTCAAAAGGTAGGTGTTAGTGACTGGAAAGCCATTAAGCACTTGTAGAGCTCGTGGACTGTCTGCCAAGCAAGACCGTAAGTACTGTAATTTGTGTACACCTGACAACGACTCTACATTGTGCACCATCGAAACAAACGCATCATAGAAAGGCATCCAGCCTTTTGGATCTCCGGAAAACTTTGGGAGGCTCATTGGTGGAAGCCATTTGCACGAACAAGAGCAGGCTCAACGTCGATGCTAGCATTGTTGGGATTTGTTACCTTGAGCTTTGCTCGGCTCAAATTCGCAAAAGCTTCGCGATACCACTCTTCACCCTGCTCCCTTTCTTTCACTAAGCGTTCACTGTTCACTAAGCGTATCTTCACCACACGATAACTCCACTGCTTCTTGATTTATTAAAAAGTTACTTCAATGGTCTGCCAAGAGAATGAAATATGATTCCAGTGCCTAAAAATATCTCATTGTCTGTCATTCTAGAGGAGGAACTTATCCAACCCCTCATGAACCGCACCTGACTCGTAAATGCTTACATGTGCCTCTGTCTTTGCCCATCATTAGTCTGTTGTCTGTCCCTAAACATGGGAAATCCGGCTCGAAGGACCATGATTACGCTGGAAATTGAGATTTTCGATATAAATGAAAAATAAGCGTTAATTTTATAAAACTACAATGAAGTTTATTTATTGAACTGGAACAACCGATTCGTTGTGAAGTTCGTTCTAGACTAAATTAATAATATATAAATACATAGGAAAAAGGTTGGTTCTGGCGGGAACACGAGACCAGCCCATAAACCACACCAAATTTGACTTTTTCTGGATGTATTGACAGCTCTTGCATTGCTTCTGGCTGATACTTACTCCAAAATCAACAATTTTGCATATTTACGTACCCATTGGGCCAAAAATGAGCTTCGTCGCTGTCTACAATTTTTCGGTAAAAAAGTGGATCTTCAGCCAACTTCACAAGACCTCATTCACCAAACATTTAACGTTGCAGTAGGTCGTTTGGCTTTAATTCTTGCACCATTAACCATTAACACTGGCCGATACAGCTCCGATATTTTCTTCAGTTCGCACTCTACGTAAGCTTGTTGGTGGTTTAATGCCCAACATTCTTAACAGAGCCCGCCATTTGATAATAAAATTCAATAACTTGCAACTGTTGTTCGTTTGTAAGACGATTCATGGTTACTTTATAGACCAACCTGAAGATCACGCTTTATATGGATACACCATTAAAGCTTCTATTTTCTATTCCAAACCTTATTTCAATTGTATTCTTCACAAATTGAACGAAAACTAATTTAAAAACTCAACTGTTTGCCCCAAACGCAACCTGTCCTAATTAGTAATATTTTATTTTATTAAAAATAATTTTATTTCAAACTTATTTTGTTTGTTATATTTCGGAGCACGATAGTATTTAATTATATTTTATTTAAAGATAGCACAATTTTATTTAAGTAGAACATAGGGGCGTATGCACACTTTTTTGTTTTAGTTTTTCTCAAATAATGTTCATGTGCATATTTGGATGTGAGCTTTTGAAAAACAAAACATTTAACGTGTGTTGAAGCTATCAGGATGACGGGAATAACGCAGAAGCCAAAATAATAAGTGTGCATTGTGAATGAAGCTTCTCATAATTTTGTCATTTGTGGTGTTTTAGAAAAAATTGGTAATAATTAATGTCAAATGTTCTTATATTTCTACATATTTTCCTATAATTCCTTGATACAAATAGTTCAAAGCTTATGATACCTAGTCAAGAAATGATATTGAAAAATTGATAATTAAGGAAAAAAACTTAGAAGGTTGAAGAAAATATAACCATAACCATGTATATTACTTATTGTTCTTGATTTTAAACATTTCATCCTAAACACAATTTACGGATAAATAACGAGACCGAAATCGAAACGAGACCAAGTTATGATAGACCAAAAAGATACCAAGAAAAGACTGACATTTAACACTCGTTAAATTGTGCCAACTTCATGTCGATTTTCGAGAGTCATGAATGTTTTGGAAACGAATTCTATAAGGTTTATAATCTCTGACTTATCTTAAGAAAAGCGTGTTGAACAGGTTACTGACTGCTGTGGTAGTGAGATTGAGTAACAAAACTAAACATTTAAAAGTTTTAAATTACAGGATAGTTTAACCAAAAATACTCCATATAAAGACCGGAATCATTCGTACGTTTTACCCTTCAACACCCATTTGCTTACATTGTTGTATTTGTAATTTTTACATTAGTGTAGAGTAGATACTTTTTTGACAGATGTTGTTGTTGTTTTTATTAAGTTGTCTGGTGAGGATTTTAGATTTTCTTAATCGATTTGATGTCAAACTTTTATGTGTTTTTTTTTAGTTTGAAAAATATAATTATCAAAATACTTTAATGAAACAGTCATCCTTTTTTGAATTCAAAAAAAGAATTATTATAACATTAAAAAGGTAATTTTTGGAACGTATAATTTTACCTGGATCAGAAATCTTTATATTACATTTAAATTTTAAAAAAATAAACAATGTTTAACATTTTGCCTTTATAGCTTTTTATTGAATTTAAAAGTGTATTACACGTAGTACATACTTTAAAATATAGTAAAGTTTAAAATTAACTATTTCTAGACACTTTCAATC
Organism: Eupeodes corollae; assembly: GCF_945859685.1. Lineage (NCBI taxonomy): Eukaryota > Metazoa > Arthropoda > Insecta > Diptera > Syrphidae > Eupeodes > Eupeodes corollae. The sequence continues at coordinate 93,630,497 of NC_079148.1, read as the reverse complement.
ACAGTCTTCTAGCCAAAGTTTCTTTTGAATTTAAATAACCTGGATTTAAGAAAACATAATTTATCCCCGGAAAAAAAATTATTTAAATAAAATATTTTGTTTTGTAATTTTCTCAAGAACTAGAAGACATAAAATCATCTATAGTTTTCAGTTTTTGATCCAAGATTAATATGAGCAATGAATTCTAAAAAACTATGCAAATTAACACACGTCTATTCCATTAGTAATGCGAAAATATGAACCAAAATATAATCATTAGCAATAAGCACGATCTTCCCATCATAAAATATGATATTAAATATAATGTTACATTTCAAGGAGCATGTTGTTTTCTCAATAAGTAATTCATGTATAAGAAACCATAAGTTCTTTGTTTAACTATATTTGATGATAGTTACCAGCAAAAATGTTTTTCGATATTAGTCTTAAGCTTGTATCTGAGATGATCGGATTTATAAATATTTTTTAAAAATGTAATATCTCAACGGACTATTTTAAGTTCCATAGTTTTGGCTTGAAACAAGCTAATAGACAGAAGTGTTGGCTTAAAAAAATATATAAAACTTAAAACTTTTTCGGTTTTTTTTTGACGATATTTTTCAAACCCTTAGGTTTTTTGGAAAAACATACATTTGGAATGAAAGAAGTGTGTATAAAGTAATAATTTTTAAACAAATTATGGATTAAGTTAATAAATACAAGTTTTTGGTAGTTTTTCGAAAGAAAGTCATAAAAAGTACCTGTTTTTTGTATCACCTGTATAGAGGCAATATTAAAATTTACCTATTTTCGTGTTTTAAAACAGTTAAAAGAATACTCTGATTGTTTGTTATATTATTACGAGCCTTATTATAGCCAGCAAAATTAGAGGAAGTTACAATGTTGTATAAAACTACCTCAAAGACCCAAAGAAGTTTAGACAAAAACAAAAAGACTCAAGAAAGCTACATCATTTTAGACAAAGGACGGTAGTAAGAGCTGCCTCAAATTCAAGGCTCTCCATTAGTAAGCTCAAGGCAGAAACTGGGGTAATACTAGTAAATCGACTATTTCTTAGATGATACAGAAGGCAGGCCATATACGACACCAAAAAAGTAAGAACAAAACCACCATAGAAAGCTGCACGCAAAAGCCAACGCCTTGGCATACCGATGAAAGCAAAATTAATTTAAACGGACCTGATTGATATTCCTGTTATTTTTATGATTTAAAAAAGGTAGAAATCTATCTTGAAAAACGGCACAGCAAAGGAAACGTTGTAATGGAAATGTAAAGGATTTTTAAAACTCTAAAATGACGGTAATCACTTACAAATCGATTCTGGAACGAGCTTTTTCGCAGTTTTCTGATTTATTTGCTGGGCAACGATGGACTTTCCAACCAATACGTACCGCACGAACAACAAAAGCCTCAATTCAGGGGCAAAAGGTGAACCTTTTACTATTGCCCAATATTCTCCTGACCTGAACATAATGGAAAACATGTGGGAATGGCTTTCAAAAAAATTCTATGAAGTAAGACGGCAATAACAAAAAATTAAAGAAATTATTGAAGCCAAAAAACGATCCTAGAACAAAATTTCGCTTTCGGTAGCGCTCTATGAAAAATTAGTAGTACCCGTGGCAGGGTTGGGTACGATTTGCCGATTTTTAAAATGTCGATTTGAAAAAGTCGACCATTATAATGTCGATTGTCGAAAAGTCGATTGATAAAAATACCGACCGAACAAAATGCCGACTCTTATAATGTCGATTTTGAAAACATCGACTAGTAAAAGGTCGACAGTGACAAAGTGAATGATGTTCACATGCGGCGCCGCATGCATTTGAACATCATTCACTTTGTCACTGTCGATCAACAAGTCACTCTCGGTTAACTGTTAATGTTTACATTCGCCGCGTGCATGTGAAATCTCAGATAACTGTTGAAGCTTACATTCATCATTCGTTTTATCAACCTGCTTTAATCTTCATTATATTTCAGTCATCGAATCAATATGGACCACAACAAGTACAGTGTAACTGCAGTTAATTTACAACAGTCGACATTTTAACCGACAACTTTTCAGTCGAAATTTTTTATAGTCGACATTTAAATGGGCAACTTTTTTTTTGTCGATCAAACTTCAGTCGACATTTTAAGAGTCTGTAAAGTTTTCAGTTGGCCAGTCGACATTTTTTTTGTCGACCATTCGTACGCCACCCCCCGTGGCATGATGGTTCGTGGTCTTGGCTTTGATCGCTTCCTGTGCCATCTAAAGTTTTGTTTTACGGTACTGTACAGAAATGGTTGAAAGTTGCTAGGCCCTGGTTCTTAACGTACTGTTAAGCCACCTTATTTACTCTATGCTTGTTATTGCTATTCATGTGACACAAAGTGTACAATTAAAATCGATTTGGCTTCAATATTAAATTTGCTCTAGAAAAAGTGTAATAAGAGACTTCTGAATCTTTGTCGGATGTGGTGTCTTCAGAAGAGAAAAAAAAGTGTTAATGGAAGATGAATGCGATCAAAATATCAAGTCAAGGAACCTTCCCATGAAATTTGGTACCGAAATAATTTGGAAAATATCACATTCAGCCTATGAAGCATAACTTATCATCAGTTGCGGCCCAGTTTACGTAAGATAGATTAACATCAATTGAAACATGTCTTTGTCTTAGCCGTTTCAAAAAGAAATTCGATTGCATGGACAGCAAGTTGGTACGAAGATATCGTTGTTGACATTTTTAACGACGTTTCAAGGTCCCTAGAGTCAAAATAAAAGGTTTTTAGAAAGTTACCTGTGCAGTTTGGTAGCATTTTGAGAAAATTGGATTTGACAGTTTTTTTTCCAAAAAAAAAAACCTAAAAACAAAACAAAACTAAAACTTGGTAAAAATTTACTTTTCTCCTCAAATAGCTTTTTAAAAATTAAAAATATTGTTTCAAAATTTTTTATTTCACAGAAAATATTGTTTTCGATATTCAGTAGTTTTTGTATAAAAATCCAACAGTCCGTTTTTTTTTTCATTAAAAAAAAAATTAAAATCTACAAAAAATATTACGCAAATTTGGTAAAAATTTATGTTCGGTTCTTAATATCTCTCAAATTAATTTAATTCATCCAGTTTTTTAAAATTTCAGAAATGCCATTAAAATTGGTAAAAATTTGATTTCGACTAAAAATCTGTTTAACAAAACTAGATATTTTCAAACTTAACTATTTCTTTATATGAAAATATTGTTAGTAATTTTTAAGCAAGACAAATCGACTGATTTTTGATAAGGTAGACTTTAATTTCTATGTATTCAAAATCGATTAAATTTTGTATTTCTTCCAAAGAGGTATGACTTATATTCAATTCTAGTGTCCTTTCAACAAAAAAAAACGAAAACCAAAAACAATATTGAAATAACCGTGAATTTGTTGCCTTTATTTAATTAAATTAAGTATTTACCTGGTGTGTCCCAGTAACATATTGGTTTCGGTCAGAATAAGAACTAACAATTGCAGAAACAGTTTTAATTAAAATTAAGTTTATCGGTGTATCAAAAGATTAAAAACTTCACTTTAATTTCATACACATATACATACATACGTACAACCATATGTATGTAAATAATTGCATTAAAATCGGCGTCAGAGCAATAATTTATAGCTTACAGAAACTTTTACTGTCATCCTTATACTCAGAATCGTGACAGTGAAAAGTTTTGATTCAATGTCAACAATTAACATGAATTCTCATTTATTGCCGCCAGACACCTGCACTGCTTTGTATAAAAGACAAAAAAAAACAATATTAATTAATTTTTAAACAAAAAGAATGTACATACATAAGTACATATGTACAGTACATCCACAAAATATAATTATGTATATTGAAAAAGAAAACAAAATAATGAAACAAAATTAATTGCATCCTTTGTTCTGCTTAAAATCACTGAGGTGTCCATTGAGGCTTTAATTTGGTGTGTTTTATTTTTGTTGGTGTCAGTTTGAAAACAGTGAGAGTTAATTTTTGATATATTAAAACATTCCAAATGAAGTATTGATTAATTTTGGAAGGTTGAAAATCGATTATTATGGGTACTTAAATTAATAATAAATATGTATCTACTTAAGTATCTACTTCCAATTACAGTTAATCATTTGAATCTGTTAATTCTCATTTAATTTAGATGATAATAACGACTTGCAATTAGTTCGTGAGTTAATTTATAGAATTCACACGATATACACTGCCAACCACTTGGATGAGGCCACACATTTTGGAATAGCTTTTCGCTTCTAATAGAGCTGGTAGAAGTGTTGTATCCGGAAACTTTTACTACCTGTGAATAGTTACGAATTGCACCATTAGAAATTCTTAAAATAAATGGGAAAATTATAAACTCCCAATATCAAATAATTAACTACTAAAAAAGAGTTTTAAAAAATGCTCCACTAGGATTGGGCCACTCCGAATATTTCAATGCAGGAGTTTACAGGTGCCATCTTTTAAAAACGTTTGTATAGAATATCTAAAAGACTGTTGAAAACAACTGTTTTAAATTATTTTGAAACACACACAGGCTCTGGAAATACTTTAACAGCTACAGAAAGAGCGAAAATAGATGCTCTGAAGTACTCTGTAGTACCCGTAGCGTAATGGTTAGTGCGTTGGACTGTCATGCATTGGACTTGGGTTCAATCCCTGCCTGTGTAACCTAACTATTTTAAGGGGTACTGTCTCTTACGAGGAATTGACAAATCCTCCAAGAGTAATTCTTGTCTCGAACAGTGCTTTCTCAAATTAGCCGTTGGTATTCGACATACAAAATTTAGGCTCCTTCCATCTCTGACAACATTACTCGCACACAGGAATGGTTGAGAGTTGTAAGTAACAATGCCTTGGTTGTTCATAGACTGTTGCGCCACCTAACTTATTTATTTTTTTAGATGCTCTGAAGGATTTACGACTTTCTGGACTTGAAATAGCTGGGAGACTTAACAGAAGCAAGAAAGTTGTAAACAATCATATTGCTGATCCCCAAAAAATGGGAACAATCAAATATGGTTCAAGGCAGAAACAAGAACATTATAAAAAAAGCGGTTTATTCTACGTCTTGTCTCAAGTTCCACTTTACCTTGGACTAAAATAAGGGCCAAAAGCTAAGTTTCAGCCAAAATAACAACGGTTCAAAAGGATAATACAAAAAAGTGATACTATCCAGGAGGCAAACTAAAAATAAAACTATTTTGAGTAAAGTACACAAGGGGCATCGGATGAGTTTTGTAAGAGAGCATGTTACTTGGAGCAGTGAATGGAAACGCGTTGTATTTTCTGGTAAAAAAAAGTTTAAAGATTTAGCTGTTCTTGTAACAGACTCTCTTCCCCGGATTATTGATTGTTGATACATTGTTTAATCTATAATAGAAATAAAGTCATACAGTTTGTTCCTAAGTGCTTCTAAATTAACAATACTTAGTGACAACGGATAGTTACTATAATCTTATGTCAAATCAAACCAGTCTTTAGAAGGAGAGTATTATGCGTACGAAGAAAAGTATTGCAGTTATTCCAATTAACCTCAAGTTCTATCTTTAGTTCCTGGAAATAGATTTGGCGAGTCAATTGATAGAAATTTTTCGAATCAATAACAAATGGAAATTTACTAACATCTCTAGCTGCATCATCCGCAATTTCATTGCCTTTGATACCAGAATGCCCATGCTAGTACTATGTTTTCCGTCATTGTGCATCTTAATTGTTCCAGAGTAGTCCCAAGGTTATCAGTCATAATTAAACTTCCTCAAAATAAGTTTTCGCAATTGAAATAGCTCTTTGAATTGCAGGCAGTTCAGCAATGTAGCTGCCTGCTTTACTAGGTAGTAGTCCTTGCCAGACCGAAGAGGTTTGAGAATGCTGTTCCCACTTGACTAAGGCAAAAGATGATTTATCATTTTTCTGTAAAATATCTGTATAAAAGATGTGATCAGGGTTGACCTTTTCGATCAGCTCTTGGTGAAGAGCTTGGAACATATCATCTGTCGTATTTTTCTTTTTAAATGCTGCTAATTTTGTATCTATTTGAACCAATTTCTTTTCCAAGGGGGTGGACTAATATTTATTGAACCTGGTTCCAACAAGGAATTTGGTTGGACTTTAATGATTTTGGTTTCATGGTATTAAATGGAATAACTAAAGCAGACAAAAATGGCGAACTCACTTTCGTATCGGGTAACAAAGGAGTCTGCGGTAGCCTTGAGATTTTTTAAGTAAACTGGAGGCAGGCCAGATTCAATGTAAGTAACGTAGTTTGTTGTTATGGAAGGGAGTATGAAAATACGTTTGAAAAAGTACCGTTTGACTAATACGATTACTTCTTATATCATTAATAAAGAGGGAAAAACTCAAGGGATCCAAAATGCAGCCCTGTGAAGCTCCCGTTTCAGATATAAATTGATTTAACAATCTCATACCAATTTTTATTACTGAACTTGTATTTGATATTAGCCTTTATGTGTAAGTTTGAAAAGTAGTAAACTTCTGTTAATAGGGTCAAAGGTGGCTTTCAAATCTACACAAAAATGCATAGAGATTCCTTTTTTATCAATAAAACGTCTAGCAACACTCGTTAGAGTAAAAATTTGTTGAAAAGAACTTATTTTATTATTCTTTTCAACCCATGAAACAATCCTTAGGTACAGTTATTGTCTAATTGAGTGAACATTTTCCGCAGAGAGCTGAGAACAGAAATTCCCCTGTAGTTTTACGGTAGGTTAGGATCTCCCTTTTTAAAGATCACAGAAATGTATGAAGATCGAAAGCTAATTGGAATTGTCTCATTTATAGACATCTTGTTTAGCAAAAGTAAAATTTGATCTAGAAATAATTGTGAGTTGGCATTTTCGTATAACTTGACCAATATGACATCTAAACCCAGATCTTTATTATACTTCATTTGTTTCAAAGCCACAATTAGTTCTATCATTAAAAATCTTGAATCTAACTCATCAAGATAAGTGAATGGTAGTGCAGAACTTATGTTTATTTGACAAGGATCTGCTGTGAAAAGTGTTTTGAAGTAAGTAGCTATTGTATCCACATTAATAGCAGAGACCGTTGACTTATTATTTCGGCCAGATAGAGTGCCTACATTTGACCAAAATGATCTAGAATCATTACAATATATTGTTGTTTTTTAGGCTTCACAATCTTCTGTACGAATAATTTGCTTGTATTTCGATGATCTGAGAATGGATGGACTTAATTTGGATACCTATCACAGTCGAACATCAGGGGTAATGGTCTCGGGAGCTATAACCCAGTATGGCACAATCGCAAGTAGTCATTTATTAATACTTGTTGGAATGTTCACCTCTGCCTTCCGGGTTTTAAAAAAAAGACAATGCCAATTGATTCAGAAGACGTAGAACTTTTACCATATCCCCAATTTTCACTCCACTTTAACATAATTGAAAACGTTTGGCCATGGCTTTCTTGTAAAGTTTATGAAGGTGGCAGATAACTTGAAGAGAAGGAAAAATTTATCGAAGGTTTTCGTGATTCCTGGATCCAAATTTGCTGTGAATATTTGAAACAAATTAAATGGTTTCATTCCAAACCGTCTTATATAGTAATGACCTCACTAATGTTAAAAAAACTATATAAATAAATTTTGTTAAACCAATAAAATATATTTTATTTTATTAATTTCTTTTTCGGAAATTTCGCATGTGGCCTCATCCTAGTGAAGCACTTTTGTATACCCTATTTAATAAGTTTACTTGTTGATTTTGGGAATTTTCCCTTTAATTTTATAAATGCCAAATTATTTATCAAAAATGTAAGTTTCCGAAGTTACAAAGCCAACCCAAATGAGGACCCGTAACGGACATATACGACGCATTAAATGTTTGCATGACCAGAAATTGAGGCAAAAAATACTACATTGTCCCAAAGGTAGTACAAATTTCTGGTCATTTGTAAAAAATGTGCGTAAAACTAAGTGTTCGTCGATTCCCACGCTCGTTTCTAACGACACTCTTTATGTAAGCTCGATTGATAAAACCAATTTGCTCGCAGCACAATTTGCTGTTAATTCGATGCTGCACAGTGAGTGTCATGACTCCGCCTGTACTTGAAAGCGTAAACGATTCTATGGGATGAATCTTCTTTCGCACTCGTTTAGTTACTAGAGTACTTACAAATCTTGACATTCACAAATCCGCTGGCCCGGACAGTATTCTCCCTATTGTTCTGAAGAGGTATTTTTTAACGCTGGCAAAACCACTGCCACTTTCCTATTCAACAGGTCTCTTTCCGAGCGGATGAAAAACTGAATTTGTCAATCGTCCAGTTTGGCACCAAGCACTTATGGAAAATGCGTGTATTTGGTATTGATGAATCCCTTCTTGGTAAGGTTAGAAGTTACCTTGCGGAGCATTCAATTCAAGTAGTATTGAATGGGTTCAAATCTAATATCCACAAAATAAACGCTGGTGCGCCCCAGGGCTCTGTTCTGTCTCCGACGCTCTTTCGTACTTTTATAAAGGATTTTTTGTCCGAAACTTCTAACCCACTAAATTGTTTCGCTGATGACACTACCTCCAGATTTTCATATTTGTTTAAAGATTCTCATCCTTTTTCTTCAGTCGTACTGTAAAGTACAGAGATTCTTTTTTTAGTCGCACTACACGAATGTTGAATGCTTTACCAGACTCAATATTTCCCACTCATTACAATGTGCAGGCATTCAAAACTAATGTGCATTGGTATCTCCTTTCAAATCCTATTCTCCCTTCCTCGTACTGTATATAATCATTATAATGGTATTCATATCCCCTTGAGAGGGCGTACAATATAAAAAAAAGGTATTTATTGATAGTAAAGGTTTCCGGGTACAAAACTTCCACCAGCTATGAAAATCGGTTCAAAAATGTGTGGCTCCATCGTAGTAGTTGGCAGTGTATGAATAGTTTCGCCTAAAAAAGGGGTTTAAGGGATGTTTATTTATCATTATTAAGATCGCTTTCTGATTTATCCATTCTAAGTAAATTTTAGAGACAACAATAGACCAACAACAGATTATGGAAATGTATCTAGATACGTTTTAATCTTGTCTTTGATTTAGTCATATTGAAATGATATTGAAAGGATTAGAATATCTCTGATGATGCAAGGATAGTCACTGTGTGTTGTGTTCGTATATTATTGAGATATTTAATAAAAGAAACAGAAAGTGTGATTCTTCTTTTAAAAATAAGTATCTATACTCAGCTGAACAAATTCTAACACGCAAATGAACATATAACAAAAATAAATAAATTGAATAAAACATCTCATTCCCATATTACCTTCTACCATGTTGATGCACTCAATTGAAGACCGAACAAAAAAAAGTTTAAAATTTGTTATTCTTCAATTTTCATCCTTTCTGTCTACATTGTCAATATCCTCAAAAATATGTTGTCCATTGTTATTTCGATGCATTTCCTTTTCAGGAACTCTCTTTACAGTATCTACAAAAGCTAAGTATATGTATATATTGTACATATACCTTCATAACTTCATACCTATATGAAATTCGATTTTATTAAAAGATTATCCTTTCTCTCTATACGAGTACAGACGGGATCTTTTTAAAAGTCCATTAGAACGTCCATTGTCCGTCCACCCAGTATAAACTGTTAGTTTTTGTCAATTCATATATATACTCGTACACATAGATTCTATTGTCCTGGAATCTTGTTTTCAGTATCTACAAAAACACACACATAAAACGTTGGTTGGAAAAGAATAAAAGGATGGACAATTTGTGTCACTGGACATAATGACGCGTACTTAAACAATTTATTGCACAACTGTCCATTTAATTATTCCTATCATCAATAATTGTATTCCTATATAACGATGATGGCGGCTGGCCGGTCGCGGCGGGGTGGGCGGAGCGGTAGGTAGTTTGCAGAAACAAACACATTTAGATGGAAATTTTCAAGCCATCCAACATCTGTGACGACCTACCGACGACCGACGATGGCTATGGCGATGGACAGAAACAAAAATGCCTACGTGTCAATGTCGGGGAGATTGACGTGGCTTGGTTGTTCGGTGTTGGACTTCAATCGATGATGAATCTGATGTGGCGATTTGTTGTGTTATGCGGATGTTGTCCAGGATGCGCTTATCACATTGCATCAATCAAATTGTGAAGAACCTATATGGATCAGAAAATGAGAGAAAGGGAATCATCAGACTCGTACAGTGCAGAAAGCTGATCGAAACCCATCAGGATTGTGAGTGTAAGGCTGAATGGTAGACACTCTACAATGCAAATATGCATACAAGAAGTTTTAAGCATTGAGCTTTATAATTAAGAATTAAAATGCATGATTGTTGATTGAAAGCTGAATTTTAGCTCAGAAGAAAATAAATCTTGTTTTACGATGCGATGGAAAAAATATACATACATTCATACATTGAAAAACTTCCCGTCAACAAGCTTTTGTGTGAAAACTTTTTGAAGATATGTGAATGGATATGTGTAACTGTTCAGAATGCACTTATTTTAAATTGAGAGGCCTTGGTTTTGGTTTTGTTAACAGAACCGAAGTTAAGGTATTTCCATTCAGAAGTAGCTGAACTGATTCTCGTTGTATGCAAAACATGGTTCAACAAATAACGAAACTTAAAAAAGAAGTTGAAACGACATTGTCATTTCTTATTAGTTAGAAACTGTGATAAATATCTTTTAACCAGATTTCATCAAAATTGAATTTGTTGTTTAGTAGTGACGGCAGCGTGGCGTAAGAGACAGAAAGAGCAGCTTTGATATAAATTTTTGCTTAAACGAATGTTCTTTTTAAACTCTGACTTACAAGAAGAAATAATATAATTTAATGTTATACCCAAGGTTAGATTTGACGAATTAAAAATCTTGAAAATCTTGGACAATTCAAGGTCCCTAGAGTATAAATAAATGATTTTTAGAAATACGTCTTTGCGTGTGTTTGAATGAACGATCGTACGTCCGTCGTTTATACCTGAAGAACCAGTAGAGATATCGACTTGAAAAGCATTTTGTTATACAAATAAAAATGCAGAAATATGCAGAAAAGACTCTCCAAAAACTTGAGTATGCGGTTTTTTCCACAGCAATTTAAAAAAATGTTCAATAACACAAAATATCTCACTAACCAACGCTAGCGACTTGAATTAAATTTCATACCTTACTGTGATATGAAAAGTCGTCTGAGTTTTGGAACCGGGTACGAAAACTTAATGAAACAAAATATACTATCAGCCCGGGTCTTAATTCAATTCCCAGATGCGCCAAATAAGTTTCAGATTCAGTATGCCAAACCTGGCTTCAAAAATAATATTTTAGATACACCAATTTCAAAGGAAGAAACATTTATAGCGATAATCAACCAAAAGGATGGGAAGGCTGCGGGTCAAGATACTCGCAGAATTCTACAGATATGGTATAGATACTCTTGTTGTATCTTTAACAGCAGTATTCAACCAGATCTTAGAGGAAGGATCCATCCCAAACCAGTTCAGCGATGCCTTGATTTTCCCAATCTACAAGAAGAGAAGCGCTGAAGTTTCAGAAAACTACAAAGGAATTCAGTTTTTGAATTTGTCATATAAAATATTTACATCGATTCTGCTCAGCCATTTATTTGAATGGATACACTCTAATAATCTGCTCAATGGGTTCCAAGTTGGCTTCAGATCGAGACACTCCACCGTCGATCACATTTTTGTACTCTGCTCGATTGCTGACTCATTTCTGTCGAGAAATAAGAAACTATTTGCATTCTTGTGTATTTTGAAGCTGCTTTCGACTCCGTGGATCGTAATGCCCTATTTTACAAGCTTTTCCAGTAAGGAATATTACTTAAGTTCGGTATAGTAAAAAATTTATACAGAGCATCAGTTTGGAATGGCCAATGCTTATCAGACTGGTTCCAAACAAAATCAGGAGTTAGACAGGGCTGTGCACTCAGTCCAACATTGTTTGCACTCTTCATTGATGATATCGTCGAAGCATTATCAGCAGGAATCGAGTACACAGGCGTTAACATTAAAGCTCTTCACTTCGCTGACGACATTGTCCTGCTCGCGTATGCACCGCAGTCCCTTCAGCTAATGATAAATAAGCTTGCTGAGTCATAGTTTTAAGGAATGGTGGAGGAAGATCGGGGAAATTGAGCAATGGCACTATAATGGTGAAAGAGTAGAGTTGGTGAAAGAACACAAATATCTAGGAGTCTGCTTTACTAAGAACTTGAGCATGGAAAAACATATCACTGACAAACTTGTTAAGGTAAAAACAGCTATAAACGTAGCATGGAAGCAATGTTTTAATAATAACAAAATTACGCATGCCAGTAAATTCAGGGTTTTTGAAGCTCTATCGGCATCAGTTATGTTTTATGCGGCACAAGCTTGGGGAGGTCGAAAATATGAACAGGTGGAAAAACTGCTTCGATTTTACATTAAACAGATTTTCCACCTTGCTTCGAGTACACCAAACTTCATGATCATGTTGAAATTAGTTCTATCAGCATTATTTATAAAAACATTCAAGCTGCAGGTCGATTACATCCTCAGAGCTCTGGACATGACAAGTTATCGTCTGCCAAATAAAGTAGTTCTTCAAACAATCCAATCCCGAAGTGGATGGTGTGAAGACTGGATAGAACTTGCCGAGCAGGTGGATGTTGATCTAAACTACAGTAACGTTGCCTCTTGGAAACTAACTTTATATCGCCTAATAGCTCGTCTGGATGAAGCCTCAAGAGAATAACACACGGAGCAAGCCAAAAGCTCACTGCACCGCATGATTTACAGTAGACTAGACTCCGATCTCCGGGAAAGAAACTACTTATACGACAAATATAAAATCGAACAAATTTCGTTCATGTTCCGGCTAAGCGGAGAACTCTTTTATCTCAACTACATTCCTCACCGTGAGGACTTATCGATTTAATGCAACCTGTGCAACTTGAAAGAGCGCAAGGATGTTTTTCATTTTTTTGGGCGATGTTCGATACTGAGAAAAATAGGAAGACTTATCCTAGGCGGTGACTTTCTGTCAAATACTGAAATCATAAGCCTTCTACAGGAAATGGAAGTCACAAAGCATATTGGAAAACAGCACTTAAATATAGACATCGAATTTTAAATGAAGCCCTTTAATCTTAAACTGCACTTCCTTTTTTATAATTTATATAAAGCTATACTTTTAGTTGTAAATCAGGTAGACGGCAATTTCATGCATCATATTGGTTGTATTAACCAAATTATTGTTAAAAATATATGTTTAAATAAAACTAATCTTAATATGAAATCTAATCTACTTTGATATGATAACAAACTAATACAATACAAAAAAAAATTCTACAAATTGTTTTTATTTTTATAAACAAACAAAATTTAAAAGAAATTTTCACTTTGAATATTTTACGAACAAAAATAGATTTTATCTCCAAAACAATTTTATGCAACGAATAATTCATTTTTTAACAACTGGTAAAATGTTAAGAAAAATCGAATTGGCAGTTTTTTCTAACAAAAAAATAAAAATCTAAAAAAAAACATTGCTAAAAGGTGGGAAACATTGATATTTGACATTTGAGTCTTTTTTCAAAATTAAAGAATGTAATCTTATAAAAAGCATAGGTTCCAACATTCAGTAAAATTTTGGGAAAGGTCTAATTGACAGTTATTTTTACAAAACATAAAACCTAAGAAAATGTCTCAAACTTGTAAAAAATTGATTTTTGACTCAAATATCTTTTCAAAACATTAAAATTGGCTTCAAACCAACTTCATTTAATAGCAAATATTGCCTTTGGCATTCGGTAAATTTTTTTGAGAATCCAACAGCCGATTTTTTCGTAAATGCAAAATTGGTAAAAATTAATACTCGATTCTCAAAATCTGGTGCATTAATAAAGGTATACGCTCATGTTTCAAATTTCGATCAAAAGCGAATTGAATTTAATCGATTTCAAAAACATCGAAATTGATGCTAAGTGTCAGAACTGAAGGATCATCTATTTTTAATTTGCTTCGGAAGTAAAATTTTTTTTTGAAAATGGACGGAATATCATTGGAATTTTTAAGTGAAAAAAGGAAACAGAATTCAACAGAAAAAATAATAAGACGAATTTTGAGAGTCAAATCAAATATTCTCGATTTACCTGACACAACGTAAGTGTGTGAAAATTATGTAGTATTGTTCTGATAAATAATGTAAATTGATTTCGTCTTTTAAGCTTTCATTATAATTTTAGATTAAGCAAAGACGCTTTTTAATATGTTCAATCCTCCGGTTCCTAGCAGAAGGAAGCTACCAAAGATAAATTCACAGAAATAAAAACTGCGATTTGAATGCGTTCAAAAAATGGAACAAACCGAAATACAGAACATCCATTTGCCTTGTATATATATATATACAAAGCCATTTGCATGTTCAAAAATCACATTCACAAAAATGAATTTTGGAACACCCAAATTCACTTTTGCAAAGTGTATTCACAAAAAGTGAAATGCAAAACATGGGCAACAGTCTTCAAAATAATTTCATTCTGTGCTTAGGTTAGGTTAGGTTAAAGTGGCTGTTGGTTGGGAAGTCCAACACACTTAGACCAAAGTATAGTCCGTTGTGATACCACATGGATCAGTTGATCAGCTTAACTCGTGGAACCAATTGGAGCTCCGAATAAAGCGTACGAGACAAATAATGTCAGAATTTTTTAGATCGCTGGTATCGTTGAAGTAGTAGTTTCCAAGGTGGATTCTTCGTCTTTGCGATAAGGCAGGGCATGTGCACAGAAGATAAGAGATTGTCTCCTCCTCCTCCTCGTCCATGCAACTCCTATAAATATCATTTGCAGGGGCTCCAAGTCGAATAGCATGCCTTCTTATTAAGCAGTGTCCTGTCAGGACACCTATAACGTAGCTAATGTGCAATCTACTCAGAGAGATTAATTGTTTTGAGTGCCTGGCGCTAAGATTAGGCCAAATTAGTTTTGTCGCAAAACAGGTGGTGGTGTTATTCCACCTTAAGTTTGTTTTCTCTCTGGTATCTTCCTTTAGCATGAGTTTACATGTAGCTAATGGGATACCTATGCTAGCATTGTGAGCCAGCAGAGGTAAAGTTGTTCCGCTTTTTGCTAGTTCGTCAGCTTTGCAATTTCCTGGAATGTCTCTATGGCCCGGCACACAGAAAAGGTGAAGAGATGATCGACAATTTAGGACTGTTAGTGAGTTAGTGTAGACAAAGCCTAGGGACTTTAACGCAGCTTGGCTATCCGAGAAGATGCTTACATCATTAGTTGATATAACGTTTTCTCCAAGCCATGATAGGACTTCTTTTAAAGCCAGGATTTCAGCTTGAAATACGCTACAATGATCGGGTAGACGAAAGGAAAGACTTAAGTTTAGTCTATCTGAGTATACGCCTCCACCAACCCCATCCTCCGTTTTTGATCCATCTATATAAAAGTTTATAGGATCATCTTTCAAAAATTATGTTTTCTCCCAAGAAGACCTGGGAGGTATAGTCACTTTTAAGCTATAGTTATTAAACTGAGGATGGGGTATGGTGCAGTCAATATTACTGTTTATAGTTCTTAACGAGTTCAAAATAGTGGTGTGGCCAATTCCATTATTGATCCACTGAGAGGAGCCTTGAAGCCGTATGGCTGTATTAGCAGCCGTTTGCTTAATGAAAATGTCTAGCGGTATTAGATGGAACAGAACATAAAGTGAGGCCGAGGAGGTAGAGCGAAGTGCTCCTCCCATACACAGGCAGGATGTTCGTTGGACTTTGCTGAGTTTATCGCGAGTTGTCGCTTTATTTAGCGCCGTCCACCATACCGCTACTCCATAAGTATGGATCGGCCTCATGACCGACATATATATCCAGTGTGCAATGCGGCGCTGTAGGCCCCATTTATTGACAATGGCCTTTTTACAGGAGAACAGGGCTACTGTTCCCTTGTTTATTCCCTCTTGAATAAAAGGTTTCCAACTTAATTTCTTGCCCAAAATAAGACCCAAGTATTTTGCTTATTCAGCAAATTTAAGTGGTACACCGTTTATGAGGGGAGGGTTAATGAGTGTGACTTTGTATTTCCTTGTGAAACGGACAAGGTCGATTTTTTGTGGGTTAACGCCTATAGTCCACACCGATTTGCCCATCTGGTGAGCTTATTTTAAGCGTTTTGTATAAGATTTCTTTTAATATATTGGGATATTTACCCGTTACTGCAATTACAACATAGTCCGCATAAGCAAACACTCTGTATCCCTTTCTTTCTAGAGTAATTCATTTATTACTAAGTTCCAAAGGAGAGGGGATAAGACACCACCTTGTGGCGTACCTCTGCTGACACAACTTTGTTCAGTAGATCGACCAATTTTGACTTGATAATTCTGCTTATCAGCATCTGATTAATCAGTTCGCTGATCGACTTATCTACCTTCAGAGATGTCAATACACGTGCAATTGCAGATGTGTCGACATTGTTAAATGCAACTTCTATACCTAAGAAGGCAACTAGTTGTACTCTTTATAATGGAGGGAATATTCGATTGTACATACTATACTGTGTAGAGCCGTTTCAACTGATTTCCCTTTGTTGTAGGCGTGTTGCGCCTTTGAAAGGAGGGACTTATCAATACTTGCCCTTAAGTGGATATCGATCAAACGTTGAAAAGTCTTAAGAAGGAATGATGATAGGCTGATAGGTTTTAGATCTTTAGGGTTAACGTGGCTGGATTGTTCATTCTGTGCTTAGTTTTCTTAGAAATATAAAATTTGTATTTGTTCATAGAAATCAAAAACTTTTATGAAATGGTACTAAAATTGGTAAAAACTGGATTTCGACTTGATGACAAAAATTGATTTTGAGATCAAATTTTTATTTTAACGTATGCAAAATATTGTTGGTAGTTTTTAGTTAATTTTTTTTAGAAAAATTTAACTGACAACTGAGACTGATATGCTTTGCTTAAAAGTTTGTAGGTTTTTGTGTCGGGTTTAAATAGTTGTCAGTTCAATTATTCTTAAAAATTTTACAATTACCAACTTTTTTTTGCATGTAAAGAAATAGTTTGAGAGATATCAAGAACCGAACATCAATTTTTACCAAATTTACGTACAAATTTTTTTTATGAAAAACGGACTGTTGGATTTTTATAAAAAAAAACACTGAATATCGAAAATAATATTTTCTTTGAAATAAAAAAGTTTGAAGACAACATTTTTTTTTGAGACGAAAATAAATTTTTACGAACTTTTAGAAATGCTTTTCTTAGGTTTTTAATTTTCGTTCAAATCAAATGGGGTGGCGCAACAGTTCGTTGTGAACCAGGGCCTAGTGACTTACAACTCTCAACCATTCCTTTGTGCGAGTAATGTTGTCAGGAATGGAGGGGACCTACAATTTTATGCCGAATCCGAACGGCTAGTTTGAGAAAGCACTTTTTCATGACAAGAATTACTCTTGAAGGATTTGTCAATTCCTCGCAAGAGGCAGTACCCGCGAAAATTATTTTTTTTTTTTTTTTTAATTAAGGTGGCACAGGCAGGGATTGAACCCAAGACCCCTTGCATGACAGTCCAACGCACTAACCATCATGCCACGGGTACTACTTTTAATTTTCGTTAAGAAACTTTAAATTCGATTTTTCAAAAAAAAGTTAATTAAATGTTCAAAACAATATTACTATATAAAATTGGATTTAAACCAAAATCTCAACGTTTTGAAAAGTTATTTGTGTCGAAAATCTGTTTTTATCAACTTTGAGGAATGTTTTTTCAGGTTTTCGTTTTTATAAAAAAACTGTCAATTCGATTTTTCTCAAAATTTTACCAGATACTGAAACCGTTATTTTTCGTTGCGCAGCATTGTTTTGGAGATAAATCATTTTTCATCCGTAAAATGTTAAAGGTGACAATTTTGTTGATTTATAAAAAAACGTTTTTTTTTAAATTTACCTGTTTGGTATCACATTACAATATATTCTATGTAATTGAATTCAAGTTTCTAGCGTTTTTGGTTCGTAAGATGTTTAGGGTTAGCCAAAATGTTGTCCTTTTTTTAAACTGCTATGGTAGAAACACCACCCATGCAATTTTCTTGAGAGCCCTTTCTGCATCTTTCTGCTTTATTATCTGTATATAACAAAACTTATTTGAAATCGATATCTCTTCTGGTTCTTGAGCTATGGACGACGAAAAAACGTAGCGAACGTACGGACGTACGATTTATTTTTTGAAAAATTCATCTGACAACTTAAAAAGAAAAACACGAAAACCTACAAAAAACGCTGGAATGCCCTCGGTATCAGTAGGCAATTCCATTACTGGATCTCGAGATTTTGGGTTTTCTGGATCCTGGGATTTTGGTGTTTTTATTCTGAATCCAAACCTATGTATTTACAATAAAATTAAAATGTTAATGTCAAAGATCTTCAGAAATATTTGAGTTTGAAAGCAGTTTCCTTGAAAAATCATAACAGCATAATACTAATCATACATTACTACACTTTTGTTAGAATTATTCTTTAAATACAAAACATTATATCTGGCTGCAATTAAAAAGTCCTATTTCAATTAAGATCCTCATAGTATACTCGTATGTTGACAGGTGCTTCAATAACCCATATTCCCGGATAAAATGAAAAAACAGTTCTGAAAACTTTATACAACATATAAGTATGCAAAGTAAAAATATGCCTAAATCTCTTGATTATGACTCTCTAATAAATTACACCTGCTACCTTATAAGCAGAGTAAGTGTTACCCCAAACAATTAAATCATAACACTCGTCATTCTATGAAAGTTTAACAATTTGAATGGATACCCATTTTCGGCCCAACTTTTAATTACAACTTAATTTTTTTTGTCTAAACGCATTTATATTCCTTTATTTGAGCTTTCTACTTCTATTTATAAAATCAGGCGCACTTAAAATTGGAATAATATACGTAGTAATCCTTAATCCAAATTCCAAATCGTATCCCACACACTGGGTGATGTGTTGTGTTCACATCATTGGAAGGGTATACTCTACACATCCCTCTAAACAAGCGTAATATCGAGGAACACAAATTATGCCACTGAAAAGTTCGCATCGATATCCTGATATTGCCATAATTCAATTAAATCAGGATCAACAAAAAACCCAATGATTAACTGTTATTGAACGGCAAGATACTCGACAAACTTTGTGTTAAACCAAATCGATTTCTGCCTAAAAATATTTATTACGATTAAGAATATTTAACTTTGAAATACGACTCTCCAAAAACCTTATAAGGACACAACAACATACAAACACATAGAAATGAACATAAATAATAGATACTCGTACAATATACATTCATATGTGTGTATGAGTATCTTCAATAAAAAAATGAGTGTTAAATGCCTTTTATTAACGCTTCAACAATTTAATGCCAAACAAAGGACGTAATTAATTTTATGCTATGTTTTTTTTTGTATAGTTTCAAAATAAATAAATGTTTGTTTTGTTTGCAAATTAATTAATATGCTTTTAAAGAAAAAACAATATCTGCGTTAGATGAAATTGTGTTCAGTAAATGACAAATCCTTATCCCTAGGTTATTTTATGACCTTAAAGGGATGAGCAAATATCCTTTTAAAATAGTTTTGAGGGTCTGTTAGTTCAACGGCAATGTTGTGAGTTCTTTACATACAAAAGAAATGAAAAAAATCATCATATATTCTCGGAACGCAAAAGCGGAAATGAAACTTCTTTTTCACTTTCTCCCGTTATATTAAAGAAAAATGTTCGTATGCAAAATCATTGAGAATTTGAAAAATAGTAAAATCAAACAAGATAGACGATATCATATTTATTCAGAAGATACAAAATACGGATTTATAAAGTTTTACTAAGGGAACATATGAATACTTTTTTTATTTCTGTTTTTAATAAAATGTTTATTTAATAATGTGATGAAAAGAATTTATTGAAAGACCATCGTTTGTCCAATTTTTTGATGTCCCGAGAAGAAGTATTCAAATCGTCAGATTGAAACAGAAATGCAAATCAGCTCAGGGATATTGTAACATATTTATTTCACTTAAAAAAAAGCTGAAAATTTTGTACATAACATTCTGTCCTATTTAAAGGATGGTTTCTTTAGTTGGTTTGCAAAGAACTATCAAATCTTTCAAAAATAATGTTTTACATAAAAGTGCTTCCCAAATCAAGAGTTCGGATTTGGTATTAGACATGAGGTCCCTTTTTTCTGTTTCTGTCATGGTTGAAAACTTTGAGTCACAAGACCGAAGCTCGTCATGAGTTTTAGTATAATAAACTTTGTATATTTTTTTTTTTTTGGTTCAAGGATATCCTGAACTATTTCGGTACAAGTGAAACATCTTTCTTAATCGCTCAAAATACACCAAAAGTGGTCCGCTGAACCATTGGGATAGGGCGAGTATTACGAGCAAAAATTGAATTTGAAGCCTCTAAACATGCGGTTACCGCCTTCGAATTTCAGTAGGAAATGTTTATAATTCGCAGAATTTCCCCGAACAGTTCGATGATTAGTTTAAGGTTGCGTTCATAAACCAAATTCAGAATTTTCTAGTGCCTTAAAAAAATTAAAAAATCTATAAAAGAGGGTTCTAGTTATAGTATTGTGTCTGGTTGCAGTTTTATATTTTCAAAATTAAATAAAAGATAATCTATTTGATATATTTTTTTATTTGAAATATAAATCGACGAACTAATAACGTGGATTTAAATTTTTGAACATTATGTTATACAAATATCTTTTTCGAGTTGCTCGCAAGATTCAAAATGGAACATCGTGTTACGGGCCAAACCCTACAGCAAATTTCATTCGCTTGCTTTCATTTCTCGGCGAATACTTTTCTTTAGGTTCACTTGAGTTCGGGAACTGTTGCTGTAAGATGTCTCTTTGAGATAGCCCCATACAAAAAAATCCATTGGGATTAAGTCGGAGGACCTCGGTAGCCACGGGATGTCAACAAAGCTTTTAGAAAAAGCTTCCCAAAGCAAGTTTATCGAACATTTAGCCGTGTGTTCGGTCGCACCACCCTGTTGAAACCACGTGTGCGATGAAAACGATGGATTAGATTTCAAGTTCAACAAAAAGAAATCTGTTATCATACGTCAGTAACTGTCACTATTGACATGTGTGTCCTGGGTCGAACATTCTCGAAGAAAATGGTCCAATAATCCCATGCGTGGATAAGGCGCACCAAACAGTTACCCGGAACAATGCCTTGGCTTTTTGTGTTTCAGTTGAGTTTTTATTTTCGAATCACAACGTTTCTCGCTTATTTTTATATTTGAAATTGAAAACTATTTTATATTTAAAGTCGACAAAAACTGAAGGTTTCCCAAAAAATAAAAAAAAAATGGCGTGAGCCCCGGAAATCAATGAAGAATCTGATCAAATTGTTGTGCATTTTTTTAAAAGTTAAATTTTTGTTGTGTCAAATTATTTTGCATCAGTTTACTTTTTGTAACTTCAAAAGGCATTTCAAATTAACAAAATCAACATTTTAATTGAATACAGACTTTAGAACACAAAAAGACAAATAACATCACATTTTTTCTCACCCCTAATGTCAGTCTCTTTATTTGAGTTTTAAAATAAATGGTATTAAAAATATTTATTTTGAATTAGTGAATGTAACTTTAAAAAATATTTAAAAGTATACATTCCACTCCCATCCCATCAACCTACCCCAACTGATGCCACAATCAAAAAAGAGTTAAAAAACCAACAAATATAACACCAACAGTTAGTTTTTGTACGCCGCCTATGGCAGCTGTATTGTACGTGTATTGCACAATGTTCTGTACATAGTTTTATTTTTGTTTCAGTGCGATTGATGTTATGTATTTACATATGAACAGAACATTCAATATCGACAGTTTTGAATATTTCCCTCACGTTGCAAAAACTATGTTCCTATGTTTTATTATACTATATTTTTTAAAAGAAGGACATTTGCAACAAATGCCAACGGTGTATCATTTGTGCTTTTTATTTGTTTTTATTTTTGTTTATTATTTTTGTCTCCGTACTTCATGGCCTCGGGAGCTTGAAGTTCTGGATTTTGGGAAATATTTTGGAACAATATGCATAATAGCTGGCGTTTCCGGATTTGAAACTGTCCGCTGGCGCTGTCAACAACGGAAAGCAAAAGTATTTATTTTTATTGGATTTGAATCACTACTCGTATGTTCGTATATCTAGAGAAGAGAGAACCCTGCTTAAATTTTCGTCCTTAATTCGTTTTTTATTTATAGCCCGATGATGTTTGTTTAATGAGAATGATGATTGATAGCAAGTGAATATTACATTTTAAGTCGAGCACTCTTGTACGAAGAATTTGTATTTTTACTTTCGTCCAAAAAAACAAAGCCAACGGAAAAGCTGTTACTTCTCGTTGTGTTTGAAAATTAAAAAAAAAATTAATATTTTTTGTATTCTCATTCAATTGTTTCGTAATAAAACCATTCATCAAAATACAGACGTTTTTTTTAAATAAGTGTGTAAAGAGTAATATTTTTGGGAAAATGCCCATATTGCTGCAGATTGTGGAGACCGGTGTCTATTTCTGACTACAGACGGAATTATTTATGTTTGCTTCTTGAAATCATTGTTGATTAATATCTTTTATAACGGTTGATTCTTTTGACGCGTGGTTTTCAATTCCATGCCTTTTTCGGAGTTGGTCTTTTCGATAGCCCTCACTTGATTTGAGCTCAGCTTAATTTGTTATTTCATAATGAATCAACTTATTCGCTTAACTTAGTACATAAGCCCGAAAATAATGACCGCTAATGCTGACATTCATCCTACTACTTTGGTAGCTATATTTGGATAAAAGTGGTCAAAAACTGGGTTTGTCTTTAATTCATTAAACTTCTTGCATCACTTTAGAAAACCAAACATCTTGCAGCCTTTTTGGCGACATCGCGTATGTGATCGTTCCATAAGAGGTGGTTGGTAGTACATATATCGAGAATATCGAGATGTTCAGTCTCCTCGATGCAAGTGCCATCCAGGACAAATTTAATTTTGAAAACCAGATACAGCGTTTTCGAAATGGTTTCCAAATTGTTTACTCCTTATTTGTGGCCTTCGTGAATTGCCCTGATAATTTTTGTAATAACAACAATTTAAAAACAATTAGTTAAAACGTTTACCTTGCTTGTTTTTTTAAATCTTAATTTATAAGACTTTGAAAAATATATGTATATGCACATTGGCTACAGCAGAGTAGTGTCAGTCTTTTCTCAATTTTTGTGGGATATAAGGAGATGATACTACTTTTGGAGCTTCCGAGACGCGACCAAAACGAGAGTTCATATTTTGTACTAAAATCTGCTAAGTATCTTGTCAGTCTTTTCGTATTCTACATAATTCTTTTGGATAGGAAAAAATTATGTCAAATTAATAATTTCATAAATATTTGATTTCTTATGAAGACATGAATTTCATAAACTTTTTGACTTGAGAATTGTCTTTATCAGTGACTACAAAGTTTTACTTGTGACATATAGGAACTAAATATATGGCAAGTCTTGAATTTGTATAAAGATTCGAACTTCAGATTTTAATCAAATGTGACATTACAATGGTAGAGAAGTGGGAAAAAATGAGTCCCCCAATTACGTCCGTCTGTTTTTCGGTCCTCGCCCCTACAGAACAAACCATTCGGTCGATTGACTTCAAATTTAGAAAATAAGGTTTTGAGCCGTTTTGCGTTGGACATTTTTTTTCATTTTTTAAACGATATGTTTCTTTTTAATTGTTGCTAAAATTTGTTTTCAATTTGGCTTCTTTCAATATAGAAAACAGCACGAGCTGTAATACTGTCTCAATAATATTCAATGATCAAAAACCTCAATGTTTTTATTAACTTCCCATAGGAAGTTATTGTAATGGGTCCGACTTGAAATAGAATTTTAAACATTTCTCGACGTTTCATGGTCCCTATACTCGAAATAAATTTTTTTTAGAAAGACGTCTTTGCGTGCGTGCGTTCGTACGTCAGTGCGTCCGTACGTTCGCGACGTTTTTTTCGTTGTGCATACCTTAAGAACAAGCAGAGATATCGACTTCAAAAAAGTTTGTGTATACAGATAATAATGCAGAAAGATGCAGAAATGGCTCTCAAGAAAATGTTTCGGGTGGTTTTTTTACCATAGCAGTTTAAAACAAAAAGTTGAAAATTTTGGTTAACCCTAAATATCTTACGAATCAAAAACGATAGAGACTTGAATTAAATTCTATATAATATATTGTAACGTTATAATAAAAATGTAGGTACATTAATATTAACGATTTTTTTAATAAAACAAAAAAGTTGAAAAAAAAAATTGTCACCTCGAATATTTGACGAATACAAATTGATGTTATCTCCAAAAGAATTGGAGCAACGAAAAATAACGTTTTTAACATCTGGTAAGATTTTGAGAAAAATCTAATTGACAGTTTTTACAAAAATTAAACACCTTAACAAAAAAATTAAAAAGAGGCTGGGATGCGACCCACACTGATAACTTCCCATCCCGTCTGTTGATTTGTCTTGCTTAAAAGTTTGTCTATATATACTGGTATCAATTTTTACCAAATTTGCGTACTATTTTTTGTAGATTTTATTTTTTTATGAAAAAACGGATTATTGGATTTTTATATAAAAATTACTGAATATCGAAAACAATATTTTCTGTGAAATTAAATAAGTTTGAAACCAATATTTTTAATTTTTGAAAAGCTATTTGAGTCGTAAGTAATTTTTTACCAAGTTTTAGTATTGTTTTTTTTTAGAGTTTTATTTTTTGAAAAAAAAAAACTGTGAATTCGATTTTTCTCAAAATGTATCTGAATATTGATAAAAGATAAAATTAGTTTGAAAACAATATCTACAATTTTTGAAAAGATATTTGAGTCAAAATCATTTTTTACCAACTTTTATTCATTTTTTTTATGTTTTTATTTTTTGTAAAGAAAACTGTTAATTCGATTTTTCTCAAGATTTTTGAAAATGTTAAAAACAATAATTCTTATAAGTTAAAATAAGTTTGAAGCCTAAATTTTAAGTTTTTGAAAAGAAATTTGAGTCGATATTCAATTTTTACTAACTTTGAGTTATGTTTTTTTTTTAGATTTTTATTTCTTATAAAAAAACTGTCAATTCCAAAATTGGTTTGGAGATGAAATCATATTTCAGTCGTAAAATTTTGGAGGTGACAATTTTTTTTTCAGTTTTTTTTTTGGTTTATAAAAAAAACCTTATATTGTTTTTTTCAAATTATTTTTATTTCATCAAATTATAATTATTTTCTTTGATATTACGTTACAATATATTATATAAAATTTAATTCAAGTCTCTAGCGTTTTTGGTTTGTAAGATATTTACGGTTAACCAAAACTTTCACCTTTTTTTCAAACATCTATGGTAAAAAAACCACCCACGCAATTTTCTTGAGATCCCTTTCTGCATCTTTCTGCCTTATTAGCTGTATACCAAAATTTATTTGAAGTCGATATCTCTTCTGGTTCTTGAGCTATGGAGGACGAAAATGTAGAGAAATGTCAAAATTTTCAATTTGACAAATCGGACCCATTACAATAACTTCCTATGGGAAGTTAATAAAAATTGGTAAGAATTCGTTTTCGACTAAAAATCTATTTAACAAAACTACATTTTCAAACTTAACTATTCCTTTATATGAAAAACATTGTTATTTATTTTAAAATCTTTAGGAATAATTCAACTTTTTTAACCCAACCCTACAAACTTTTAAGCAAGACAAATCGACAGACGGGATGAGAAGTTATCAATGTGGGTCGCATACCAGCCTCTTTCTTAATCTAAAAATACTCTTTGGATACATGATCAAGTTTGGAGGATCTAGTTCGAGTCGTCCATTTTTTTTTTTGTTTGTGACAGCTTACTCCAGTTATTAAAATCATAAAGTTTGGTTGGGTCTTCTCTCGGGGCCAGCAAAAGTGGCACATGCAGACAATGAACCCAAAACCTCTGGCATGACAGTCACACGCACTAACCATCACTCCAAGGGTACTACTGTTACCTGCACAAACGGAAGAGTTTTTCAGAGATGGCAAAATAGACATGGCTCTATTTAGTTCTTCTCTGTAGATGCTGCCATATGCGGCCTTGAAATCGTTCAAGAGATGGTTCTGTCGTAATGTGAATATTTGATCGACTGTGGACTTTCCTGGTCTAACCCACACTGATAACGACCTATTAGGTTGATGACGATGAACTTTATACTTTCACATATTACGACTGAGAAGATTTTGTAAGCGATGTTATAAGTAGACTGATTCCTCTACAGATGGTGCAGTTTAGAGGGTCTCCTTTTTTCAGTGTTGGGAAAACAATACTGAGGTTCCTTTCATTGGGCATGCATTCTTCTGACTATATCTGATAGATAAATTTTTGAATTGTCCTAATCAACTTATCTCCAGCTGGTGTGAAGAGTTCAGTATTCAAGCCATCTGCTGCAGTGGTTTTGTTAGAGTTCAGCTTTGATATGGCAATATTTACTTCATATAGGTCGGGAAGACGGAATTTTTGGTATTCGTCGCCTATATTGAATGGATCATCCTGCCTGACAGGGGAATTCGGTTCGTCATCGCCGTCTGCAGAAGTGGTCCTTCCCTACCATATTCACATACCATTGACTGCGGTTTTACTATGATGTTTCCATTTTCGTATTTGCAGCCTTCGATTCGAGGTTTATGTACTTGTGAATTTTGTTTAACCTCTCTTTTTCCTTCTAAGAAGTCGATGTTACCAACTTTGCACTCCACCAGTTTCGGATTATGAGAGAGTGTACTGTATTTTGAATACCTTCTATTACCATAATGTCAACTTTAATAAAATTCCATGTAGCTTGTACCTGCGTTCGGTATTCGTTTTGAATTCTTTATTATCGTATTCTTTATGTTGATTCAGATAACTGATTATCAAAATAGGCACTCAGTAAATATTATTCAAAAATTCAAACTTTGTAACAATTTTGGATTCTTACAATGATTTTTAATATCAAAATTCAAGTTCACATTTAAATATTACAATAAAAAATGGCACTGGATTAAAACTCCTTTACTTTTCCTATAATTATGCTAATTCACAGAAACAATAACAATTTTTATTTTATTTTTATTGTCTTGTTGAGAATTAATATATTCAATTCATCGTCTTAAATTGCGTGCATATCTGAGAATCCTCATTACACAAATATTTAATATTCAGGCCAAGCCAGCAACTGTCGTTATATAAACATTTAATTCTATTCCACAAAATTATTTCCATCCACTGTGTATTTATGTCGTCATATTAACCAAACTAATCACTGATGTTCTATTTAATTACACCAAATAACTGTTATGTGTTCTTATGCAACTCAAACTAGGATCACATTAATCAAAGTTAAACAAGGCCATTTCATTTCTGTATAACTAGCTGATGGTCATTTGTCCTGTTGGCCCTTGGACTCCTTCCTTCTGCAAAAACAAGTTTCATAACTTTAAGTAACATTTTAGATATAAGAAAAATAAATTCTCCCACTTTGGTTAGTAGGTACCTAAGTGCTTAAAAGACAACTTATCTACAACAAAATGATCTCCAACCAAAAGGGATTATCTCTTATATTTCAATGGCTTACCACTATAACATGATGAAGATAACAAAAAGACACGAAGGGTCCTTCCTTCTCCATTCCGTTTTGTCTGTGTTTGAGTCTGACTGTGCGGACTGTCAGGGAGTACATTTGTCCGTTTCCCACATTCATTTCATCCTCCCCCATCCATCTCTGCTTTATGTCTCTTGTTCTGAGATTTATTCGTCCTTTTTTCAGCCTATAAAAATTCCACAGCATGTTATGCTATAAACCAGGGAACTCCAAAGTGTATAGGAGGTACCTAACCTACCACCATCAGCTTATGGCCGAAAACGAAAAGCATCACCGAAGCGAAGGAGCAACTAGAAATCTGTGATTTTGAAAATTCAAACAAAAGAAGGGATTCGTTGACACAAACAATATACGAAGTAGCTGACAAAATGTTTGTGTGTTTGTGTGTGGATAAAATATTTGTTTTCTTTCACCAAAAATAAATTATATATTTTTTATTCTTTCCTCTCCTGTCTCCCCCTTCGTCGTCGGTCGTAGGTCCAAAGGATGTGCTTTTGTCTGTTTTTTTTTTTGTTGGTAAAAAGTTAAGATATTATTCTTTCAAATTCGACACATCCTTGGGTTGTTTTTTTCTTCCTTGCCGTAATAATACATAAATATTCTCCATTGCACAATAAATCAAGATATTTTCATTTCAATTTTTATTAAAAATCAACGTCAATTAATTTAAGTGAAATGATGGTTTCAGCAAGTTTGCTTTGAAAACGAGAACGAGAACGAACACGAGCAATCTAATGTAGTATGAATGAATGAGCAGAAAGCGTTTTGTATTAATTTTTCGTAATTTTTCAAAAAAAGATTTACAGCATTCCATCCATCATTTATGCTTTTTACACATCACGACTCAAACTCGCACGCACCTAAATACTCGTAAGATTTTTCAAAAATAAAAATTCGTTTCTCATTGCCATTCTAGCTTTAGGTTAAGTTATAGGAATATAAGACGTGGGATAAAGATGAATGAGCAGAAAAACATTATTACTTGTTATTATTTTATTTTTTTTTTCTAGAAGCTTACGAATATATCTGGGGCTAAGAATAAAAGATGGGATTTTTAAATTTATAGGCTTGTGATTTTTGTGTGCTTAGAAGGTTTTTGATTGAAATTAAGCCATGAATCATCTAAGGTAAGTTCCAACCTGTTGTGTGATTTCTAAAAAAAACATCAAATTATTTTTAACTAAAAATAAATTTCCCAAAAATATATGGCAAAGTGAAATAAAGTGATACAAATATTCGCATAGTATTACGAACCTGATTATAAGACATTTTGCATTTACGTGATATTTTTGTGTTTAAATAAAAACAATCTAGTTTTTTGCTTTATACACTAGTTTGAAGTAAACTTCTAAAAATTAAACTATGGTTATATTTTCGAAAATTTATTTGAAATAAAATTAGTGTAATGTTCAATTATTTGACCCTAAAAACCAGAACTTGGAATCGTCAAGAAATGACAAAATTTTCAATTGGATAAATTAAACCGACCAAAATAACTTCCACCAAAGGATGAGTGAAAAACCTGCTCGACTAAAATTAGAAGCTTTTCACAATTTAATTTAAACATTTATATCCATACTTAGTTTGAACAATCCTTTAAAAGGCACAAGCTCTATAAAAGTTTGTAAAGTTTGGGTGGTACGAAATAAAATGTCTAAACAAATGTTTATGTATGCAAAATGTTAAAGTTACCAGCTATTTTTACTTGTGACGTCACAAGCTGGCAAGTTTTTCATTTGTACACAATTTATAACTCAAAATTTCAATCAAAGGTCAGCGATTTTGTCCATCTATCTGTCGGTCTTCGCCCCTACAGTCATTCAACCATTAATTCAATTGAGTCAATTTAAGAAGTTATGGTTTTAAGCAGAATTGTGTTTAAAAAAAAAACAGCAATCGTCAAAAACCGAAAATTCAACTTTTTTTTTGTAAAACTCAATACCTTAAAAACTTTTCAACATTTTTAAATGAAATTCAAGGGCTGCCCTCGAAATACTTCATTGGACAAAATGCTGTATTTAAAATACTCTATATCAAAATACTGGAAGTACCCGTGGCATGATGGTTAGTGCCGGAGATCTTGGCTGCGATCGCCGCCTGTCCCATCCAAAGATTTTTTTACGGGTACTGCCTACACCTACTTTCGATTAGGTGATAAATGCTACAGGAGTAATTCATGTCGTGCTTTCTCAAATTAGCCGTTCGGATTCGGCTTAAAACTGTAGGCCTCCTCCATCCCTAACAACAATACAAAGTGATGGTTGAAAGTTGTTAGTCACCAAGCATTAGTTCTCAACGGACTATTGCGCCACCCAATTTATTTTTTTAATATATCAAAAAACTGTATTACAGAACTCATGTATGATCGAAATTCTGGGGCCCTACTCGATTCTTCAATTTGACTACTAATTGAATAGTTCTAGTAGTGCCAACTTTATTGTTATGAACCTTCAAATAAACGAGGAACTACGTAACTCGAAAGTAGAATTCAAAGCAAGGCAAAATCGGAAATAATCCCTCATCAAATGTGTTTCAGAGCGAATTTTTTTTGTCAATGTATGCAAAATGTTAAAGTTACCAGCTATTTTTACTTGTGACGTCACAAGCTGGCAAGTTTTTCATTTCAATCAAAGGTCAGCGATTTTGTCCATCTATCTGTCGGCCTTCGCCTCTACAGTCATTCAACCATTAATTCAATTGAGTCAATTTAAGAAGTTATGGTTTTAAGCAGAATTGTGTTTAAAAAAAAAACAGCAATCGTCAAAAACCGAAAATTCAACTTTTTTTTTGTAAAACTCAATACCTTAAAAACTTTTCAACATTTTTAAATGAAATTCAAGGGCTGGCCTCGAAATACTTTATTGGACAAAATGCTGTATTTAAAATACTCTATATCAAAATACTGGAAGTACCCGTGGCCAATTTTTTTTGTCAAAGTGTACGTAAAAAGTTTTAAATTGAAAATATGCAATTAATATGAATTCGAAAGTTTTTCATTCTCTGCATTTCAAAATTCTCCAATTTTTGTTTGTATTGAAAAATACTGTAAAAAGTTTAAAAAGAAAGATCGTTTTGATAAGTGCGCACTTTTCTTGTCAAAACGAATTTTTGAATTTTAAGTATCATACAAATTTTTAACTTACTCTACTCGCTCAAGTTATCAAGTGCTGGTTTTTTCTAAAAAAACAGAACTATCAAAATAACTTTACAAGAATACAAATTTGGACAGTCTTATGGTATGCAGGGGTCTTTACTCTACATACAAAATTTTAGTCTTGCCGTGTTTCAAAATACAGAATTTAAGACACACAAAAAGTGACCAAACAGGATATTTCAGAATTTTGATCACAGAACTCTGAAAAACAGTATTTTTACCTTCTTAAGATTAGTATTATTTTATTATTAGTGTTAATTTATCTTTTCTTACAAAATGGCAATCGCACAATTAACATAGATATGGTTTCGATACCTTACTGATTTCAATAATATGTTTGAAAACAAAAATTTGAAAGAACGTGATCAAATATAATTGGAAGGACAAGCTAATGGTAAAAACCATCATCATGATTAAATAGTAAAAATTCTTAGAATAAGCTGGGTACGAGAGTAGAGATGGTAGTTTTTCTAAACAAATTATTTCCAAGATACATTTTATAAATAAATCGATGTCTCAGCATGCTTACTGCAATGGGAAAACAATAGAAACAGCCTCCCACACTCTCGTAAGAATCATCGAATACCCCAAGCAAATGGAATATACTATGGTGGCCCTCCTGGATACGCACTTCTACTATGACGACCCCAAACGTCGGATACTCACTCTGTGAGTTGATTAATCTAATGCTAAAAAAGCAGGACCATCAACTCTCAGATGGGGGATTTTTGAACGAAAGGGTCTGTCAGTAGAGGCACTCCGCAGAGTGGTGTTCTGTCCCCTCTCCTGTGGAACATAGTGGTTAACGAACTATTAATATCCCTTGAGAGGGAAGGCTACAGAGTGGTTGCATATGCCGATGATGTTGCTATCGCCGTCACAAAAGAACATACCAATACACTGAGAGACCTCCTCCAAAACGCACTCAATATGCTCACTAGATGGGCTGATTACTGCGGACTTAGTATTAATCCTCAAAAAACAGACCTCTTCCTTTTTACACGTAAATACAAGATCCCAGTAATTGTACCTCCTTCAATAAAAGGTGTACCACTTATTTTTACCAATGAAGCCAAATATCTTGGTCTGATATTGGACTAAAATTTAAGTTTTAAACCTAATTTTCAGGGAAGAGTTAAAAAAGCTGCAGTAGCTCTTTTCCTTTGCAAGAAAGCTGTAGGAACCAAATGGGGTTTTCAACGTTGCATAACCTATTGGATATACACATCGGTCATCCGACCAATAATTGTGTACGGGGTTGCAGTATGGTGGACTCCACTGGAGAAAGTCACATACTAAGAGCAGAGTCCAACGCACTGCATGTCTCTGCATAAGCGGGGCATTGAGAACCACACCCTCAGCAGCGTTAGACACTCTCCTTCATCTGACACCCCTCGACATCTTCAGTAAACAAGTGGCAGCGAGAACAGCGATAAGACTCCACGCCTCATCTCAATGGACCAACAACAATGTGGGGCACTCCATCATTTTGAACCTTTTTGGTTCTATACCAAAGTAAATAGACTACACTATTCTAAAACCCCAAATTGGAAAAAACTTCCAGGTATCCATTCCATCCAGAGATGAATGGGAAGACAAAAAACTCCTGGATAACAAAAGTATTCATTTTTATACAGATGGATCCAAGTAGTGTGTACTCAGAAAAGCTTAATCTAAGCATCTCATTTCCACCTCCCTAATCATTGTAGCGTCTTCCAAGCGGAAATTTTAGCGATCAAAGAGGTTCTTTCCTGGCTAAGAGAATACGTGATATCAACTTCTGATATCCGCATCTTCTCTTACAGTCAGGCTACTATTAAATCAATTGACGGTGTCTCAAGCAAATCTGAAACGGCCCTCGATTGTCGATCATCTCTTATGGAGATGGCGCAGCAATTTAACATTCACCTCTGGGTGCAGGGCCACAAGTACATCACAGGAAATTGTAGAGCCGATGAACTCGCTAAAAATGGAACCGTCATACCTGGAGAAGATAGCTACCGATAGCTACATGTAAACTTCTGCTAAAATGAAACCGCTTTTGCGATAACAAACTCTATGTGGTACAATTTACCAACATGCACAGCCACAAAACTCATTTGGCCTTCACTGGACCTAAAGCGTTCTAAAGATTTGCTATCTCAAAGCAGACTTAATATATTAACTCTCAAATAGGTGTCCTTACGGGACAGCCTTTTGATAATCCCAGTAAACTAGCTAAAAAGGATATCAAATATCTTTTTCGCTTTATAAAAAGCTCAAATGGTTAGACTAGTCAGAAGTAATTATCTAGATTCATGTGGAATCACAATGGGTTTTTTCTGTTGGCCTAAGTGTGTGGATTCTGAATCCGTTGCCACTTTAACCTAACCTAACCTTGTGTAATAAATAAAATAAATAAAATAAATGCTAACACTTATATCCAAATATCATAGTATAATAATCGCTTTGTTAATAGTTCTATCAGTCTTTTCATTTTAATAGAAGTAAATAAATAAATTAATAAATAAATATATTTATAACAAAATAAATAATTTCATTAATAAATAAATAATAACAAGACATTAAATACATAAAAACAAGGTATACTCGTATGTATAAATGAACAAACAATTAAATAAATGAATGAATACGTAAAAAACTAAATATATAAGTGAACAATTATGCATTAGATTAAATGGACTAATAAATGAATAAATAATTAAATTAATTAAAACAAATTTATCATACAAATATAGAACGATATGTAAATAATTGTATTTTATTAATTTATTTTCCAATCATTAAAATATGAATAAATTACATTTAGATCGTATTGGCAGCTTGGTTTCAATAAAGGAACCAAGTGAATATGATACGTTAATGCAAGTGTACAGAAAAAATACCCTCTTCACAGTATCTTCAATACGAGAAATCGGATGTATACAGAATGTGTAAAATTGGCCCAAGGACCAACCCTTGACGTACGCTCTTTTTAGCAAAAATTGATTTTGAAGTTAAACTTTTTCATCATATGCGAAATATTGTTAGTAAGTTTTAGTTAATCTTTTAGAAAAATTCAAATGTTTTAACAAAACACGAAAACCTTCGAAAACAATACAAAAAATACAAATACAAAAATTAAAAAATTAGAACAAAGAAATGTATTGACTTCAAATTATTTATCTCACAAAAAATATTATTATGAATATTGTGTTAAAGATTTAAGCAAGACAAATCGACAGATGGAACGGGAAGTTATCAGCGTGGGTCGCATCCCAGCTCCTTTTTTTTGTATCTGAATCGCTCTTTTTACAATAATTAATTACTGAAATCCATATATACGAACCCTTTCATAAGAGTAAAGTAAGTACTAATAAAATTATTCGTAATCTAGGGACATTGAAGCCGGCGCGGCGTACCACAACGATGTTTCCAATGACTTTTGCTGATGATACTACAACAGATCAGTCAGATAAATCTGTTAGACACATAACATAAGTCGATTAAAAACCAATGTCCTCCAGCTGCGCATTGCAACAACTTACCGCACTGATTCCTTCTCACTGACGAGAGCTTAAAAAAAATAATGTATAGCCCGAAACATGACTAGTTCTATAAATGAATTCGATTTTTTTAATTTCAATTTTGAAAAAAAAACATTTGACACAATCCTTGAATAGTTTGAAAATTCTTTGCTCTTTCTTAATCATTCAATAATTTCTATTTCCATGATAGACCATACATTTAGGTCTAAAATTCATTACTTAAACCGTTTTCATTCTAATGAATCGACTTTAGTTTCATTCCATAAGGACCTTAGAAATGTTTAATTTGTGTTACTTTTGTAACGTTGTCTTAATTGATACAAGAAAAAATCGTTCCTTTTTAAGGACCAATGGTAACACACTTTTGTATCAACCGCTTATCGAACAATCTCAAAAAGATCAATCACACATTTCAAGCAATTTCGTACCCCATTCCTACATTAATATCTCAATATCTCTCTGCACGTGTTTCTTATGCGGATTTTTTGTATTGTTTTCAAAAAATCAAACATCGAATAAAGAGATTTTTTCTGATTCAAAACAAAAGCTGTTAAGAACTTCTTGCTCTGGTCCGGCCATGCGTTCAGTTAGTGCCGTGCCAGTGAACGTAGACCATTTATCCTTCAATACCTTTGTACACGATGTGTCAAACGTTAAACATCAAATAAAGCCATCAACCAGCTTTTGGGATCTTTCTTTTCGAAACGGCACAAAACCAAAAAATGCAAATTAACTTCACAATCTGATAAAATCCATTTTCCTCTTGCCTCTCGCCAAAATGCACACATTACCAACATACAGGAACTATATGTAAAAGTCAGGTCAGGTGTAATATAGGACCGGGATTTAGAGGGTTCTTTTTCGTTTACAAAACCTAACTTCGTTCGTTCCAACCAGACAGAACATAATAAAGATACCTTTAGCAACCAAGTTTTTCAGAGGCGCAATTTCCTTTGAACTCACTTGCTGCATTGAACTATATTGAACATCTAACTTTTCTGCCATGTTATGCAGATGAAAGTTACAAACTCCATGCCAAGGATACACAAACAACTCAGTATCCTTTATCCTTGTGCGATGTACCTATACCCTATGCCGATATTGTCCTCAAGGCATTCACTTGTAGTTTCCAATAGTAGCAGTTTTATGTAGTTGTAGCAATACTTGGTGCAACATGTCTTCTGCTTCACTTTTCCTATATTTCGTTGGAATTGTTAGACAACTTTTTTTTGTATGTCCCTAATTGTTTCCACTGCAGTTGATTACAGATGTTTTGAAATACTGTGTTCTTGGATTTTTTTTAGTGTTTCAAACATCCTCAACATGGGTTGAATTATCTGGAGGAAAATCCTTCTAAGGAGCCACGTAAAGCAACTTTAGCTGGAGTTCAATTCGGTGCAGTCTTTCAGTCACGTCAATTGATTTTTTTTTTATTTCAATATTCAAAATACCTTCTGCACCTGACCACAAATCTGAATTGGGCTTAACTGTTTGAAGACTGCTCCAGCTTCCACCCATCTTGCAGCCCCATTTTAATAAGAAACCTCAAAAAGGAGCAGTGCTTCCAGCATCATCACTCTGCAAAGTCCTAACTAGATAGATATTCCTCTTTTGTGTCAAAAGGTAAAAGAGTATTTTGTGTGGTAAAGTTTTTCTTTATATTTTTGTATGGAAAACAGAAAGTAGATATAAGGATGCAGAGGATAATATGTAAAACATCAAAGTAGATATATACATATATATGTATACTTTATTGTACATATGTAGCTTTAGTTATGGTACTTTTATATAAATAGAGAGAATGTTTATGGGGCTGAATGTATAGATACGTATATTGGTTTTTTCTACTTGAGTTTTTCATCAGGATACATGTGAATAGATACAGATGTCGATGTCGATGACGATGAATTCGGGAGCAGGGGGAATTGAAGATTCATAGGAGTTTTAAGATAAGTATGTCGCTTTGAATAATTTTAAGGGATATCATTTGGATTTTTTAGAAAGTTTTTTCTTTGGTTCTTTTTTTTTCTTTGTGAACCTTTTTTTGTGAAAAAGGACTGTTCTTGAAAAATGGATAGATAAGGCTTAACAGAAGAGTTTATGTTATTTTAAAGGTAAAATTCAGTGACAACTTGTTTTGATTTTAATTTAATGAGGGTGCAGGTCAAAAAAATATTGAAAGGATAAGAAATCATTTTAGATTTACGAGTCAGAGAATGTGTTTTATTTTTTTTATTTCATAGCGATTTGGGTATTCATTAAGCTTGTTTGCTTGTACTTAAACCAAACACAAAACTTGCTAAAACATCTCCAGCATATGATTGAACCAATGAGGGAGGATTTTAGGCACGAATTTGTAACATTTTATTTTTTAAGCTTTATCGAAATTCAGCTGGATAATTGTAAAGGCCTTTTTTCTAATTTTAATTCAAAGGCTTTGGTCGAATTGGGCTTAAGAGAAAAAAATAAAGGACTTTATATGTTTGTGTTCATGGATTTCGTTTTTCTTACAGATTTTAGTAAGTGTAGTAAATTAAATTTTTATTTATTTTTTTCTTCAAAGGAATTATTCTACTTCGTTTTCCCTGTGCCGTTTTCAGGGGTTTGTTTGAAAATACATAGAAGATAGAAGATTCAAAAATTGGGAACTTAAATTCAAAGAAATTTCATAAAAAAACACTTCTAACCCATTTCTGGTTAACGTTGCGAAAACAGAAACTTATAAGGATGGTTTTGACAACAAAAATGTGTCGTTTGTGAATTCTGATAAAACAAACTGAGCTGAATATATTGGGACACGGAATAAACGGCAATTATTGGCATTCTCAAGATTATTTTTTTATTAAAAATAAAAATCTGGGGTTTAAATTTAGCTGAATTCCGTTTTTATGAAAACCAATTGTTTGCAAAGTCAAACTTCTTAGTTTAGAATTTTGTTTGAAGCCTCTTAAATGGCAATTTGTGT
Organism: Eupeodes corollae; assembly: GCF_945859685.1. Classification (NCBI taxonomy): domain Eukaryota; kingdom Metazoa; phylum Arthropoda; class Insecta; order Diptera; family Syrphidae; genus Eupeodes; species Eupeodes corollae. Next base: position 93,593,111 of record NC_079148.1, on the reverse strand, counting down.
GAAAAGAAAATAATTTAGACATTAGGTGGGGACGCATTCTCCACTTTTTTAAATTGATCTTTATTTAATTGAGTAGTTTAAGAAAGCTATTAAAATAATAAATTGGCAAGACAACGTACCCGTAGAAAGGTATGTATGTTAAAGCATTTGCTGAGTTAAATCAAAGCCATTAAACGGTCTCAACAACTTCAACTGGTCGCTATGTTTTTTCAAAGTGACGTGGATTCCAGTAGATATAATTACAAACCTTATTCTTTGCGGAATAAGTAGCATAGTATGCTATCAATTCGAAGATACCAGAGATTGTCTTGAGTCCTCCTTTACTTGGAAGAATTTTCTCCCGCACTAATGCAGTTGCTAGAGTACTCAGCTCAAACAAAAATATTTAATAACGAAAGCTTGTTAATGACGGCAGCTTGTTAATGACGTCCCTGAAACCAGGTTAAGTCTTTTAGATCGAATCTTTAAAAAATATATGGCAATAGAACTATAACCGGAACATTTACATCGTTCAAGCTGCGCCACACGTAATATTTCAGGAGTTTCGTTGTTTTCTTAATTTTTTTCAAAAAATGTCAAGTTGGCCTGTTGCCAATTTTTTTTTTGTGCCACCCTGACTGTCCCTAACCTAATCTTTAAACCTATGTATGTAAGCCGGCCAAGACCAAACGCCCTAAACAACTTTAAATGACATTCTCAATTTGAAGCCACCCAAAACTGATTCTCCTGCATCACCCTATCTTTTCGGTCCCTATCGGAAACAGTCCTACTTAACCGAAGGCGCTCAGCACCGTCCAGTGCAAGGACATCTCTACTATAAGGGATTCGCATATCAGTTTTACGGCTCACGTGGTAGATTAGCTGAACCGCCTCCCTATCCTGTATCAGCCCTCGATTGTCTTAGAGAAAAGCTTCGGGTGGAATGTTGCCAAATATTGTTGTCCAAAAATTAAGCTGTTATAGTCGACGACATCACATTGCGCAATGAGGCTCCTACCAAGCTTAAGCAAGAAATTATCTATTCTGTTTATGATGGCTCTGTTGATTAGAACCTGGTTGGGATAGTAATGCTTGACTCTGATGTTCTGTGTAGTCAAGGTACTTTACTACACTTTTATTCGCCAACGGCTGTCGATTTGGCCCAACGATCACGAGATTTGTCCAGTTCTTTCCCTTAAGGTTTCATACAGCGGAGAACAAAATAGTTTTGTATTTCTGAAAGTTGATTTTAAGCTTGCAGTCATCGCAATATTGCTGAATCTTGTTGAAGTCACCCTGCAAAAGTGACCTCAATTTTTCTGGCCGTTCTGTACGCATTTAGGTCATTGACGTACGCTATTGCGGTGTAAATGCTGAGCAAGATCGGCGAGTTAACCGCTCCTTGTTGAAGACCATATTTAATATCAAAGATTTTGGTAGATGTTACATTGCCAATTTTGACGACAAACCGTCTACGATTAAGCATGTCATAAAGCATAAACAACAGTGGTTTACTTATGCCAAGTCTGGCTTACTTAAGATACAGACTCTCTAACCATACGGTGTCGAAGGCCTTCTCCAAATTAACCAGACAAGCACCCGTATATTGTCTTTTAGATATGTTCTACTGGATATCAGAAACAAGCTTGGATGCAGCATGAATAGTGTCATGTGTTAAAGAAGACGTTCTCTTCTAAAGCCGAACTGATTATCCGGAATAATTTTGTTCTTCTCAGCGCACTTGGACACAGCTCTATTTATAACCTTCTCGAATACCTTACTGATACTCGAAGAAGACTTATCGACCAGAGATTCGCGGGATTGGAGTTGTCTTTTCCCTTTTTCGGGAGAGGATGTACAGCTGTCTTCCGTCGAACCGGATAATATGCATTATTCAGAACGTTGTTAAGCAGAGTGGTATAAATGTCCACACCTTCCTGAGGTAAATGGCGTAGTACAATGCTGACTTCTTTTTCTTTAATGAAACTGGCATTTGCCAAGTTTTTGTCATTGAACCTTGTAAAACCGAGGTTCTCGGATCGCCACTGCTTTATGTCTCTACGCACGCATGTAAGAGTGGTGCTGCAGGGCTCTATTCTCCAGGTCGTGATTAGAGAGAATGCTAGAACTCACCTTGTACACTTGCTGGAAAGCAGCCCCCACCGCCTCTTCTTCTCCGGATCTTCGACACCTAAGGTGTCTCTTCCAAGACGGCGTCTCCTGGATCTATTCCTGCTGTCAGAAGTACGTCTCTGTTCTCTGTCGTCCTCTAAGGCCTTAGCAAGAAATGTCCTTCTGATCATTCCTCCTAAAGATCTTGTAAATTTGCGGAAACATACCGAATTTTCTTGTCGCAGTACAAATTATTCTTTAATCGATAGTTTTCTTTGATCAAATTACTCACGTTTTTTATCGACGACTTCAATGTTCTAATCTCCAGATTGTTTGGGTCAACAAACCCAAACTGGACTGTCACTTAAATGAACATGTACGAGTTGTTACCGCGCTCTATTAATTTAATTTGTTTTCTTCTTTTATACTTTTGTACACACAAAACTCATATTTAAAATCACAAAACGTGAGGAAAATACTTAAGCAGTCTTTTCGTGTAATTATTTAATTTTAAGTACTTTTAATTACTCTAAAATTCCTTACGACATTTTTTTAAAGAACTCCTTTCAGAAAAATATTCCACATACAAAGTTCTTAACAAGCTTTGATTTCCATCATCAGAAATACTAAATGTTTTGAGAACGTCTTCTTTTACACACATAATTTTTCTATACGGAGCCTTCGTCCTTCCACATGGAAAAGACTTAATTATACGAACATATTTAAAGGAATTCTTTGAATTCAAGAAAAACCAAAAGAAACTAATTGCACTCTTTTCACTTGGAACGTCACGTCTTCGTTGTCGTCTTCGTCGTAGCTGGAGATCTCTGAACTTGGCACTCATTGCACCATAGTGCTCTTATAATCTATATAAACATCGAGAAACTGACAATTAGAGTGAAATATATTTAATTGTACTTTTATATGAATGTAGTCACAATGTACACTTATTAGTTGTACCTAGTATTTATATTAACTAAATTAAATTTTACTACAAACTTTTACTCCATCCTCTATTTAATTACTTTAAGGGAATAAAGAAATCATGTGGGTTTTTAAATTCAGCTTCCACGAATTCTTGGAATTCATATCTTAAGGCTTATTTATATATCATCGTCTTTACTTATATGTATTATAATGTGTAGGTACTATAGCCATAGGGCGATTTTTAAATTCATAAAAAGAATTGAATTTAAGATCTTAATACGGCTTTAAAATTATTTCTAAAGAGGAAGTGGAACCTTTATATCTCGTTTCAAATTCATTGAGTCGATTCCTCAAATAAGTTTATTAATAAGTGTAAAGCCTTAGAAAGAACAACTTTTGTGTCCTTGAACAAAAAAACCAACCCAGATCCGGGATAAACTTCATGTTCATACGAAAGATGTATCTATGTTTTTTTTTCAAACCTCATGGCTTCTTGGAAAAAAAAATTGTAGTAGACCTTAATGGTTTTTTTTTTAAGTGCTCAAGTTCAAATGAAAAGCGTATAGAATTTTTCTGCACTAAGTGAATTGGACAAAGAAGCTGTGAAATGTGAGGTGCATTTTTATTCAGGTTCTGAGAAAATTTGATGGAAATTTTAATTCGATGCTGAAATATGTATCTCAACACGAGGAAGATAAGTTAGTTTAATTCTTTATATTTTGTACTTTTCACCAGAAAATGAAAAGTTGTTTTGGACTTCCTTTAAGATCTCTTTCACATTTTGTTTGTTTGAGAAAAAAAATTAAAAATGTTTATTTTATCTCCTTGCAATACGTCGTTATAACAAACGTTTAGGTCCCTTCAGAATTCTGTAGTGTACACTTAATGTACCTTCGTTTTCTTATCAAAAATGCTAGAGGTCTTGGGTTCGATCCCTGTCTGTGTCATCTAAAGTTTTTTTTTCTTCACGAGTACTGCCTCTTTCGAGCAATTGACAATTACTCCAAGAGTTATTCTTATCATGAAAATTACTTTCTCAAATTTGCCGTTCGGATTCGGCTTGAAACTCTAGGTCCCTTCCATCCCTGAAACTATATCTCGCACACAGGAATGGTTGAAAGTTGTCGCCAGGCCCTAGTTCTAAACGAATTGTTGCGCCACCTAATTTATTTTTTGTATTAAAAAAAAATATTAAAGAAAGGAAAAGTTTAACAATATTTTCTTTCTTTTAGTTACGTGATAAAAACCCGAGTTTTTAGAAAACTTAAGGCCGAACGGACTTTGGATACATTTTTTTTTTTACTTGAAACCTATTGCCACTCCATTTGAAACGTAAACAAAATTATTAAATGAATTATATTGATAGAATCCTGAATCGCTCAATTGAATACTTTTAATGACCCTTGTCACGCCCACACTTGACAAAAAATTAGTTGTAAGTGTAAGAAAACTTCTCTTACGATTTTTGTTTCGTGATTTATGTTAGGTACACAAATGTTTAAATACGTTTATGAAACATTTAAATAATAAAAGAAGCAATAGCAATTACAAACAGAAGTTAAAGAATAAACTTTTACGAAGAAAGATCATTATCAGAGGCTTCATCAAGAGTAGTTGATGGATTTAATAAATTCGTACAATTTAATTTATGAACTGATATCACTTTGGATCTGACTTTAAAAAGTAATTTTTTCAAGAGGTCTGCATTTGTATTCTTCGGAATGATTTTTGTAAAAAAGGCGATTTCTTTGATACTCTTTGTGACTTGCCTCTAGTGCTTCTTCAAAAAGCCGGTATTTCAAAAGTTGAAATTATACCTGGAATGTGTATTAGAAACCCATGGACACTTATAAGCACATAGTACAAACTGTAGAGCACAAGATATTTGTCTTTAACTTTAGATAGCAATTCTGTAAAAAAATAATTCTGAACCTAAGACTCTTAATATTATGAATTTCTAAATGAGTTGTTCATCAAGTGTGGTTATTTCTGAAAAAAGCGTCTTATCAACAATAAGACCCAATCTACTTTGGAACAATGTTTGAATATGAAGTTGTCTTTTGTTAAAATTGTTTTGTTTTCAGAACCTTGCAGTACTTGCCATGATTTAAAAGAAAGTTTATAAGAAATATGTAATAAACATTCAAAACATCGTATCCATGGTTAAGCTTAGTACGCTGCTGATGCGAAACGAAAATTCCCATACAAAAATGACATGACGAAATCATAAACGAGAAATTTCGCTGTGCTTTTCGTTTTTCAGTACGCTGCTGAACGACGAAATGTGTCATTTTAGTAGATAGCTGTACTAGATTTCTTAGTACAATTCTCCACTCTTTTCGTTCTCAAATTTTGACGTTTGATTTTTTTATTGAAAGAAAAAAATTGTTTGCTAGTGAATTTCGGGTTTTGTCTTTGATTTACATTTTATTTAAAATTTAAAATAAAATTGACGGAATCGGAAATTTAGGATGTTGAAGATGTTATTGGTGATGTGCAAGAAGTAATGAAGTCGAGCAGTGAAATTCAACTTCCAAAAAATAAAATGGATTTCTCTTCGAAGGAAAAAAATAAACTAGCTTCGTTGGTCAAAGCCAGTGAAGCTATTTGGAAGTTGGAGCATTGGCTTCACAAAAATAATTCAGCCGTAGCGAGCCTCTGGAGTAATAGTTGCAGAAATGAAAAAACTATGTACTAACTGCTTAACAAAATTCTAATAAAAAGTATTCTTTTCAACTTTTATTTACCAGCAGCTGACTGTCAGAACTTGTAAATATATTTTGATAACTGACAGAACTCTCCACAAATATTTTTACGCTGTGGTTTTCGTTTTCATTTTGCTCTGCACTTAGAGACCGCCGAAAAAATTCGTTTTACTTCAGCTGCGTACTAGGCTTTACAGCGTTGAGAGTACGAAACGAAATTTTCCTATTTTTGGTGGTTTATCTTGAACTTGAAGTGAGTTCGATACTTTTGGCGTTGCACCACAGATATAACAGCTTGACGAGAAATTTGTGTTTTGAAAAATATTGCATATACCATAGTAAACATGACAACTTGAATCAAATTTTGAAATTTAAACCTTTTTAGTGAAAGATAAAATGTTAAATTCAACATTTTAAAAAAGTTCTTATAAGAAGACAAGACACGATTCTAATGGACACACAGTTCTTTGAAGATTTTTGGTTAAAATTTTGAATATTAAACTGATGATAAATCACATTTAGAACACTACAACACAAAAATTAACGTTTACCTATGGGAGATTTCATTGTAGCCTCCTCATTTTTCACAAGCTTTTGGCATTCTTTTACAAACATAAATTTAACTGGTCAACAAAACTTTTTTGATGAAGATCTTGGGCTTTGCCAAAACTCCATACCAGTACTATTATTGGCCAATTTCAAAGTTGATAAAGCTACTAAAAAGATAAATTCATCTATTCTTTCTGAATACGTACAAATTGGATTATATAAGTTATGTCTAGAACTCCAATCAAAGCCCCATTTACAAATAAGCATTGCAGTTGCGTCATAATGTATTCCTAAGATTTCGGCAATAGTCTTAGTTTAGTTTAGTATATTCATCAAACAAAGTTACAATAGGTACTTTAGTTATTACTCGATAATATAATAAGTACAATTTAAAATTTAAAACATTACCACCTGCAAAGTTATTTAGAATTAGCAATAAATTTGATTTAAATAAATATCTTCTAACTTTGAAATCAATCATCTTGCAAACAGTATTTGTTTCTCTTAAATACCTGGATATTGGTTCATTGGAAGCATACACAGTTCTATGATATGAAACATTAAAAAACGGTTGGTTTCGAAGCAATCTCGCAGGAATCATAACCTCTGTGAACTTTCTAATAGGTAAGAAAATCTATGTTCCATTAAAGTCTTTTCACTACAACTCTCGTAAATCGTTTTTAGATCTTTTCGATTCTAAATGAATGAAGGAAATATGAAGGATTCCAGATTACTCTGCAGTATACAAGATTAGACCTTACAAACACAAAATATAAACACTTCAAGGTGTGTGGATCGGAAAACTCCTTTGAGTTTCGCAATATGAAACCTAACATTGAACTGCCTTTAGCAACTAAAAAATCTATAATATGCCTTTCAAAGTCAAGTTTTTTGTCAAAAATCACACCAAGATCTTTTTTAAAGGTTATAACGGACAATGGCATATGATTGATTTTATAGATTAAATTATTTGGACATCGGTTTCGGGAAAACGTTAGGCTTTGGCATTTGGAAATGTTCAAATGTAAACAAGATCTTGTTGCAGAAGAAAACAATCATGTTCAGATTTTATACACCGAAATGCCTTAAGATCATCTGCGTACATCAAGCACTTTGAATTTAAAAACATATTAGGAATGTCGTTTATAAACAAAAAAAAAAGAAGAGGACCAAGATGGCTTCCTTGCGGGACACCCGAAGTAACATATACCGGTGCAGAAATAGAAGTATAGAAGTTCTGGAAGATCAACTGGCGCCGAATGTTCAGTAACCTCTCGTTTAATTAGAAGCTTCAATTTTTATGTTTTCTTAAATTATATAAGTTCGGAAAGCAATTTGTATGTAACGCATTGACAACCGAAGGAAGTACCCTAAATTTTTGTTCGGAAAGATCAGAGTCAAGATAAAATGCCAACGTCTGCTTTTTACTAGAATTAAATCCAAGAGCTCACAAACCCTGTTTTTCGGTTCTCTTGGATGAATTAGAAACTATTTGTAGAGGCCTCCCAAACCTTGTTCTTGATTATTCACAATTTATTGCATTTTTTTCACATATTGAGATTGATTTTTGGGAGAAAAATAGAAGGTTTTAGCCAGACTCCGTAACGTCTCACATAAAGATCGTAGTTTTGTCTATACGCTTTCCACCTACATAGATTTCAATTTTTTGTCAAAAAGCCTCGCTGTTGTGAGAGAAAAGTTGTTTTTAATTTTCAATTCATTTAGAACAAATTTAAAGTTTTAATTGAAAAAATTCCATTTTCTTAAAAATTTTATTTACATATAATGCTTTGATCCTGTCCTACAAAAAGACAAATGTTTTAAAGGTTAACAAGAATTATCAAGGAAAGTTTCCATTTTCCTAGAGCACAATAACAAGAAAACATAATGAACGTTTTTGACATATAACGCAAGCTGATTTTTTTGACCTTATATATTTTTAACTTCCCAAAGCAAGTTTTTATAAGGGGTCCGATTAGTTCGAATTGAAAATTTGGCTTTTCTTGACGTTTCAAGCTCGTTAGAGTCGAAATAAAAGGTTTTTAGAAAGATGTCTGCGCGTGCGTGGGTGGTTTTTTTTACCATCGCAGTTTAAAAAAAGTTTAACATTTTGGTTAACAATAAGTATCTCACTAGCCAATAACGCTAGGGACTATAATTTTAAATTATATATTGCAATGTGATACCCAAGAATTATACTATTGGAAAAAAAATCCAATTAATGGTAAAACTGAAAACAAATGTGTCACCTTAAAAATTAAGAATTGATTTTTGACTTAAATAACCTAATTTAACCTAATTTCATCAAAAATATTGTTGGTAATTCTAAAATTATTAAGAGCAATTTACTGACAACTTTTTTAACGAACCACAAAGGCTGTTTGAATCGCATGCCCAGCCTCTTTTTTATTTTAATTAAATCGAATAATTTTGAAAGTGACTTTTGTAGATGCATTTACGCAATGTTTTGTCGTCAGTTCAAAAAATTAAAAACATTAGTTTTCGTATAGTTTCCAAAAACAAAACTAAACTTAAATTTCTATTACCTCCACCCCCAAAATGTTTCATTCTGCTTTAACTTTAGGGAACAATTTAGAAACTATAAGGATGTAGAAATAAAACTTACCACAAGAATTCAGCTTTTCTTGCTAATTTTGTCAAAGAAAATACCACATTTTTTCCCTTGGATGAATTGAGATTTATACTTATTAAAAAACTTCAACTACAACCTTAAAGAAAATAGGTAGCATCACTATTCTCTGAAAAATGTCGAACTCTATAGAAGATATGTAAACATCAATTTCATACAACGACTTTTCTTGTGATGGTTCTCAAGTTCTATACTTGTTTGCTTTTTTCTACATTAGAAACGAATTTATGCGATTCAATTTATTTAATGGCAGTAGATTTAGTCAGAGAAAGAAAAAAAATTGCACAACAATAAAACTTACAGACAAAGTTACATAAAATCATGATGAAAATACATAGACTAATGAGGATGAGTCTCAAAACTTATTCCCATGATGAAATTGAGAAGAGCAATAATAATAATGTCTTTCTACTATTTGAAATAGTCGGAAGATTAAATAGTTAATTTTTCACCTGGGATTAGTTATTTATTTTTTCATACACAAAGCAAAGTTCCTGTCAGAGGTGCGGAGAGCTTTCCAATATAACGAATGATTTCTTATAAATAAGATCAAGTTTTAGCACTTTTTCGGTAATTTTAATATTAAATAATATTTATATTTAAGTAAGGACTAGTCTTGTATTTGATTTGCATACAAATCTTTTTCGAGAAAGTGTGCAATTTTTTTTAAGAGTTATGCCAAGTATATTTACTCCCAATGTTCAATTTTTGATGACTTATCACAACTTTTGCGGACGTATATCAACAATAAGTGGGTTCGAGCTTCACATATCCTTACAGAAAATGTTCAAGTGGTATTAAATCTTGGAGCATAGTTCACGGGTCTTTAACGTGAAAGTATCGGTTGCCAAACGTTCCCTTCAATAAATCAATTGTTGAAAGAGCTCTGTGCAATGTCTTGTTGACACCAAAGGTCTGAACATCATTGCTGTTCAATTAAAAAATAAAATAAATTAATTGGGTGCTACAACAGTCCGTATAGAACTATGGCCTAGTCACTTACAACTCTCAACCATTACTGTGTGCGAGTCATTTCAAGGACGGAGGGAACCTATGCCAAATTCGAACGGCTAATTTGAGAAAACACTTTTCAAGACAAGAATTACTTTTGGAGAATCGAGAATTCGTCTCACAAGCATGGTATGAACATAAGGCCTGTTTGGTCAGTTGTCATAGCTCTATATAGCTATCCCAATTGACTGTGATGTTCTTGACAACATCTGTTTTAAGGAAATAAGGACAAATTACTCCTCTGAACCATAAAGCACTCTAAACAATGAATTTTTGTGGATAAAAGGGTGTCTCAACATACACTCGAGGATTATCATCACTCCAAATACGGCAGTTTTGTTAAATACCTTATTAATTCAACCAAAAGTGAACTAAATCGTTCAATAAAATTCGCTTATTAAAAAAAAGAAAAATGATTTTCAAAATAAATTGGCAAAATTTAAAAGCGTTGCTCAAGAACCATCCTTTGCATACTACCAAACACAAAATAAGTCCCTTTACAGATGACAATGTGGACGCCACTTAAAATAGTGTTTAAAACATTAAACTATACCTGTTAAAAAACCCCCAATTATGTAAAAAAAGGACAAAACTTAACTACTATTGTAACACGACTAGATGTTGGATTTGGATGGGCGCCAATAAATAAATAATTTATTTATTTATTAAATATTTTTGAGAACTATCAAAATTATTGAAATCTACTCATTAGTTCCTGAGACAACTTAAAAGCAAAATAAGGGTTCTATGGACGGTACACCTCTGGAGCAATACAAAAATATGTTTTTTTGTTGAAAGATTCCAAGTCAAAAAAAAGAGGCTGGGATGCGACCCACACTGATAACTTCCCATCCCGTCTGTCGATTTGTCTTGCTTAAAAGATTGTCTATATGAACTCGTATCAATTTTTACCAAATTTGCGTACTATTTTTTGTAGATTTTATTTTTTATGAAAAACGGACTATTGGATTTTTATATAAAAATTACTGAATATCGCACACAATATTTTCTGTGAAATAAAATAAGTTTTAAGCCAATATTTTTAAGTTTTGAAAAGCTATTTGAGTCGAAAGTAAATTTTTACGAAATTTTAGTATTGTTTTTTTTTAGAGTTTTATTTTTTGTAAACAAAACTGTCAATTCGATATTTTTCAAACTTTAACTGAATGTTGATAACAAGATTTTTTGAAAGATAAAATTAAATTAAAGCCAATATCTCAAAGTTTTGAAAAGATTTTCGAGTCGAAAATCAATTTTTACCAACTTTTATAAATTTTTTTTAGGTTTTTATTTTTTGTAAAAAAACTGTCAATTCGATTTTTCTCAACATTTTTCAAAATGTTGAAAACAATATTTCTTATAAGATAAAATAAGCTTGAAGTTAAGTTAAGTTGAAATAACCAAAATTTTCACCTTTTTTCAAAACTGCTATGGTAAAAACACCACCCACGCAATTTTCTTGAGGGCCCTTTCTGCCTTATTATCTGTAAACAAAATTTATTTGAATTCGATATCTCTTCTGGTTCTTGAGCTATGAACGACAAAAAAGTCGCGAACGTACGAACATACGTACACACGCACGCACAGACATCTTTCTAAAAGACCTGAAACGTCGAGAAATGTCAAAATTTTCAATTTGACAAATCGGACCCATTACAATAACTTCCTATGGGAAGTTTAAATGTACATGGAGTAGGTAGCATATTCTTATATGGTGCTGAACTATAAAATTTTTCATTTTTTACCACGAATCAAAATATCTTACTTGCACTACATAAGAAACACCGAAACACCATTTGCAATTTAGAAAGTGCTGTCAAACTTAATAATTTTTAAATCTTCTTGTGCGGTGCAAACACCAAAAAGATTTATTTAATTTAAATTTATCTGAGATAAAACTTTGGTGGAAATATGGCTAAACTTAATAATTTTTTTCTATTGTTTTCTCTTGCAAAATAAACAAAGTTAGTCCATTTTCATAAACAAAACTAAATAATATTAACAGTTACAGATCGATTTTTTCCCCAAAGGAAAACACATGATTCCAAATGCACAATTATTCAATGAACACAGCCATCGAGATACAAATGCAATATCAATCGTATGTACCTACATTTGAGAACGAAATCACATAAGATCAATTCGAGACCCGTATAAATGTCAAAAGCCCATCCGTAGTAAGATTCTACTTTAACTGTTATCGGTAGTATTCATACTACGGATATTGTTTTTGTTATTCGTGTAAAATCCTACTATACTATTGATAGATTGTCCAACAAAACACGGTTAATATTTTTTGTTTAGCCTGCTTAAATATATAAGTGTAATATTTTGTATCCAAATTTGTCCGCAAAAATATAGGTACCGTATTTATGTGTACCCGTGGAGTGTAGTTAATTGCATAGGGCTGTCCTGGCTGACTTCTTAGCTACAATCCTGTCTGCCCTGATTGTGTCACCTTAATTATTTTCAAACTAGTCGTTCGAGTTGGGCATAAAAAATGTAGGTCTCCTTCATCCCTGATATTACTTGCACACAAACTGTAAATTACTAGACCCTTTTTTCGTCACCTAATTAAAATTTATTTATGAATTTAAAAAAAAATAAACTATATAGATAAGAAACGGTAGTACCCGTAGCATGATGGTTAGTGCGTTGGACTGTCATGCCAGAGATCTTGGGTTCGATCCCTGCTTATGCCATCTAAAGATTCTTTCACGGTTACTGTCTCTTGCGAGGAATTGATAAATTCTCCAAGAGTAATTCTTGTCATTAAAAAATGCTTTCTCAAATTAGCCAGGAAAAAATATTAACGTTAATTGCTATTTAGTGTAAAGATTAAATAAGTTCATACGAAGCGTTTTACAAAAGAATCGTTTGAGATATTTATCTAGAGTTGATTTTATTATTTAGACAAGTTCAGTTGTTGAAGTTACTTGTACTTCGCAGGAACAGTGTAAATGCAATTATACTAAATTTATTTAAATATTGTAGGTATAGGGATCTTTTTTACAGGGTTTTTTCAACGGGGACACTAAAAAAGTAGAGCGACAGGGACCCCAAACGACGCCATATTTTGTCCGCTCTTTTAGCATTTCTCTTCAGTAAGGTTTCCTATTTCATGATGGAAAGATATACGAGCCAACAATGAGTCGAAATTCTTAAAATTTCTTTCTTTCAGAGCGCTACGTCCAAATTATGGTCGTCATAATGGCCCTAGCAGATCAATAACTGAGCGTCTATTGGACAAATTTGAATCCACGGGCACAGTACAAAATGTTATCGTGCCAGTGAGACAAAGAAGTGTCCATAGTGTAGAGATTATTGCTGCCTCTGAGGCTTCAATTGCAGAAAGCCCAAACGTGGCTCTTACACGTCGTTCACAAGCGTTGGACATCTCTGTGACGTCGTTGTGACAAATGTTGCTAAAAGATCTTGGCCTACATCCTAACAAGACTAAATTTACGCAAGAACTGAAGCCGCTTAACCACCATAATCGTCGTTTGTTCGTGAATTGGCCTGAGCAACAACTTGAAAATGATTCGTATTTTCATCGAAAAATCATCTTCAGCGATGAGGCTTATTTCTGGCTGAACGGCTTCGTCAATAAACTAAATATCCGGTCTTGATCAGGCAGCAATACACACGTACTTCATGAGTCATCACTGCATCCCGAAATAATTACGGTTTGGTGTGGTATATGAACCGGCGGCTTCATTGTACCGTACTTCTTTCGTGATGATCAAGACCGGCACGTTACTGATGTGAATGATGAAGGCTACCGTTCAATGATAAACGAATATTTTTTGCCCCAATTGGATAATATGGACTTGGGGACATGTGGTTCCAACAGGACGGTGCCTGTGTTATCTCACGAAATGGTCCAGTTGCTCCTTGGTTGACTATTTCCTGTGGGGATACGTCAAGTCTATGGTCTATACCAACAAGCAACGATTGATGAACTTCGTACGAATATCGAACGTGAAATTGCAGCAGTATTCACCAATTTATGCTTCAAAACTGTGGAAAATTAGGTTCAACGTCTGCAAACGTTTTTCTAGAAATCAAGTTCCATACCTAACATCCAAAACCTTTTTTGATTTATTTTAAAAAAACCTTTGAAACTCTCTTACCCGATGTTATCAATAAATATTGTTTATTATGTAAGCACCGATATCGGTGTTTTCTTAGAAATAGCTCCGAAAAAAAATTAAACAGAACTGAAATTTAATTGTAATTTACGAGTATACAAAAGTTTCATATTTGAAAAGTTTTTTTAAAGACTTATTATTAACTTTATTAAAATAGTATACTTTTATTTTTATCCCTTCTTCAATCATCACCATTTACCGACTAATTATTAAATTAATATATAATACATCGCACTCCCCTTAACCGATTCTGTGCCATCAATTCTGATAAATATACAATTTCCAGATTCAATCAAGCATAATATTGTTATTTTAATAAATAGCTAATTATATAATATCTCTTAAAAACACCACATAATCTGATTTCCGTAAACCTTTTTCCTCAAATGTTTCTACTTGGAAAATGTTGAAAATGCTATATTTACACCTTAACCCAAAACACAAACTTTACACTTTTCCTATATTTTGCTCAAAGCAAGAAAATGTTAAATGTTAAATGTAAAATGTAACAAACAAACCACACGATGTATGTATGCACTCGTATATTAACTTTCATCATGTTTTGATTTTGATCTATTCAAATGATATACATCTTGCTCCCAGCTAGATTTCAAGGCATGCAAACAACATTTTACAGCTAATCAACAATTAAGATGTGTCAACATCAACATTAAGCGATTGCATCTCAAAATCCAACCACTTTATCTACTCGTATCTTTATGCCTCTGATGTGAATGAAATGTTAAGTGTGAAACTTATTCCCATATTGCTTACCAAGCATATGAATGAAGAAGGTTGAAAATGGGCTGGGAAAAACGGGAGTAGAGAGGTATTAAATGAAATGGTCTTATATAAATAAAATATGGGAGTTCTTTAAGAAAATAACTTCTTTAAGTAAATATTATTTAACTACACAGTTAAAATTTCAAAATGAATGCAGAGAACATTTAATTCGAGATGATGTGCGCTCAGCCCTAAAAAGTCCCAAGCTATTTAATTTTAAATTTAAATGTTTCCCTCAAAAACCCAAGGGTGATTAAGTTTTCAGTTCCTTTCTTTTTTGCCATTTTTCTCTTTTTATTTTTGAATTTGAATTGTAACAAGGTTCACTCAACCATTTCGATTATCTTCGTTTGGACGCTTTCGACAGTAGGTATATTTTTTTCAAAAGTGTCCTTGGTCTTTAAAAAGTTAATTTTTATTTTTAGAGAAAGGCCATTTATGTATAAGTTAACCCGATCGCCTAGGTCGTCGCCGGCCGCAAACAAAGTTGTTGTATCCGCCGCCGTCGTCGTCGTCATCGTCGTCGTCGCCGTCATCGTCGTCGTCGTAGTCATCGTCACCGTCACTATCATCGACAATAACTATTTATGCTGACACAACTATTTCTATCAACGAATTAGCTCCCACTGGTGTCAACCACAATCTATACGACGACGGGAAGTACGGAAATGTGATATCTTGCACACGCTGCAAGATAGAAACATTTCACAGGGTAGAGTAGAATTAAGGTAGATTATAAGTTTTAGTTTTTAAGAAGACTCAACACAATAAAGACAGAACATATTAAAGATCACAAATACTTGTTATCATTACTGGCGCCCAACTTATAAGAACTTTCTGGAAAAAAAACCTAATCATCATTCATCAGTATTAAGAATTATTTTCTTTTATTTAAAAATGTAAGAATTTATCTATACCTACTTTGAATATTTTTAATTGTAAAGCTTGCAAGTGTTATTTTTTTTTTGTGAGTGTTCCTATTCATTTTTTTTTATTATATTGAAATTAATTAAATTGCACATAAATATTATTTACGGTTTAACGGTTAATGAGTGAACCTGAGAATTTTGAAACACTGTTAGAAAAGTTTAATTACTTACAAATAGGAAAAAAAATAGAAACAAGAATGAATGCTACAGATTTAAAAGTATTAGTAGAATCCGCAGTCAGTGGTGCTCTTGAAGCTCAAAAATTGGATTTTGAAAGAAAGTTAAGTGATGCAGTGAAAAATTTAACATCGACACAAAACAAACCTGAAGTTGAAATTTTTAAAGAAATTGAAATTGTGGAAGGTAATAGGTGTGAAGAGTGTCTCGACATAGTTAAATCTCTCCCGGAGTTTGAGGGCAAACAGGGCACTTATGTCTCTTGGCGTCAAGCGGTTCATTCTGCTTACAAAGTTTTCGAAAAATACGATGGTAGTTCTAGACATTACCAGGCAGTTGGAATAATAAGAAATAAAATAAGAGGCCCAGCCGATGCTGTTTTGGCTTCATTCAATACAGTTTTAAATTTTAAAGCTATCATAGCTAGGTTAGATTTTACGTACGCTGATGTACGTCCGATTTATTTAATTGAGCAAGAGCTCAGTACATTGCGGCAAGGAAACCTTACCGTTCTGGAATATTATGACGAGATTGAAAAAAAACTTACACTTCTTACAAACAAAACCAATATGTCATATGACAGTGCATTAGCCATTGCATTTAATGAAAAATACAGAAGAGACGCCCTTAGAGTTTTTATATCTGGGTTAAAAAAACCATTAAGTGATGTTCTGTTTTCGGCCCGTCCGTCTGATATGCCTACAGCTTTGGCTTTAGCTCAAGAAGTTGAAGCAAACAATGAAAGGTATTTGTTTGCGGCGAGTTATGCGAAAAATTCTGAAGAAAAATCTCTAAGGTCCGAGATCAAACGATCAGCGAACCGTTACCAAAACAATAATAATAGTAATAACTTCAATTATAACAGCCAAATTAATAAGACGGGCAAAAATCCATATTTTAACAAAAGGGAAAGTTATGAAAATGACAAAAAATCGGAACTTAACAGTTCTAAAGTCCCCAGCAGTTGCGAAAAAATGGATGTTGATCCGACATCATCACGTTTACGTCAAAGACAGTCGGGACAGCGTCGCCAAAGATTAAATTATTTGCAGGACAATCCTCCACGGAATAATGAAGGTGACTATGAAGCCACGGCTGCTTTGCAGGTAGATGAAGTGGAAGCTGAGGTACATGATTCTGACTACGTTAATTTTTTAGGGGAAGCTCCCAACTACCGTTTATTAAAAAAACAGTAGGAGGGAGGTTAGTTAAGTTTTTGATTGACACAGGTGCCTCGAAAAATTACATCAGGCCATTACAAGAGATAAAAGGTTTAGTGCCAGTAGACACACCTTTTTTAGTAAAATCAATTCATGGTTTTAACAATATTGAACTTAAATGTTTTATAAATATTTTTGGGAGAAATAGCACTTTTTTTATTTTACACAACCTGTCAACTTTTGACGGAATTATTGGTCTTGACCTGTTAACACAGGTTAACGCCACAATTTGCTTAAAAGAAAATTTAATTCGCTTCAATTCAGGGTTAGAAACTATTCTCTTCCATAAATGTGACAATGTGAACTTTACGAAAGTAGAGGACATTAAGGTTCCACCATCCGTAAGCATAGATTTTAAAAATATGATACGTAATAGAATAAAAACATTTGCAGATTCAAACGAATCTTTGCCGTATAACACCAATATCGTTGCCACAATACGTACAGTAAGTGAAGACCCCATTTACTCAAAATTTTACCCCTACCCTATGGGTGTAAAAGATTTCGTTAATACTGAAGTTAAAGACCTTCTGCGGAATGGTATAATTAGACCATCGAGGTCACCCTACAACAATCCTATTTGGGTTGTTGATAAAAAGGGTACTGATGAGTTGGGCAATAAAAAGAAACGTTTAGTAATAGACTTTCGGAAGCTCAACGAGAGAACCATAGATGATAAGTACCCTATTCCAAATGTAACAACAATTTTGTCAAATTTAGGTAAAGCGCGGTTTTTCACAACCCTAGACTTAAAATCAGGGTTTCACCAAATCGAACTAGCCGAACGAGACCGAGAAAAGACAGCTTTCTCTGTTAACGGAGGAAAGTATGAATTTTGCCGTCTCCCCTTTGGTTTAAAAAATGCCCCCAGCATTTTCCAAAGGGCCATAGATGATGTCCTACGCGAGCAAATTGGAAAAATTTGCTATGTTTACGTCGATGACGTTATTGTTTTTTCAGAAACTGAAAAAGAACATGTCGAAGATATCAATACGGTTTTAAAAAAATTGTACGATGCAAATATGAGGGTTTCTCGCGAAAAATCAAACTTTTTTAAAACAAACGTAGAATACTTAGGTTTTATGGTATCTAGGGATGGCATAAAAACCTGCCCTACTAAAGTGGAGGCAATCAAAAATTTCACTCAACCTTCAAAACTTTTTGGACTTAGGTCTTTTCTGGGTCTAGCGAGTTATTATAGATGTTTTATAAAGGACTTTTCATCAATAGCTAGACCACTGACTGATATATTGAAGGGTGAAAATGGTAAAATAGGTGCCAACCAATCGAAAAAAATTAAGATTGAATTAAATGACAAACAATTTGATGCATTTAATAAACTAAAAGATATTTTGGCGTCAGAAGACGTAACATTGTTATACCCAGACTACACGAAGCCTTTCGATCTAACGACGGACGCTTCATCGTATGGTCTTGGAGCGGTTTTATCTCAAAACGGGAAACCAATAACAATGATCTCAAGAACCCTCAGAGGTAAAGAGATAGAATTTGCAACCAATGAAAGAGAGCTTTTGGCCATAGTCTGGTCATTAAAAAGTCTTCGCAACTATCTTTATGGAGTAAGGAGTCTAAATATTTTTACAGACCATCAACCCCTTTCATTTTCAGTTTCAGATAAAAATACTAACGCTAAAATTAAGCGATGGAAAGCTTTTGTAGATGAGCATAATGCTCGTATATTTTACAAGCCAGGAAAAGAGAATTATGTCGCTGACGCGCTTTCTCGGCAAAATATCCATGCATTGGAGAATGATGCGTCTTCCAATGACGCTACGATGCATAGTGAATTATCTCTAACTTATACAATTGAAACTACGGAGAAGCCTTTAAACTGCTTCAGAAATCAAATAGTTTTAGAGGAAGCCCCAAGTGCTTCAACGCGTACATTTATAATATTCGGTACAAAAACTAGACATTTCATTAACTTTTCAGAAAAAAATACTTTGATTGACAAATTAAAAAACGTAATTAAAATAGATGTAGTCAACGTAATTTATTGTGACTTGCCAATTCTAGCCTTTATCCAACACAATTTAGTCGAGTTATTTCCGTCAACTAAGTTTTGGCATACTAATAAATTTGTGTTAGATATATTCGACCCAAATGAACAAAAAGAAATTATAATTACTGAACACAACCGAGCACATAGAGCAGCTCAAGAAAACGTTAAGCAAATCCTATGTGACTATTTCTTTCCAAAAATGACAAAACTGGCAAATGAGGTTGTGGCAAACTGTAAAATATGTTCAAAGTCGAAGTACGATCGGCATCCAAAAAAACAATTGCTTGGTGAGACACCAATCCCCTCGTATGCTGGAGAAATGCTTCACGTTGACATATTCTCTACGGATAAAAAGTATTTTCTAACTTGCATTGACAAGTTTTCCAAATTTGCGGTTGTGATGCTAATAGCGTCTCGCACAATAATAGACGTAAAAGTTCCAATGCTGGAGATAATGAACATCTTCCCAAATACAAAACAAATCTTTTGTGACAATGAGGCTTCTTTAAGATCCGAGACAATTAGGTCAATTTTGCTAAATCATTTTAATGTTCACATAGTAAATGCTCCACCTTTACACAGTACATCTAACGGTCAGGTAGAAAGGTTTCACAGCACTCTATTAGAAATTGCAAGATGTCTAAAACTTGAAAGAAAAGTCGAAGATACAATTGAATTAATACTATTAGCAACAGTAGAATATAATAGGACCGTACATTCTGTTACAAACCAAAGACCAATTGATGTAATACATTCGTCCCCTACAGATTTTAGAGAAAAAATAAAAAATAAAGTTCAGAAGGCCCAAGAAATTCAGCTGCAAAGGGAAAACGAAACGAGGCAGAACAAAATTTATAATGTAGGAGAAAAGGTTTTAGTGAAATCAAACAGAAGATTAGGTAATAAGTTAACTTCATTATACGTTGAAGAGAAAGTAGAAGCCGATTTGGGGACAACGGTCTTAATTAAAGGGAGGGTGGTCCATAAGGACAACCTTAAATAGAACACAACTTATTTAATATTTTTATTTACAAGCTGATTTTATTAAAGAAACTAACATCTTTCAGGATTATTTTGTTTTTACTGATGATGACTGAGGCAGCGAAATTAAGAGACTATTCAAACTCAAACTATATTCCAATAGCTGACGGGGATGTGATTCTCTGGCAGGTCTACGGCTACTTAAGTCACACATCGAATCTAACGGCCTACAAACAAATAATGGATGAGTCGAAAAACATGACTGATCTTTTCCCGCAGTCACATATGCGCAAGATCCTGGAAATAGATATAAGACATTTAGAAACACTTTTCGAAAGTATTAGTATTCATCATAGAAATGCTAGAAGTCTTAATTTCTTGGGAACTGGACTAAAAATTGTGGCTGGTACCCCTGATTTTGATGACTTTGAAAAAATTAAATTCAATCAGGCCCAGTTAATTGATTCTAATAACAGACAGGCTATTATTAACACAAAATCTCAAGAACAAATTAACAGGTTAACAGATACGGTAAATAGTATTTTGGCAAACACAAAAAAGCAACAGATTGACACTGGCCATCTCTACGAGATCTTGTTGGCAAGAAATAGGATTCTTATTTCCGAAATTCAGAATTTAATGCTTTCAATAACACTTGCAAAACTAAAAATTATAAATCCAATAATTTTAGAAGATGATGATATAAAATCAATAATTAACGAACAATTTACAAATGTAAGCGTAACAGAGCTAATGGAAATATCTCATGTTAAGATCTTACAAAATGATAATGTATTGCATTTTATTATTAAGTACCCTATACCTAAAATAGTATGTAAGAAAATAATTATCTACCCTGTTGCTCACAACGGAAATATTATATTCTTCGATGGAGATGATGTGGTTGCGGAATGTGGAAGTCAAGTACTGGCTGTTGAGGACTGCAACATAGCAACAACGTTAACATTTTGCAAAGAATTACCGAGCAAGACATGCGCTCAACAATTACACTCTGGAGGCACGGCTCATTGCAACACACAACCAGACCATCGGGAATCAGTGTTGGTTATTGATGATGGCATAGTTATAATAAACAACAGAAATGTCAGAATAAGAGAGGTGAATGGTTTTGAAACGGACATCAACGGGACGTATTTGCTGACTTTTGACGATGCGGTGTGGATCAATGGTTCCAAGTTTATCAATCGAAATAACATAAATAAAAAACAGCCTGGTAGCGCAACATCTACGCTTCTCAATATCACCGGTCATAGAGAAATATTGAGCCTACCATTCCTTCATAGAATGAACATGGACAATTTACGTTACATTGGTGAAATAGAGACAAAATTGACGACCCATCCAATTATAGCTTGCTGCGCGACACTTGCTCTCATTACAGTTTGTTACACCATCGTTAAACTAAAGCAGTGTCAGAACAAACAGCGCCGAAATTCCGAGCTTCAAAAAGTCATCATGGCTCTTAAGAAGACCGAGGACGTTCTTCATTTAAGTGAGGGAGGAGTTAACCCGATCGCCTAGGTCGTCGCCGGCCGCAAACAAAGTTGTTGTATCCGCCGCCGTCGTCGTCGTCATCGTCGTCGTCGCCGTCATCGTCGTCGTCGTAGTCATCGTCACCGTCACTATCATCGACAATAACTATTTATGCTGACACAACTATTTCTATCAACGAATTAGCTCCCACTGGTGTCAACCACAATCTATACGACGACGGGAAGTACGGAAATGTGATATCTTGCACACGCTGCAAGATAGAAACATTTCACAGGGTAGAGTAGAATTAAGGTAGATTATAAGTTTTAGTTTTTAAGAAGACTCAACACAATAAAGACAGAACATATTAAAGATCACAAATACTTGTTATCATTACTTATATACTAGGTAGGTTGTCGTTAGAGTATTCCGGGTGTGGGGAAAGACAAAAACAGGTCTACCATCATCAGTGCAGAGCTAAACTAAGCTGAGCTAAGTAACGCCCTTATTTATTTTTAATCGCTCCGTTCTAGACGCATTAGTTCCTTTTTGCTTTTTTAGAGAGCATATAGAGCGCATGAATCCTAAAAGGATAACTAGCTCTGCACCATAAAAAGTAAAAACTATGAGTGTTGCTAGACCCTGATGGTGTAGAGCTTAATGAAAATAAAACAAAATAGTGTTAATTTAAGAGGAAAAAGTGGAACAATGGCAAAATTATCGAAAACTCACTCAACACTTCAACTTAATTAACTTGCGGTGGGTATTCTGTTTTAAATTTTGTATTTATTTCAAGAAGCTTATTAAATTATTTTAATTCAGCTTTTCCAGTTATATAATAGGTATATAGTAATATTTTAGTGCGTGTTCCAGGGTAGAAGTTTTGTTTTTCAAAATTCGATACATTGTCTTTGAAACGTCGATGATTTTAGGAAGTCCAGTACCCGACTTAGTAATACAAATATTTATCCAACTATACTTAAAATTTTCCAATCCAACCACTTTGTTTGCTTGTCACAGATGTTTAAAAGTTATTATATTAACGTATGTTAATCAATGTTATGATCAATTTCGGATCCTGGTCCACGTATGGGTCATGCACCCCCCCCCCCTCGGAGATTGTTTTTTTTTTTAATTTGCCTACGAATTTATTTAAATTCAAAACTTTTCGTATTGAGTTAGAATGTATTTTTAATTGTTTTTCTTTCTGTAAATAAAAATTTAAAATATATTTTACTGCTTTAATCTTTGTTCCTTAAAATACTACCTACTTTTAACGGAGTATTGGTTTAAGAATCGGAAACCCAACCCTTTCACTCAGCACACATTTTTGATTTCAGAAGATTTCATCTAAAGATTTGCAAGTAATTTAACGATATTTACCGACATTTTTACACAATTTGGAAAAACTTTAATAGTGCTTCAAATTATGTTCACAAGATTTTTTCTAAAAGAGAAAAAGAAAATATTTAGGTTCTTATGAAGATCTTAGGAAGGAACCTTTAATACAATTTTATCCTATTTTTTTACGCATTTAAATAGTATAAGGCTTTCTCAAATTGTTTTTTTTTTTTTTTTCAAAACTAATTTTGTATTAAATACAAAACTTTAAAGAATTTAAAAAATTAAAGATATCTACTATTTGTTGTGAATTTTGCTTCTAAAACTAAGATTTCAACACAAATTTCAAGAATATATGTAAATTTCCCAAAAACAGCTAAAGTAACACATTAAATGAACGTTTCATATTTATCAATTTATTATAAAAGCTTTGAATCTCTCAAAAACTTAAGTGAATATATATTCTGCTAGTGCCACTCTAAAGTGTCTTCCAAACTTATTTATTTACCTTGATTTGTTCTTATTTTATTTTAGGAGAAAAATGAAAAAGATCCCATTTTTCTAAGAAACTTTAATTTTTTTTGCATCTATATTTCTAAAGCATAAATAGGATTGAAAACAAGAACAAAATATAGTGATATGTAGATAATAGATAATTTAACAATTATTATACATAAATAGTTTATCAGAAAAATCGTAATAGCATGGCATTTGCCGTCTGCTAGATTGATAACTTAAATAAATTATATTAAATTACTGTAATTACCAACAAATAAACATTTAAAAGAAAAAAACATTTTAGAAACAGTGAAAAAAAAACAAATGACTAGCAAATTTAAAGCGTCAGAAGTCTTCATTCATAATTCTGGACCTATGTATATCGTAACCCAACTTTGCAATAGCTATACAGCTTGGAGACATCCATCTCATTCAGCATACTAAGAACTTCCAAGAATATTTCTTCTAGTTTCCCTTAAAGTTAGACATGTTCGGACGAAATGTATTACCTTCCCTCTTTCTGCTAAATTGCAAATTGTACACTCCTCCTATGTGCGGTATGAAGTTCAGGTTGAGTAGTTCGCTTCTTAACTTGACCATTGTAGCAAAGACGTTTAAATTATTTGCATCATGGAAGAAGTTCGTTTCTGCGAGATTATGCAGTAAGTTTTTCTGTACAAGGACCCAACTGCTTCAGATGCGTATTTTGGTCTACAGTTCTCATCTACCGCTGCTATACCCTAAGAGCTTTACTGTGTGATACATCTTCCGTATTTTAATTGAAATTTAAATTGCATCCTTCTGCGAGACTTGACCACTCACTGTACCTGTGATTTTGGTCTTGTACAGCTTTTATTACTAGTTTTCTAACAAGTCGGTATTCGGACATACTGAAAATGTGAAGGCGATAATTCGCTTGCATCTTTAGGGTCTATGAATATAGTCGGGTCTCCAGAATAATCAAGTAATTTGGCGTATTTTTTGGCAGACGAAATATTCTTTTCACATAATGCGTTAAAAGATTCTCCAACGTGTGAAACTTTCCCCATACTAGCGAGTCATAAAAAAGGATACTTTATCCAACTGATTCAAACACCTTATATTTACTACTGTAAGCTGTTTTCGATCATAAAGCATCTCTTCCATAAAATATTAGGCACCTTTTGAAATGCCTCGCTAAAATGTTTCTCCGAATTCAGGTTTCTTGAAAAAAATACTCCTAGGTATTTGTAATACGAAATCCTGCTAAATCAAAACCACCTGGACGTTTATTTACAAGGTCATCTATGAAGAGCGAAAACAATATGGTACATATCACTTTCTTAATCCCGAGGTGGTTGTGAACCAATCAGAAAGCTCAACTTAGTTCCACACTGCAGCATGTGTTCCTCTATACAGTTCTGTGAGAACGCGTCCAAACTTCAGAGACAAGCCCAGACCATATAGCTTTTAGAATAAAGCACCTCAGTTGATTGAGTCAAATGCTGCTTTGAAGTCAATAAAGCATGCATACAATTTTTTTTCTCTTCTTAATAAAGCTTTCAGCTAGCCTCCTGACAATGAAAATGTTATCTATTGTAGAGTAATCTGATCTAAAGCCCGCTTGAGTCTCTTTTAATAGGTACTGATCTGCAATCCACGTTGTGAGTCTCTTCTGCAACAGCGTTGTACAAATCTTATTAGCCGAATTAAGAAAAGAAATACCACGATAGTTTGCTGCATCCAATAAGGATCTTTTTTTGTGGATCGTGAAGATTATAGTGTCTCGAAATTCATTTACGGAAATATGGCCCTCAAATACTCCTTTAAAAAGTATTACCAGACGTTTTTTTAGCAAAATTGTTTCGTATTTCGACACAATTTCTAACATTTTTGCGTGTTATGTACCAACAACCCTTTAAACTATTTTATTTTAACTCCTAAATATGACATTTTTAAAATCCTGTTGCAATCTTAGAATACTTTCATACATAAAAAGTTACCAAATTTAATATTTAGACCATATCTTGCTGGACAACAATGTTTTAAGATAATCTAATAAGTAAAGATGTCAATTAAGATACACATGTTATTTAAAATTTGTCAGCATTTTTAAGCGGTGATAAAAGTTTGATCTTTATGTTAAGTGTATGATTTTCAATTTTGAAATTCCAATTAAAGAAAAAGTAACTTCATTGGTCGAATGGTTAAAAAGTTCGTTTGCAAAAATCTTAAAAAGTTCTGTCCAAAATCTATAGACAGAAAGTCAATACCATACCTGACAGAAATGAAATGCTCATAGTCCTTGTTCGGTTCGTCGTAAGGTGGTCATGATTTCCATGATTTACCAACATGAATCTGCCAACTGCCAATTTAACACAAAAATCGAAAAACTTGAAAAACTCGTAAACCACTCGTAAAAACTCGTCTGTATATTGAGCTCTCTGTACCTTACTGTCGAGAAGCAAATGCATCAACAGGGAGTGACAGTTTGATATGGATTGTGGAGTCGTGGTATCATTTGATAATTTGGATTCAAAAGTGTTTCATTTAATTGAGCAGCGAAGAACGATGTTATGCCAACAATCTCGAAACAATTCACACATTAAGGTTATCGGCAACAACCCGAAACCATCAAAAACATCTTGAAAAATTGTAGTACCAGATTCCAATGACGTGAAGCCAGCTTAGACACACGATGACGAAAGTTCCGTTATAATGGGAATGTTTGTTTTTAAAATAAAGTCGTAATTCATGAAACAAAACCAATTGTGTTTGGTCCACCTATATTAGTTCTGTTATAAATATTCAACTATGGGTTAAATACAAACCTGTGATTGTGCAAATGGTCCTTGAACCAAGTAGCTTGTAAAATATTGCTTCAGTTGCTTAGATTGTAGCCGCCACCGAGGCAACACTTAGACAAAACAACGTATTTATAGAATTCATTTTTACGGTGTTCTACATTATGGAATTGTTAACCCTGATTGAGCCTTTGATTTGAGAAATGTCACATAAAGTGATGGTAAAAACTAGCTTCATCGTCTGTTTAAGAAAACAAAGGAACATTTGTTCAGAGAAGATTGAAAAAATCATGTAAAGCGATCAAGGAACTTCAAGTTCGATCCTAAACACATGGAGATGATAGAGGGAAAGCCAATTAATGACGATTCACGCAAGATAATGAACCGAAGCACCCAACAAAATATACTTAATGGAGGGGACGAACTTAAAAGAAACTACAGAGCCAAAGACATGAAGAAACCTTGAATGTAAATACAAAACAAATTGATGGTATTCCACACATTTCAAGACATCTGTCAAGGTGGTTAGTTCCATATTGAAAGATGCGATGATTTGTCGAATTCAAAATATTGACATTTCTCGACGTTTTAAGGTCCCTAGAGTCCAAATAGAAGGTTCTTAGAGAGACGTCTGTGCGTGCGTGTGTACGTACGTTCAAGTGTCCGTTTGTTCGCGAAGTTTTTTCTTCGTGCATAGATCAAGAACCAGTAGAGATATCTTCTTCAAATAAATCTTGTTATACGAATAACAATGCAGAAAAATGTAGAAAAGACTCCCAAGAAAATTGAGTGGGTGTTTTTTTTTACCATAGCAGTTTAAAAATCTTACGAACCAACAACGCATACGTGATACCAAAAATGTATATTATTTGTTTACGGTTTTTTTATTTAAAATATTTTACGAACAAACAATTATTTTATCTTCAAAATAATTTTGTACAACGAAGAATAACGTTTTTGACATCTGGTAAAATTTTTAGAATTAAATTAAAATAGTTTATACACAAAATAAAAACTAAAAAAACAATACTAAAAGTTAGTAAACATTGATTTTCAACTCACTTATGTATCTTTTCAAAAATTAAAAGTCACGGCTTCAAATTAATTGTAACAGTCCATTTTTTCATAAAAAAATAGTTCGTAAATTTGGTAAAAACTGATTTGCCTTTCTCAATATCTCGTGAGTAATTGAAGATATTGCCTTCAAATTAATTTCATTGATGCACTTTGTATTTGTTTATAAGGAAATAAACACTTTTAAGAAATGCTACTAAAATTGGTAAAAATTGGTTTTCGACTAAAAATCTCGTTAACAAAACTAGATTTCGAAATCAAACTTTTTCTTGGTATTAAAAATATTGTTGGTAATTTTTAATTTTTAAGAATAATTCAACTGACAACTTTTTTAACAAAGCACGAAAACATTCAAACTTTTAAGCAAGACCAATCGACAGACGCGATGGGAAGTTATCAGTGTTTGTGGCATTCCAGCCTCTTTTTTTTAATCGAAAGAAAACAATGACATCATTGATCATCAAATATTCTTAAGACAGTAAAGAGCTTGCGCAGGAAAAAATGTATAGAAATCGGTTTATTAGTACTTGAGAAAACATAAAACAAAGTAACTCTTCTATTGAGGTTACCTTTCTGGAGCAATACAAATCTGGGGAACCACTTTTTTCGATTTCTCCACCATCGTAACGTCATGTTTGATTAAAATCTCGAGGTCAAAATTGTAATTGCAATACTTTCCACATACAAAGTTCATATATGTCGCAAGTACAAAACTGATTAGTGCTCCTTTTTTCTGTCCTACTCCTACAAGCTTACACCACCTATAGTCTCAAATTTTCTTGCGGCACTCCAAAGAACAAGAGAATTCATTTAAACCGAATTCCCCTGCTAAAAAGCATAGAAACCCCACTGTCTCCACTTCTGTAATTTAACATATCACTGAAAAAACAAACGTGCATTAATATAAAAAACGGCGTTTATTAACTGCTTATTTATTGTCACAACAAACTTTTTCTCGTCAGAGTGAATGGTTTATTAAAACAAATTTCAGCGTTTGATAATCGTTTGTTAATACTATTAACGGCCGTTTATTAAATGAAAAATAAAGCACTTAATCACCGTTTATTAAAATTAGTAACTATATTAATTGCCGCAAACATTTTAGTTATTGAAAATAATTAATCGTTTATTGCCACAATAAACGAAATGTGTGAAAGGGGACTGTTAAAGATTATATCCCAACCTTCATCTAATATCACAACCAATTCTTAAATTTACAAATAGTTTATTATTTTTTATAATCTTATTCACTGACAAATACAAATTTGGGAATTAAAAAATAATAAACCGTTTATTGTTGTAATGAACATCGTTATTAATAGACGAATTGGAAAATTTACAAGCAGTTTATTATTTCTTATAACCTTATTCACTGACACAATAAACTTTGGTAGTTGGAAAATATAGAACCATTTATTGTGACTACGAACAACTTTATTGAGAGAATTGTTAAATATTATATCCCAACCTCCAAAAATAAAATTGATTCCTTGACTAAAAAAATTTAAATCATAAAGATAACACTGCACTCAATTTCAGCAGAACTAAATTTCACGACGCGACGCGGAAAATCATTATTTGTATGAAATTGTATGAGGTACATATATCGCTAAACTTTATATCATTTTATACGAATTCTTGTGAATCGCAGAAACACTGCAGTCAAAATAAGTAAAATGTTCAGTATATTTATAACTCGTTCTACAAGAACAAAAGTCCTAGAGCTTAATTGATGTGTTTTATATTTGTTTTTAATTCTATATAGGTAATAGTTTTGGCTAAGTACTTTTATGTTTTATTTAAGCACACAATTTTTTGATAAAATCGATCTTCAAGTTAATTTTTAATGTGAAATATTTGCATTTAATATTATATGATAAAGAATCATAAGAGATTAATAAAATCATAATATAGAGTTTTTTTACTTGCATTTAAAGTCATTAAAATACGGAACAAAAACACAAGGCTTCATTCATAGTTGTTATATTCGATCGTTAGCATCTTTTGGGCTTCCTTACTATTTTGTAAATAATAGTACTGTAAGCTGGGTGTAACTAACATGTCTGTTGTAGATGGCTGTGTTTTTAATTAACAATTGTTATATATAATAAACTATTTATCAAAAATAATAAATCGTTTGTTGAAATTTAACGAAAAATTGTATTTTTTATCTAGATGCAGAGTTCACACTTTTTCCTAATAATCCTTATAGTCGATATTTAAAATGTAATTGCTGGGTATCGAAATATGTCACACCTACAGAATACATGATTCCCAGAAATGTGAACTCATAGTGTGAGAACAAGAGCAATAATTTTTTGAGACTAATTTTATTTGTGAAATGTCCAACTTTAGTGCATTTCTCTTACTCAAACCTTTATAAGAAAAATGTCGAGTCACTCATCTCATCTCATATCAACTTCTACTTTAACTTCTACCACCTCACATTAACCAGCCAAACCAAACTCATTTTAAGTTAAAACACATATATAATGGGTCAAAGGAAACTTTCAGCCCATTTCAGCACTCTAAAGAAAATGTAATAAGATATAGTAAGGTTTCGACTCGATTTCAATGAAACTATAGGTTAACCATTGTAAATATACAAATCTACGTTCGTATTTAGGGAACGTAAGAAGGATTTGTATCTTTATAATGCTTTATCTTCTATGACTGACACTGAGTAAGCGTGATCGAATAAGGGTCTGATTACACGATTCGTTTTTTGGTTGTTTCATCTTTTGGCAAGCACGAACGTTCATGATTACATCGTACGCGAATATGTAAATGTGTGTTTTGTGAAGGGATCACACTAGCGATTATTTCATTATACATATACATTTAATTCCGGCCATTGACTTTAATCCACACTACACTTCACAATAGCCAACCTATATTTTAATGTACTCTCATTCATTTCCTATTTTTAACTTCCCATAGGAAGTTATTGTAATGGGTCCGATTTGTCAAATTGAAAATTTTGACATTTCTCGACGTTTTAAGGTCCCTAGAGTCGAAATAAAAGATTTTTAGAAAGATGTCTGTGCGTGCGTATGTACGTTTTAAGCGAATCGACAGACGGGATGGGAAGTTATCAGTGTGGGTCGCATCCCAGCCTCTTTTAAATAATGCACTCGCATTTCATTCATGGTCATGAGTATCAACCTCATGCACTAAATTATAAAGTATAATAATATTAACAATAGTAATAATAATATTTGTTTAGGTAAAGTGTTGTTAAAAATAAGGTTAGCCAAAACCAATGTAATTGATAGTCATTTAAATTTTTATTAAAACACTCAAATCTTAAATTTTCTAAGAATAACTATAGATTTTATCTTTTATGTTAGATTGACCAAGTTCTTACATTTTTAAAGTATGCTCGACCGCCATCTTTTTATATCTAGTTTTAATCCTACTAATGTGATGAGCTATTTTTTTCAAATAAATGTTGATTTAAGTTTTCCTTTCTCCTATTTTTGCTTTTGTCCGAGTGAAAACGTGGTATAAGTCGGCAATATATTACAAAAGAAATAAATACCATATTAATGTATTTTAACTAACCCAATTACTAATGGGGCAATAAACAGTTTATTAATTTTCCTGGCGGTTGTTTACAAATTGAACGAAGCGTCTGATAAAAATAACGGAGTATAAATAAGAAACATCATGTTTATTAAAATCAATTAATCGTTAATTGCGTTTATAAACCCGTTTATATAAATAAACATCTTGTTTATTAATTTAAATAAACCATTAATTAATTATCAAATTCCTAGCTAAAAAATATAAACATTTCTTTGAAATTTGGCAGTAAAAACGGAGCTTAACAATACTTTAAATGTAAGAACCTTTTTTGACGAACTGAACGAACAAATGAAGTGCCGCCAAATTTTAACGAGCAACAACGAATACAAATCATTTAGAAAAAGAAGCCACACGAAAAAGTGGTCTAAAGTGCATATAAAAAAAGTGAAGTGATTATTAAAAAAGTATATGTGCATCAGCTAACTAATCAGGTGAGTTATTTTTTAGTTATTATTATTAGTTATTATTATTAGTTGTTATTATTAGTTATTATTATTATAATTGCGAATCTCCTTACTGCAACGCGCAACACCAACAAAATGGTTTCGCCATCTGTGGATTGCATACCGCTATGAGTTACTCGGCGGCGGCGCGGCGGAGCGCGTCAGTAAACTACACAAATTTTTCTTTTAATTCTCATCTCATTTCTTGAATATTTTTTAACTTAGTACCACAGTAATATATTTATTTATATCCATAAAATGTCACACGTTTGTACGTCCGTACGTCCGTACGTTCGTGACGTTTTTCGTAGCTCAAGAAACAGAAGAGAGACTTCAAATAAATTTTAGAAATGCAGATAATACAGCAGCAAGATGCAGAAAGGGTTCTCAAGAAAATTGGGTGAGTGGTGAACATTTTCGTTACTCCTACATATCTCACGAACTAATAACGCTAGAGACTTGAAATAAATTTTGTATTATACATTTTAACATAATACCAAGCAAATACATATATTTTTAGAAAAAAAATCCAATCAACAATCATTTTTTTTATTAATCGATGATATGAAAAATGTTTTCTATTTCTCAGATTCTCAAGATGCAGCCTTACTCTGGGCCCTACATGGGTATTTTGTGCCTTTCCAAAAAGTTGTGAGAAAACACAAATAGGGAAAGAAACGTTCACGAGGTTTACTATCTTGATAAATTGCAATTAAATTACTTATTGATAAATGAACTAAACTACAAAAAATAAAAATTATAAAATTAAATTAACTTGATCTTTTTTATTAGTTCGGAATTCTTTATTTTCAGTTTTTTATAATTTTCAGCAAAGATTTCGATAGTGAGATCCAGGATGAAGTGACTCATTGGCGCTGTAAACAGGTTTGTTTGGAAGTTGTAAACTTTTTTTAAACAACATTAATATGAATGTTTTCTTTTATACGTTTTAGATCAATCTTATGCTGGACTTACACGGCTGAAAAAGTGTCATTATTTTTGCCATTACGTTACTATGTTTTGTCAAAAAACACGCTTTTGACGATAAATGGTAAAAGTATGGCAGAAGTAATAAGCTTTTGCAGTCATGTAAATCCTGCTGAAAAAAAGGATTTATTTTAACAATCCTGTTTGTTAATGTAACAAATGGGTTTAATAAACGCAGTGAACAAATTTATTGAAATCAATAAATTTTGTTTATTGTGGTTACAAACTTATTTGTTAATATTATAAACAGGATTGATAAATAAATTGTTTATATTAATGAACGCGTTTATTAAAATCAATAAACTTTGTTCATTAAAGCTATAAACGAGTTTATTAATATTATAAACGGAAATAATAAGCATTTGCTTATATTTATGAATGCATTTATTAAAATTAATAAATTCTGTTCCTTGGGATTATAAACAGGTTTATTATTATTATAAACGGAAATAATAAACGGTTGTTTATATTTATGAACACATTTATTAAAATTAATAAACTGTGTTCATTAAGGCTATAAACGGGTTTATTAATACTATTAACGGAAATAATAAACGGTTGTTTAAGTTTATTAATTGATTTATTAAAATCAATAAACTCAGTTTACTGTGGTTATAAACTAAAATTTTAAGTTGTTTGTAAAATTTTCACCCGGAAATGGAGAATAATAAACGATTGTTCACTGACACAATTAACATGTTTATTGGACAAATTCCATCACTACATTCATTGTCTCAACGAACTTTTTAATTATATTTACGTACCTTTTTGGTTCAGTGATTGTGAGCGTAAATCATTAAGCTTAAAATATGATTAAGGGCTTGTTTCAAATCCTTTTTGCCAAATCTTCAAAAACTGAAAGTATTTTTCCTAGAATTTATTATATCTACAGACATTTTATTACATTTTTGTCTGCTTTCTTCTTTTAAGCTCCACAACACCACCTGCATAATAGATCTTCCTAAACATCTGTCCTAAAATTTCTTCTTCTACTCCATTATAAAAGATAAGAATAACTCACACAATTTTTAGTTAAATATAGATAGCAAATAGTATTATGGAAAGGAAACCCTAACCTTTTAAAGCACATGCTCTTAAGAAAACAACTGCAGACGTAGACAAGCCCCAATTCAAGTTTACAAGAGACATGTGTTTGCCTTTATTGTTGCCAATTTCAATTATTATATAAGGAAACAAATTAATGGTAGCTATAGTTAAGGTAGGAAGGTAGGTTATAGGTAACTGGTATAAGGTAAGTTATATTGCGACACACAAAAACTTTCAAATCCCTTTTATGTCAGGTGCATCCTTGGGGCGATAGAGACATTCAGACACTCTCAAGACTCCAGAGGCATTATGCTCTGCTCTGTTCTGCTGTAAATTTTGTATCTTCAACTTCAACGTGACTTGTTTATCTAATTTTCTCAGGTAGGGTGCGACGAAGGCGAGTGACGGTGAAGGTGGTGTATAGAGACACGACTTCTACGACCCCTTTTTTCATATACGATTTATACTATTTAAACTCGAAAACAAAGGTTGTCTCGAGAATCCTTTTTTTAAATCCCTAACCAGCATCAATACCCCAGTCCCAGTCCAAACCCCAGCAAACCAACGAAGACGCAACATGATAAGAAAAAAGAGAGTTTGTATAGAATACTTATTTCTTTGTTGCTTCTTGTTGCTTGCTTTATCCTTTTAATTTTTTCTTTTTGCTCGGGAACAGGATATCGGATGTATATCAGTTTCGTAGAATGGAATTTTGTCTAATGATACATTTGAGAAAAAAAGGCTTGCTATTGCTACACGCAACGCATAGCTACACGTGAGCACCGTCTACAAATCAAAAAGGATAATTACGTCAAACGAATGCCTTCCTTCTGCACGCTCGTATATTTTGCTCTCTCTCTTATTGTTGCCGGAGCGGATCGTCCTCGATGTGGGCTAGGGTTAGAAATCGTTTACTTACATTGGAATCTTTGAACAACCAATATTTTGTAAGTCAAATCGATTTTTTTTCTTTTGTTCTTTGCGTCCTTGTTCAGATTCCTAAGCAGATAAACACACTTAACCACCCCAGCTTCAGTTTCAGCTTTAGTTCCAGATCCAGATCCAGCGTTCATTTGGAAAAACAGAGGAAAAAACTCTTTGAAAATCCGCATAATAAAATATGGTTATAAATACTATAAGATATTTGCAATATTAGATAGCAAGGTATTTTTATGTATTTATATATTCTTGAGATACAGATAATATAAAGATATGAATTTTGTTTGCTACCTTGCTTATTTCACTAAAGTTTTCAACTCTTATGGCAAAGGTATGTAGCTAGCTATATGTTAACATACGCAGAGCATGCCTTCAGAAAAAAAAACGAAGGGAATGTAATAAAGCTACATTGCTCATACATATATGTTTAAATTAAGTTTAAAACTGAATTGTTTTCTTTCAAAACATGAATGTGTTACTTTTTTACATGAATATTTTATGTTTTCACATCATGGTGGAGCTACGAACGGTAAGGGTGGGCGGGCTTTTGAAATATATGAAAACATCGATGTCGGATGCGGAATACATTTATTATTTTGGTTAAATGGAGTCGAGTGCCGTCGGAGTAGAAATGAAGAAATCAAAGTCACACAGTTACCATACATAAAATTTATATTTGCAAAAAGGATTTCTAAAACACAATAACAAATAAAACACAGGACTTATCTAAGGGTAAGTCAGGACTCCGAATAAGAATTGTAATAATAATCATAGAAGATACGAAAAAAGGAAACTTTCTAAACTTATCTATTTTTCAAACTCTGGAAAAACAAAAATAAGTATTTATATATATGTAGGTTAGGTAAACTCGATAAAGTTTTTGAGGGTTTTTCATTTCGCCACCATTACAATTTCATAATTTCTTATCTTATTATATTGAGTGGAAAATGGTTTTTATTTTGTTTTTGTCTTCGTCGTCGTCTGTTTTGGTCACAAATAACTTTTGCAACGAAACAAATGTGTAAAATGTGTCCTTTTCGCGTCAACGCGACATTTTGACAGGCGAAATGATGGCTAGCTTCTTCGAGGAAGAACTTAATTACTTTTTTGACGTTTATGATGATGAAAGATGAAGTTGAAAGCAGTATAGAGCTTTGTCAAAATGTCATATTCTGATTATTTTTGTCTTATGTATAATGTATAGTTTTAAAGCTTGAGGAACTGCGGCCACTTAAAAATGTGGTCGTGATGAAATAGGCAAATCAAACTCTCCAAAATCTGTTAGTAAAGAAACGATTTTTATTTACTAACGAGGGAAATTATAACAAAAATAGAGCTTTAAATTTTTGTATCCTATGTTTTAAAAAATTGAGATCGACATTACATTTTTAACTGACCATCGCAAATATAAAGGGAATGCTGTTTTAATTAAATTGTATATTTATAAAAGGTTTCTGATTTAACATTTAAGGATACTTTTTTGTTAATCAAACATAGGAAATATTGAAGGATTATTAAGTTCCTTTTTTTTATTTTCATACACACATTTGTAGGTATTGTATTTTGGATGTATTTGACAAGGACACAAAAAAATGTTCGTTATTTGATAACGAACTGTTTTTCTACTTTTGTTCTTCAACGGCTTGTTGATATTGATTTTAGAGCATGCTTCTAATTAAGGATCCATTGGAGCCATAGTTACCAAAAATCAATCAACTTACATAAGTTGACAACGAGGGTTTTTAGATGTTAGCTGTTTTGATTGCAGATTGTCAAAACAAGTGACTCATGCCAAGTATGTTTAAAAAAAAATGTATCCATTTTTATACATAAATATATTTTAATTTTTGTTGAAAACATTATTTTAAGACTTACTTTGACTTTTTCAAAAATTGACAAATATCAACATTAAAGCTATTATAACTTTTTTAAATGATTAAGTTTATTGTGTAATAAAAACTTAGTTTGAAATGAAAGGGCAATAATTGAGCAGTTTACTTGAAATACAACTAAAAAAAAAAGAGTTATTTTGAATGAAAATGGTTTGGTGCATTTGTAAAAGAAGGAAATGTGAAAAAAGTAATTAAGATGTTGCGAACTCGAAAAAAGGGAGTTCTGGACAAAGTAAAAAGTAGTTATTTAAAAAAAAAAACTGCCTTACGTTTGAACAAGTATTTAACATTTATAGTTAAAGCATGTCTTAAATTTCATTGTTAGAATTTTTTTGTTTGAAAATTTCAATGTTGGAAAAAATCAATGGTTGTCCCTGTGCTTAAGGCTGGAAAAGCTCCAGATTATACTGAAAGCTACGGGTCTATCACGATATCTAGAAATTAATTATCTAGAAAGTGAAAAATCTCGAATATAAAAATTTTGAAAACAAAAATCTAGAATGGCAAAAATCTCGAAAACAAAAATCTAGAAAATAAAATCTCGAAATGCCAAAATCTAGAAAAAAAAAATCTCGAATGCAAAAATCCGATGTTCAAATGGTAGACATGTGCATTCAAGAGGACACAAGCGTCCACAGGTTTTTCTCAAAACCCACCTCTGTCTATCAACTCCTACTCTCACCTCCCCGCGGTGAACATCGGTTGCCAAGTACCTCAACTGGAGATTGGGTTCCAACCCCAGTGGAAAGTTGTTGGGGGCAGCAAACGAGAGAGGGGGGAGAGGTGTTTCCACTAACTCACCTCTCCTTATCCAGGCGGCAGCGGACGAATTCTCGAGATAGAATCAACGGTGGCGTCTACAGTTCCAGTAAGGTTGAACTACTTAGTGAACACCTTATAGGGCTTCTTCGACATATTCGGAGCCCAGGCCTGTAAGGAGCGGTTTATCCGGCTCCCCTTCCTTGGCGTTATATTATGGATCTGGTCCTCCAGGTTGTGCCGTCGGGGTGACTTCCTCACCACGTAAAAAATACATTAGTTGCGACGCACCAACAAGCCTCGGATACGGACGGATTCACTGTTGACAACCCACGCAAACGAAATAAAGACAACGAACTTCAGATATGTACGTGGAATGTAAGGTCCCTTAACAGACCACGTGCAGCCGAACAATTAGCGGCTGGTTGATTTTGCTGCGGGGCGAGACGTTCTGGTAGCTAGTAAGCAGTTAACGCATCTCAATATCCACAAGGGGACATGGAAATCTCCTGATCAATCAACCGTCAACCAGATTGACCACATTGCGAACGACACTTCTCCAGTATCCAGGATATCCGAACATTCCGAGAAGCCAACATTGACTCGGACCACTACCTCGTTGTAGCCAAGGTACGGCTACGGATATCCCGATCCAAGCCAAAACAAGGAAGTACTGTGAGAAGATTCGACGTAAGACGGCTACAATCGCAAGAGACTGCCATGTCCTTTTCCGATCGAGTCTCTAATAACCTCTTAAGGAGTCCTATGCTTCCTGCATTAAGAATTGAAAACCAGTGGCAACACTGCCTTGGGTACCAGCCACGAACCGAAGCCTGTAAAGACGATCAGGGGAACATCGTAGTAGAACCGCAGTCGATGCTGAGAATATGGAAAGATCACTTCTCCAAATTATATAACGGCGATGACGAACCGAATTCCGCTGTAAGGGAGATAGAACCACTCAACCTCGGCGACGCAGATTCATTTCGCAGAACGCAGAGCAATTCCGCCTACCTGACCTTGACGAAGTAAAGATAGCTATTTCTAAACTTAAGTCAAACAAAGCTGCTGGAGCTGACAGCATCGCTGCCGAACTATTCAAAGCAGCAGGCGATGACTTGGTACGGAGCATGCACCAACTCATCTGCAAAATATGGTCGGAAGAAAGCATGCCCGATGAGTGGAATCTCAGCATAGTGCGCCCGATACATAAGAAAGGAGACCCTCTACCAACTACAGAGGCATCAGTCTCCTTAACATTGCGTATAAGATCCTCTCTGCAGTATTATTTGAACGTCTGAAGCCATTTGTCAACAATCTGATTGGTCCTTATCAGTGTGGCTTCAGACCAGGAAAGTCCACTATCGACCAAATATTCACACTACAGCAGATCTTGGAAAAAACCCAGGAGCTTCAAATCGATACCCACCATCTCTTTATCGATTTTAAAGCCGCGTATGACAGCATCTATAGGGAAGAGCTCTACCGAGCAATGTCTAGTTTTGGCATCCCGGTCAAACTTATCCGTTTGTGCAGAATGACGATGGAGAATGCACCATACTCTATCAAGGTTAGAAAAGATCTCACCGATGCGCTTGATGTCAAAAAAGGTTTTAGACAAGGCGATGCACTGTCATGCGACTTCTTCACCATCGTTCTGGAAAGAATTGTGCAAAACTCAACAGTCAACACTAGAGGCACAATCTTCCAAAGATCCATCCAATTACTCGGACACGCGTGATGTCAGTGGAGCGTTTTTGAGCATTGCGACGGAAGCGAAGAAGATGGGTTTAGTGGTCAATGAGGGCAAGACCAAGTATATGCTGTCATCAAAAAAGGACACTGACGACGTCTTGGACAAAACGTCACCATGGACAGCTGTAACTTTGAGGTAGTTAAGGACTTTGTCTACCTAGGCACCTCTATTAACGCAGACAACGACACCAGCGCTGAAATCAAACGAAGAATAACTCTTGCAAATCGCTGCTTCCTTGGACTTCGAAGGCAATTGAGAAGTAAAGTCCTCTCTCGAGCATGTAAAATCACCATCTATAAGACACTCATCATCCCGGTTCTCATTTATGGCGCTGAGGCCTGGACCCTGTCAAAGAAAGATGAGAGCGTCTTAGGATGCTTCGAGAGAAAAATTCTTCGGGTGATTTTTGGTCCCGTACGCATAGATGGAGAATGGAGGAGATGATATAACGACGAACTGTACGGGCTGTACAGCGACACTGACCTAGTTAGCAGAATTAAAGTCCAACGGCTTAGATGGCTAGGTCATGTAGAGCGGATGGACATCAACGCTCCAGCCCGGAAGGTCTTCGAATCCAATCCCGAGTGACGGCGCTGTAGAGGAAGACCGCGACTCAGGTGGCGCACGCAGGTGGGAGAGGACCTCAACCAACTTGGCGTGCGAAACTGGAGACAGCTAGCTAGGGACCGAGCTGGCTGGAGACGCTTGTTGGTTGAGGCTCAGGTCCGCCCCGGACTGTAGCGCCACCTTAAGTAAGTAAGTAAGAATGCAAAAATCCAGAATGTATAATTGAATTTTTGAGGCAATGTTTAAAATTCGCGCGAATTTTAAACATTTCCCAAAAATTTAAACATACATTCTGGATAACTTACTTCTTCTTAAAAAACCTAAAGTTGACAAGTAAAGTTATCAATCATACAATTTCACATTGCTACACATGCAACTATTTTTCTTGCTCAGAAAATAAAATATTGGGTTAACTGATGTTTTTATGTTTTATTAAGTTTAAACTGTTAAAAATACAAAAAAAAAATCTCGAATTTTTATTTTTTTTCGAGATTTTTGTTAGTTCTGGATTTGTGTGGATTCGAGATTTTTGCGTTCTAGATATTTTTTTTTATTTTCGAGATTTTCGGCACTCGAGATTTTTGGCATTCTAGATTTCGTCATGATCCCGAAAGCTACAGACCAATCAGTTTACTGAGCAACATAAGTAAAGTATTTGAAAAAATACTGAAAAAACATATTTTAAAAATTGTTTCAGATAAATTCACATTCTATCCGATATACAATTTGTTTTCCGTAGATTCACAGCACATCGTTCCATATTAAACAAATTTTCAATCATGTTCTAGACCTAGCTTTTGATTATGTATGGCACAATGGTATTATATATAAAATGATATAATTCGACTTTCCTTTATATTTGTGTAAAATTTTACAGAGTTTCTTATCCGATAGATGTTGTCGAGTTCATGTCAATTGTGATGTTTTTAAATTGTTATTTGTCGATTTTGGCGTCCCCCAAGACTCAGTACTTGGTCCGGTCTTGTACAATATTTAAACTTCCAAGTCTATCGCAATGTGAATTAGGTATTTTCGCTGATGACACTGCAGTCTTTTCATGACATCTGTTTTCTCTCAACATTGAGACAAATCTTAAAAATGAGATCGAAGTACTTGAAAAATATTATACAAAGTGGAAAATAAAGCTGAATGTTAGGAAAACATAAGCCATCTTTCTTACACAAAAAAGAAAACCGTGCTATCTTCCCAGCAATCAGCTACATTTAAGTGGTACCTCAATTGAATGGGAGCAGTCTGTAAAGTACCTAGGTGTTCATCGCGATTAAAAACTAACTTTTAACCAACATATTCAAAATACTCTTAAAAAAATTAGTATTGCTATCAATATGCTTTACCCTTTAATTAACGGAATATCTCTACGCACAAATGGAAATAAAAATATCATTCACAAGGTTATATTCCAAGCAATACTAACGCTGTCAGATGCCATTTAAAGAAATTGAAGGTATCACAAAACAAGGACGCTAAACCTTCATTGGCATTATTCAACCTTAAGTCTTCACAGAAAAGCGAATGTTGAACTGATTTCTGATAGAATTTGTAAGCTTATAAATATTTTTAATATCAGCTGTGAAAGTTCTGAGAATTTTCTCATAACCCAACTTCTTGCATAATCTGTGATATATTATAAGTAAGACTTGTTTTTTTCTTTTATTTTTTGGTTTATGTTAATGGTTATTTTTGTTTCTATAAAAAACGTACTTCTAGTTTGATTGATTATAAACTTTGGAGTTTTTTTTTTAATTTTATTCTCAATTTCATGGAGTATATTAGCTCAATCGTTAGTTAGAATTTGTAAACTGTTGGAATAAGAAATTTCAGGATCCCTATGTTACCTGGGTATTAACTCCTATTTAAGAGATCCACAAAAAATGGATATAATCTGTTCAACGCAGGCTCATACGTTTCGGTTAGGGCTAGGGACATCCGCTGATCCTTATAAATTCCTTTCTAATGAACATCGGCTAAAACTTTTTCAAATGCAGCCTCTATCACTAAGAGGGCTATTAATTTTTTGTATAATAAGACCACACTCAAGGGGATATTACTACCCTTATTATATAAAGACACAGTGTGAGCACTTGGAAAGGGAGAGAAATTGTTTTTGAATTCCTGAATATTGCGACGTAAATGATCCTTAAATGGTAGTATAACCATTTAATTTAAATGTTCTAGGTCCAATACTGTCCAAGAGGCTTAAGGAAGTTGCAGGAGCACCAACCCTGATATGCGAGTTATACTCAAGCTTTGGACTCATATAAGTTTTGTAAATAACAGCCAGATCACAGGGAGAGAAAAACTTCTTGGATCGCCTTAGAAAACTCAAATATCTTTCGGCATTTTTGGGGTCATCGTTCTACAAAAAGTGGTTGGTGGTACACATACCAAGAATATCGAGATGTCTCCTCGATGCAAGTGCCATCCATGGTCAATGGCAAGGGGGGTATATCTCGCTTTAACTATACAAGACAGCATTGGGTTTTCGAAGCATTATATTCAACGCAATTTCTTATTCCCTATTGTTCAATACTGGTTAGGCCGGAATTTAATGACCTTATCATATTTTATCGTTGTTGTTCCACATCCGAAGAAAAGGGATTTGATTTGGAAAACAAATATGAAAACCTAAGAGTACTATCGTCAGCGAAACAATGTATTGGATTGCAGACAGAAGATCATTAATAAAAGTGAGAAATAGTGTTGGAGATAGATTAGAGCCCTGCGGTACATCAGCATTTATTTTGTGGTTTTCAGACTTTAACCCATCCAATTCAACTTGTATTGAACGATCCAAAAGATAGCTACTAATTCAATGAAGCAGGGATTCATGAAAACCGAAAGCACGCATTTTCGATAAAAGGCTCTGATGTCAAAACGATATAAAGATTTGATCCACTGTTCGGTGGAATGAACCATGAGATCAAAAGTGGACCTATTGCTGCGAAAGCCGTATTGTCGGTCATTAAGAAGCTTTCGATCCTCGAAATCAATTTTTGTAGATTTTAATTATTATATAAGAACTGAGTCTCGGATTTTTTTTGCAAATTTTACTAGAAGACGAAACAAATATTTTCAATAAGACGATATAAGTTTGAAACCATTATTTGACTTTTAAAATATATTTGGGTTCCCTTTTTTGTTC
This sequence comes from Eupeodes corollae, assembly GCF_945859685.1. Lineage (NCBI taxonomy): Eukaryota > Metazoa > Arthropoda > Insecta > Diptera > Syrphidae > Eupeodes > Eupeodes corollae. The sequence goes on along the minus strand of NC_079148.1, from coordinate 93,550,583 downwards.
AATTTTTAAATACCCACTTAATTTTTAAGAAAGCCCTTTTTGCATTATAATCTATGTAACAAAGTTTATTTGAAGTCTATATCTCTACTAGTTCTTGAAATATAGACGACGAAAAAAGCTTGCAGAACGTACGTACACAAGAACGCACAAACATCTCACTAAGAATCTTGTATTAAGATTCTAGGGACCTTGAAACGTCGAGAAATTTCAACAGTTTTAGTTTTACAAATAGGACCTATTGCAATAACTAACTATGGGAAATTAATATAGGTTTATTCCTCGAAACGTTACGATATGTTGGTTTGTCTTACTTTAAAAACCAGAATCAAATACAAAATATAAGTAAATCTTCTTCTTCAGCATTATTTATATAGAAACTACAAGTGGAAAGACAATTTAATGTATACCACTAAATTATGGTGTACGAATACTCCAACTTCTTTATTGTTGTGGAATCCAAATAGGATTTAGAGAACCTGACCACTCAACATCTCATGTCATACACGCTACTTTAAAAATTATTTAATTGGAGTTAAAGCATATATTTATAAGAGGTACAGTATTATTCTTGTGCAGGTGGCAAATACTTCTTTCCATGATATTTGAAAATAAAACTTTGCTCCGGGATGAAATGATACTCTCTTCTAAGGTTTGGTTCTTCATGTTTCTTATTTTTATGTTTCAAAACAATCACTTGTACCATATTCATTAGAATTTCTTTACTACACTCTTTAAGTGATTCGTGCACGTTTTCAAGTGATGAAACCATGAAACGGAATAAATTAAAATGATTAACGACTTCAAATGGCAACCACTTTTTCAAGTTGTACCTTTTCTTTGCCTTTTTCGACAAGTCATCCACCTTCCTTTAAAAATAATAAATTACATGAATTTATAAGTAGGTACATATTTAGATATATACATAATGAGTACACGTACAACAAATAGAAAAATAAATAAATAACCAAAAACCATGAAATCGTCAAAGTTTATTTTCGCATCTAATAAGCATTTGCTTTGAATTATTATAGTTTTTTTTGACAAACTTAACTCCCCCATTAACAATTTATAGCTTTCTACTACAGGATATTTATTTCACCGATATCAAATCTACTTAGCTTATGAATAATCCTCCCATAAACCACCGCATACTAAGGAACGTCTATATATGCTCAATCAATTTTTTACCTAACCCTTTTGGAAACTGCAGTTGAAGTATAAAATTTATGAGCTGTCTAAAGTTCTATCAATAGACACACACGTTAAGAGCCAAGCGAGTGAGGGTGGTATTCCGATGGGTTCGCTTCTCACCTGTAATTACACTGGGTTTGGTTTTCCGTTTCACTTCAGATTCTTTTTATAGGAATGTACAACACTCTATTTTGCTGTGCTCGGCCCTAAGTTCTGGCATCGTTCAAAAATAGCTTTTGCTTCAAAGTAACGGTAAATCAGGAACGACATAAGAATACTTCTGGTATGCTTTAGGAAATTGAGCAAACTAAGCTGTGTCAGTGGAACAACAACTCAGGAAAAATATATTTTTGGTTATCGATTTTCTTATGTTTTTTTATACTTTTTCTTTTCTTTTTGTATTGATTTTATTTTTCTTTTGCTTGCTTAAAGGTTGGATAATTTTTCCGGAAAATATTACAAAGTTATTGTGGAGATATATTGTTTTTCTTTTGGGTGGACAGCTTTGGTTGAGTTGAGTTCAGCTTCAGAGTTTATTAGTGTGGTGTGTAAAATGTTTGTAAGTTGTAAGGTGAGGGTGGAGATACAAAACAGAATGTAATACTTAAAGGTACAGGGTGTTTGTTTAATATTTCACCAGATAATATTTTGTTGAGAGTCTTTGTTTAAACACATTTGTGATTATTACAATAAAAAGAAGAATTTTTTTGACCTATATTAAGTGGATCTGCAAAACAGCTTAAGAGAAGGTTTAATAAAACATTAAGCGTAAATCAGAACAGTGTTGACTTTTTCAGGTGCATACAATCGGATTTGGCTGAACTTCAAATGCCATAAGTTGAAAGTATAAAGTATATAAAGCATCATTTTTCTTATCATCTGAAACTTTGTTCTTTATCTTGGTCCCTCTAATATTAACTATTTTAATAGGAGAATTCTAAAGGACATTTCTGCTAACCCTCATCCATGTGGAAGAAATATTTAAAACTAGTTTGAATCAACCGCAAACTATAACGCGAACAGAAAAGATACAAACCATTAAACTAAAATTACCAGTCTTACAATTTTTCTTGGGATGAGTTTTTGTTTCCGAGCAAAGCCTTCAGCAAATTTTGGGAGTAGAGTGATAACAAAAATTCCTTGATGTGAATGTGTAGATATACGAACCATTATATCAAATTCAACCGTCTGGCAGGTTTTTTAGTCGTTGTCAGGGTTAAGAGTTCGAAAATGATAATTTTTCTGATTTGAGGTCAAAATGATAACCACATGAGTGATGCTTCAAAAAATCAGACAAAAAAAAAAAGTTTGTCCAAGACCTTTTTGTAGCCGCCTTTTACTTGCCAAACGGCAAAGTACAATATTTTGTGTCCTATATTAGAACACTTAACCTTATTAGAATGTGCATCTTAGACGACCTTAAGGGATGCATCTTTAATGCTCACAAAAAAAATACACAAATCTTATTACACTATCAAATTGAATAATAATCAAACATTTTATTCGAAAATTTATTTTATAGAAAAAATCATTCATAATCAGTTTCTTCGAGTACAAAATTTGGAGTCATGTCTTCACAATCAATGTCTGCACTTTCACATAGCAATTTATAATGGTTTCTGGGGCCGCAGTTCCGGTAAACTATTTTAGTTTTATAATGTCATCATTAATCCATCTATATGCCAAAACATTGAGGAATGGAAGTTAAGAGTTTATGACGAGAACTCGTGCCAAAAATATCAAATACCGGTAAAGTAAACTCGAAAGACTTGGTTTGTGTATTCCATTAATTAGTTTAAATAAACAAACCATATTTTTTTGATATAGGCACAGTATTTTAAATATTTATTATAATAAAAAGTTAAATTTTTGAATAAATTTAAATTTATAAAATAAAATTCGCAATCAGTGTAAGAACCGGCATCCGTTGCTTTCATGTCAGTGTTCTTGGGTGCAATCCCTGACTCTGCGTGTGCCATATAAAGTTTTGTTCGGGATACTGCCTCTTGCGAGGAATTTACAAATCTTCCAAAAATAAGTCTTGTCATGAAAAGTGCTTTTTCAAATTTGCCATTCCGATTCGACTTAAAACTGAAGGTCCTATTCATTCCGAGATACATCACTCGCTCACAAGATTGCTTGAGAGTTTTGTATTTATTTATTTATTTACTTAATCAATTGATCGAATATCTGCTGATAACACAATTACTACAAAATAATAAAGCTAAAAAGACATCAAAATCTTTGGAGTTCCGCTTCAAGAGACATTTAGATACAATGTAATCAACATGAAATCTAAAATCAATCTTTAAATCAAAAAGCACCTCAAGATCATTTTCTTCAATTACCTTAAGAAGATTTCGATACAATAAAAATTTTCCACTTAGAGTAATTCAGATGAAAATGATTGTAGTCGCACCATTTAAGAAAATTGTTTATATCCAACTGTATTAGTAAGCAATCTTTAAGTGAAGATGTTGCTGTGAATACTTTAACATCATCGGTGTACATTAAGCACTTACAAAATTTAAAAGCAGAAGGTAAACCATTTATTAAGATTATAAAAAGAGGTGGACCCAAATGACTGCCTTGTGGAAGACGCGACATCACGTCTTTAAAATTTTAAACACAAGTATCCATTTTAACAGCTTGTTTTCTACCCGACAGGTTTAAATATAACCAATGTAAAAATGAAGACTTCAATCATAACATCTTAAGCTTTTGTAAGGGAAGACCATGATGCACACGGTCAAAGGTTTTAACAAAATCAGTATACAGGACATCAACTTGTCTACTCTTTTCAACATGATTATAACAATAATTTACAAATAGACTTAAATTAGTAGATATACGTCGATCTACCCTTTACAAAACCATGTTGTTTTTGAGATAAGAAATGTATGATTTTCTGTGACCATTTTTTCAAAAAGTTTGGGAATAGCTGAGAGTTTTGATATTGGTCTATAGTTCTTCACTAGGTGCTTAAGACCACTCTTATAAATAGGATCTATATAAGAATTGTGTTTTTAATTATTAAGAAAAACACCAGTTGGTAAAGATTTATTAAAAATAAGTTTTAAGACACTACAAAGTAAATACGAACATTTTGACAAAAGAAAAGGAAGAATCCTAACAAAGCCAGGTTTTTTTGACACATACATTTCTTTTAGCTATCCAAAACCTCCTGTTCTGATAAACTCTGTAGTTTAAAATCAATCAAAGGAGTTATATCAGGATACAAGCTGTTGATATTTGTTAAAATGTCAAAATTAAAAGAATTTTGAAAGAATCGAGCAAATAGGTCACATGAGGACTGAATATCATTGGATGTAAGTTCCTTGTATGCCATACATTGAGGAGAAGATGAACAATTCCTTTTAGAGTTCAAAAATAAACAAAAAAGATTTCGAATTATGTTTTATATTTGATTCAGTATTTATAATATACTAGCTGGTTTACCCAGCTTCACCTGGGAGGTATTCAACTATTTTATATAAAAAATGAGGGTCAACAATCTACTATTTTCTTATATTTTACCTTTTTTATTTATTAATTTATACTTTATCTCTGTACATATTTCCATTACGGTGATAATACTTCTTTTTAAACAATATTTTTTGTTCTTTGGTGGGGCGCATACAAATATAGATTTTTTGCCGAGCTGACAAGCAACATAAAATTGTCCGAGGTTAAAATAGGGATTTGTGGTGTCAAGGCCTGCAACCTTCAGTGTCTGTCCCTGTGCCACATTGATAGTCATAGCAAAACAAAGCTTTATAGGAAATTGTACTCGTTTAAATTCGAACGGGAATTCGTTAGTAATCATCGGTATTCTGGAATAAAAATGTCTGAACTTTGGGCTAAGCCGAAAAGAAATTTTAGCTTCAATCACGTTCCTCTGAATAGTTGCTATCCGTAATCTAGTACCATTGAATAATTTCGGTGCATTTAAATTCTTTATAAGTCTTATTGGAACCCCAACTTTCAAGTCCAGCTTATGCGCAGGACGCCCTGATGTATTCAAAGAATTCAAAAATTCAATTTGGGATATCAATAGCATTATCTTGATCAGGCAGATTATCAATAGAAAGATAAGTTTGTTGATGGGCCTGAAACATTGAAAGAGTGTTATTATTTATGCTTGTAACATAATCGTTTTTGGGTGCTAAAATCGCTCGTTCGTTACCAATCATCCATTTTCTCTGAAATTTGGGCAACCTGCAGATAAACATTAGCTATTAATTCATTTTGTCCAGTGACGCTAGTTGCAAATGGTATTTCTATATCTATTAGTACTTCACAATCATTGTTTAAAATATTTCCATTTTCTATATCCAAAAGAGTTCTTGAAAATTGTGCAGCATTATTATCACCACCCAAATGTACGGGCATATTTGTGGTCAATCTTAAAAGTTTGACAGAAACCCACAGAAGCGACGACGATTTTAGGTAAGCATTTATTTCATCAGTTTTTGTACCTCCTGGAACAACTGGAAATGATTGCCGAAAATCACCAGCGAACAGTATCACAACACCTCCCATCGGACGTTAATCAGCTCTAAGATCTCTAAGTGTATGATCCAGAGATCACAGTCGATTCTACCCACACAATAAACGTCGTTTCTTTAAGCACTTTAGCTAGGGAGCTTTGTTTCGAGATACTACAAAATGGACGCTGTTAGCTTTGGAAATATAAAGGCAATTTGAAAGTTGCGTGAGCGGTTTTTCCATTCTGTAGTAATGTTCAAAATCCTAGATGATGTTACTGCTAATGCATTTTTTCCTTGCATTCTAAATTTAGCAAGCAAAAGATTGATCAAGAACTTTTTTCCAGTCCCGCCAGGTTCATCAAGAAAAAACATTTTACCACTGTTCTGCATCCTGTCGATTATATTCTTGTATGTAAGTCGCTGGTCGTCGGTTAATAGTTGTTCATTTCTAGAACGAAAATTGAAAGTTGGTTGGCATCATACGTTGTTGAAGAAATTGTCTCTCACGCTCTTTAATCCGTGTAGGAGTTTCCATATCAAAAACTGACTTAATTTTTCCTGATATTTTTAAAAGTTGATCTTCAACCAATATTAATCATTCAAAATTTGTGGCGTGATTGCAGATTCCCGGTTGTGCAAGTTATACCTCTTTTGTTGCAATATGTCTGATGCCATATTTGTTTGATATATGACAAAGGATTATCATGGTTACAAAAAGTTAGCGTGAATGTGATGCAGAGTGGAAAAGAGCTGCTTCTGTTAAAATGTCATCTTCCAAAAGACCGAGTGCCTGGCAGTAGGATACTCCACGCTATTAACAAATTACACCGAGTGACGTCATTTGAAAAGCAGAATTGTAAACTCGAATCATATGAAGAAAATGTTCAGAATCTCGATGAGAATGATTCAAAAGATTTTTTAATGGTCCCGGTGGATCAGTCTATGGATTCTGCCTATAAAACTTTTCCTCCTGAACAGCAGAAACCTGGTGGTTCTTTAGGCTATTTGAATGTACAACAGAAATTGCACTTGGTATTCATATTTCCTATTAAACTTGAGATCAGTGAGTCAGTGATATTTGAATTTTATATGGATAGAAAACTAACACTTTCGAACTTTATTTATGTCTAAAACCTGATCCGTTATAGCCTCTATCGTTTCAAAAATTAAAAAAAAAACTGCATGACAATTGGAAAAGAAGTGTCTAAGCCAAACCGTAACAAAGATTTCCTTTTTTGCTTGATTTCAGTTAAATATAAATGTATATACACAAACTTGTTCAGAAAATCAAATTCTTTTCTTAACTGAAAAAAAAAATACTGCACGATCTTTTGAAAATGTTGTTACTTTATAAAGCTTAAATGCCTTATTTTTAGCACGCTCTAATTTGTTTTTTCTTTTGTTAAACCATGAAACCGTAGTACCCCTGGCAGGATGGTTAGTGCGTTGGACTGTCATGCCAGAGGTCTTGGGTTCGATCCCTGCCTATGCCATCTAAAGTCTTTTCACGGGTACTGCCTCTTGCGAGGAATTGACAAATTCTCTAAGAGTAATTCTTGTCATGAAAAATGCTTTCTCATATTAGCCGTTCGGGTTCGGCTTTAACCTGTTGGTTCCCTCCATTAATAACCCATAACACATTGATGTTAGCACAACTCCGATTCCGAATGAATAAAATGTATGTTTTTAATTAGTTTTCTCACTTACTTCACTTAAATTTCATTGAATTAAGCACAAAAATTATAGAGTGTCTTTGAAGAATGTTCACTGAAGCTATCCTAGAGCTAGAGCGAAATTAATATTTCAGTTGGAAGTAAGCGACAATGGAAAGGACTGAAAAAAATCCGTTTTGGAGTACTAAAAGACTTAATGAGTTTCATACTTAGAAGTCACCACTAATTCGCCAGACCATGATTTTTTTTGTTCAGGAAGTCTTTTGGCATTTATAAAACATATTTTAAACTCTATTGTAGCAAAATGTGATGGAAGAGTGCAAAAGTAGTTCCTCTATTAAAAACACCGCAAAGATGTGTATTTAGACAAATTTCAATAATAAAACTATTGTCAAAAGTTTTCGAGACTATAATTCAAAAATAAATTAACGTTTTTCTTACTATAGCTTCGAATTACTGACACCCAAAAATTGCTGCTTAACTGCTATTAAGTGTTTTAGAGCACATTCGAAAAAAAAATTAATTCGACAAAATTGTATTCTCAGTACTTCTTGCATTTTTCGAAAGCCTTTCTTTGACAGTTTAACTTTTCGTTCTCTGTAGTCAAACTGTTGTCCCCATATCGAACGAGTCGAAAACAAACTGCTGAGTTCCTCAAACAGAGGTTAACACTTTTGTTGGTAAATACAGTGGTGTACTACAAGATTCTATCACTGGCCCATTATTATTTTCAAAGTACATTAACGAATTTTATGAGTTATCGAACTTTCGGTATAGCATGCTTGAATAAAGACTTTGAAATGATTGATCGATTGTCTATTTGTAACCATCTTCTTGAAATGTCTAGTCACCAAAAAATGTAGGTGTGATCTTTAACTGGACTATTAGTTGAGATCTTTTTGTTAATATAACACGGTTGCCAAGAGTTTGCTGGATCTTTCGAATTATTATTACAATTAAAGTTAAGACGTTTTTTTTTTTCCTCTCTTTCCCTATGGTTGTGAAATTTCGGCTTTAACCTGTTGGTTCCCTCCATTTCTGACAACATTACTTGCACGAAGGAATGGTTGAGAGTTATAAGTTACCAGGCCCTAGTTCTCAACGGACTGTTGCGCCACCCAATTCAATTAATTCAAACCATGAAAGCTTAAACGGCTTTTTCTTAGTTAAGGTTCTTAACTTAACAAATCGTCCAATGCCTTCATTAAGAATGTCTTTAAACTTTTAAACATAACATCTTACCTTCCAATAAATCCTTCCAGTTAACAGTATTATACAAATTATTTAATACCGTGAAATCTGCCTTAGCAAAATTAAAGAAGCATAATTATAATATTTAAAAGAGAAAGACATACCCTTGTGATCAATAGAGTTATTTAAAAGAGGAAAATCAGAAATCAGTCTTGTAGTAAACGTTTACAATATTTTTTTTTCATTTTGTTTTTATTAATATCATAGTTTTAAGTTGTCAAATTTCAAAAGATGACACCTACATATACGATAATTGCCTTAAAACCTATTTATAAGTAAGGTTTGATTTTAAAACACAAATTAAAACTTATGAATTTGCAAAGTGATATCTTGATGGCACTTTATTCAACGAATTTACATGAAAATTTAAAAGGGCTTGGGCTTCTGTCATATCTTTTCAGTTACCTTTTTCAAGTCAACGCTAATTGACACGAAAAAGAAATTTGCGTTTGAATTGATCTATATAAATAAACCACCATCGAGGAATGCCCTTAAGTGAATAAAACTCAGCCAATTCCATTGAATCGATGCGGAAGCTTCATTGACAACTTTACAACTCGGATCCGTTCTAATTTAAGAAGCCGAGAGGCCATTTGAGCACTTAATGGCAAATATGAACCTTTCAAATAAAAATCAATTTTTTAACACTTCATACGCTGTTGGTTTAATTTCATCTCAAAATATACCAACAGTTATTGAAAAACATTTTAAAATTTAAAATTAAACAAAAACAAAACAGTCACATTTGCCCAAAGTCATTATAACACAATGTTGATTTGGTGTGCAACTGGGAGGGGGTGTGGAAAATGACTTATCTTGTCGGAAGATGTGACAGGTGAAAAGGTTCTTTTGACCTGTCACTAAAATTATTATCACTTTAAGTAATGGAAAATCTAAAAATATAAAACATTTTTATACAAAACACTTATTTACTAAGAACCTCGCTTATTACGTTTGAAAGACAAGTGATAAAAAGGTATACGGGGTGAATTCTATAAAAATAAATAAGGCTATGTAAAATAAATGGCTACACTGCAACACAGCAAAATATATTTTTTCCAAGAATTTAGCAATTAAATAATGAATTTTCAACATCCTTCAAATAATGATGACAATGAGTTAGCGGCTGTGTGGGTTATCTTCCATTAACCAGAAACATCCTTGGATGAAGTTTTCCTTAGAAGTGAATAAGTTTTCGCGAATAAAATGTCAAACATTTTCCTAGAAAATTAATTTCAAAGGACAGAGCTTAGTTGTTTTTTATTTTGTTTAAATCAAACTATACAGAAAACTTGATCGTGGTTAAGCTCAAACAAAAGAACCACACGAATCACCCTGTAAATTCACTCAAAAGAAATAGTTATGGTTGTCCTTGTTAACACAAATGGCCTTGTTTTTACTCTTTGGATAATTAATGAACTTTTAAGATAATTTTTCAGAGTCTTACCATTAATCCATTAGTAATATTAAATGACCCAAGCTTACCTGAAATGAAAGTAAAAAGATAAGAACACAAAAAATTAGAAAAACATCAACAAAAATAAGCCTTGTTAAAGTAAAAACCTAAAAACCTCATTGACAAAGTTTTTCAGAGGAGGGGAAATGTTTTTTTTTGTTAATTTAATTTTGACGAGGGGATTTTCAGTTGTACCTACTTGTTAAATTATTTGGTATCATTGTTTTATGAAAAACTAGATATTTAATTAAGGAAATTCTGTTTCAAAGACTTCCTAAGTAAGAATACAAATTCTGATGCTTTAAATAACTTGAATTTTTAGACGGTAAAAAAAAGTTCAAAACTTACAGTGTTGTTATCGAAAATGAAAACCACTTTAGGCTAAACCAACTCTTGCTGGATGCACAAAGTGATTAATTGCTCGTATGGGTATACTAGGGCCATTAGTTGATCCATGGCGGGATTCATATCACAAGCAAGTCACAAAACATCCCACTCGATTCCACTCGAAGACTCGAAGTAACGAGGCGTTATGATAAATATCTCTTTCCCCTTGCCATTAAGCTTTTTGTTTAAAAAATGGCTTCGGGTAAGAAATTGTTTGCATTTTTTTTTTCAGTACAAATGCAATGTTTCCAGTTTAATAGTCAATCTTAAAAATAAAATAAAACTCACGACTGGATCCATAGAACTTGCTTTTATATAGCTCAAGGCGTGAAGCAAAGTTTTTACTTATTTCAGTATTTTGTTTATTCAAGTAACAGACAAAGAGCCCATAGAAATTGCCTATATTTTTAAAATGATACGTAATAAAATTGTAGATAATTTATTTTGAATTTAATGCTCTGTAGGTTCCTCGTTAATACGTCCGGGTCGATTGAGACAAGTGTTAAAAAAGGTGATTTTGGTTCGTCCTTCAGTTCAGTTTTCTTGTACCCAATCGAAAAATAGTGTCTTGTTTCCTATCACGCGGTTTTCAAATGTTTTAAGTGAATTCAAACAATCACCTTGACTTACCAATTCAATTTGGTGTGCTTTAGAAGCTGGCAAACTTTATACAATAGTACAAGACCGATGTATAAGGCTGGGATTAATTAGTTCTTATTCTTACAAAAAAACAGTTGATGGAATTTGTATTAAAGAATTGTATAGTGCATTAAATCAAATCAACTTTTTTCTATCCAGCCAATAATGCCGCCAGAGAGTAAAAGGCTCGAGGATTGACTTTGATTCATATACGAACATTTTGTTTGTTCGTTTGGCTATTTAACTAGCAATGTGATTCATTATTAAGAACAATTTATTCTTCAGAAACATTTCCATAACTTGGAAAAGCTTTTCTGCCATCAAACACTTTATAAGGAATCGTTAAACCAAACAGAAATGATTCCGACACAGTTTCCAACTGTCAAACCAAACCAAATAATAATTCAAAATATCATCGTAATTATGCGTACTCAACCTGTTGCGCAATAATTGCTAATGTAAAAGGTGATTTTTAAGCTAATATCTTTTTGGCAAGACTGGTTGAAATAGCTGATGCACATTTCGTGTTTTGTTTCATGGTGAACATCTTCAAACGAACAACGCTTGCAAATTATTGAATTTTATTATCATAATCCTCTCTTAAGAAAGTTCATCGCGCTCTTCTTCCATTTTATGGTCAGTTTAATCGACCGACCGGCTGTTCGGGCTATTGTGACTAAATCTTACACCAAATTTACATTGTTTGACATTAAACCAACAACACGCTTGCGTAGAGTGCGAGCTGAGGAAAATATCTCAGCTGTACCGGCCAGTGTTAATGACGACCATCAATATTATCAATTCATCGCCGTTTTCAGCAATTAGGCCTCTGTTACTCAACAACGTGGAAAATTTTATGGAAGGGTTTAGGGGTGATGCCTTATAAAATACAGCTGGTGCAAGAATTGAAGCTGAACGACTTACTGCAACGTACAATTTTTGGTGAATGGGCTCTTTGAAAGTTATAGAAAGATCCACTTTCTTACCGAAATTTGTGATCAGCGACGAGCCTCAGTTTTTGCTCAATGGGTACGTTAATAAGCAGAATTTTTGATTTTGGAGTGAATATCAGCCAGAAGCATTGCAAGAGCTGACAATGCATCCTGAAAAAGACACAGTTTGGTGCGGTTTATGGTGGCATCATTGGAACGTACTTCTTCAAAGATGATGCGAATCATAATGTAACAGTGAATGGTGAGTGCTACCGTGAGATGATATCCAACTTTTTTTTGCCCAAAATGCAAGCCACTTGCATGGCATGTGGTGTCAACAAGACGGTACAACATGCCACACAGCAAATTCAACAATGGCCTTATTGAGAGGCAAGTTGGGTGAACATTTTATTTCACGTTCGGGGCCGGTCAATTGGCCGACTAGATGGTGCGATTTAACATCTTGAGACAATTTTTTGTGGAGCTATGTTAAAGCTCATGTCTATACAGGCAAGCTCCCTTCAAGACAACGTTCAAGCATTTATTCGTAAGATACCGGCCAAAATGTTGGAAAGATTATTCCAAAATTGAAATAAGCAGATGGAACATTTGAGGTGCAATCAAACATTAAATAATATGGACTGTACTATCGATTCAAATAAAGATTTCATGCATTTTTGTGAATTGTATGCGTTTTTTTTTTAAAAAAATTCTTATGGCTTTTACAAAATCACTCCTTACAACAGGCAGCAGACAAAATAACTCCAACTATTTAAAACTTGAGAGAAAAGAAAAATTAAGGAGATGATTTCGGAAGACGGGAAGGCTTGAAAGAAACGACAATCTACGAGATTTTCACATTATAAGAAAAATAATCAGTGAATTCAAAAATGATTAACAAAGTAGATTTATGAAAAGACTGACGAAAGATGCTTCTAGCGAATATTCTCCATGCAACAAAGTGCAGACATAAAACACATTAGTGAAATCTCAAGATGGCGATTAGATCAGACATACGAAACAAAAAGCAGATCTCTTTGCTAAACATAATGATTTTAAACCATTTCTAGCAAAAACGGCTACAGATCTCTTTCAGTTTGTTGATAGGGACCCTTAAAAAAAACTCTAACTTACAAACTTACATATAAACTAAGGTATGTATCACATCATTGGAAACATGCAGAAGTCGTAATGTTATATCTAAACAAGAAAAGCAACCAACAAGCAAAACATGGCAAAAGATTTCGGAAAACTGCAACTGAAAAGTCAAAGTAAAAAAAATAGAACAAGAAAGAAGAATTTTTCTGAACTATCAGTTTGGATTTCAGAATAAACACTCCAGGAATTACATCGTATTACGGATGTAATCAAAAAATTACCTTAAGAAACTATAGGGTTTTTCAATAAGGGTGGGTAGATGTTGGATATAGATGTCGTGGCGTTTACTGTGTGGCACGTATCGACGTCCTGCTGGAACCACATGTCGTCTAGTTCCAAATGGTTTCGGCCATAAGAAATTAGTTTCATCTTTACGTAACACTCGCTATTGAGGGTGACCGCCTCTATTACTTCGTTTTCAAAAAAGTACGGACATATTACGCCGCCGGCCGGCCTGGAATACATAACAAACGGTAACTTTTTGAGGATGCATTAGCACCTGGTGAACCTCGCGTGGGTTGGTGTCGACCCAATACGGCAATTTTGCCATTCTCCAAAAATACGACTCGTCACTAAAGATGTTTTTTTGGCCGAAATTGGGGTCCTCTTCCAAACGATTCGAAGCCCAGTTAGCGAACAAACGGTGGCGTTCTTTATGGTCATGAACTTTGAGCTCCTGAGTCACTTGGATCTTGAACGGGTGTAAGACTAAGTCCCAACTCAATATTCCCCAAGTTGAAGTCTGCGAAAGGCTGAGTTCTTGTACACGGCAAAGAATAGACTACCTCGAGTTCTGCTTTACAATGGCGCAACGATGTTCTGGGCCGATCTTGTTTACTGAAGCGGTCGTTTTAAATTTGGCCACCAAACGTTGAAGATGCGACTGTGAAGGGCAACCACGCCTAGCGTAAAATGGGCTAAATTTGCGCAATGTTTGCGTTAACGAACACTCATTATGATAGTAAAGTCTTATCATTTAAACGTGCTGATCAATCGTGTAAAAAAGATTTGACAGATGTCACCAAAGCAAAATGGCCACTACGGGGTTCCAGAATCCACCCGCGCCAAAAAACCTATATAACAACATCTGATACTTTTCATACTTGGTACTTGAGTACAAACTTCAAAGGGACCTTTCTTGACAATACTGAAATCTTATGTTACGATTCGACCAAACAACAGAGGTTACGAATGATTAGACGAAGTGCTAGCAACAAGGAAAGAAGGATAGAATTAAAAAGGAGAAACTAATGCATTTTGTCTTTGAATGTCTACACATTTTAATGATTATGAAATATTGAGCCTGGTAAATTTCCACATTCGTGTAGTGCAGCTTAAGAAAAAATCCCTGTACTTAACAGTCCAAAATTGAACTCTAGGGTAAACTCATGAGCATTCTTAGAAGTACGAGAGTTACGGTTGAATTGTTTGAAGAAATGCAACTGGCTGTTTTATTAGAGCATTTTTTTTAAATAATGATAAAACAATGATAGGCATTAAACCTTTCGGCGTTGTTCAAGAGAAGAAAAAATGTTGGTAGGAGAACGATCAACCATCATTCTTAGAGCTCTTTTTTTTAAATTTATTCAAAAGATTCAATAACGTTATAGCATGGGTCACTAGTCCAAATATGAAATTATACTCGAGTTTTGGAGGAATAAAAGCTTGGCTAATTATAGCCAGATCAGAAGGGGTACACAAATTCTTGCATTCTCGAGGAAATCCTTAATCCTGTAAAGATCAGAACTTATCATACGCTGGCGTTGGTAGTCCACATCCGAAGAAGCTGACGGTTACTGTGATCAGAGAAACAATTTAGTGGGTTGCAAAAAATGGAAGAGCGTCGGGGACAAAACGGAGCCCTGGGGAACACCAGCATTTATTTTATGGATATCAGATTTGAACGCGCCCAATACAACTTAAATTGAACGGTCCGAAAGGTAATTTCCAACCAAAAAACGAAGAGATTCATAAATACCAAATATACGCATTTATCATAAAAAAACTTAGTGCCAAACTCTATCATAACTCCATATAACTTCATAATTTTCGAGCAGAAAATATAATTTGTTAAATCGTAACCTTTAAATTGAAGTGGTTACTTAAGTGGTTAATAAACATGCTGCGTGCATTACATAATCAGGAACTGCATAATCAAACCAAATCCGAAATGGAGACCATCTTTAATATACGAGACAATTCTCGGAAATAATTAAGAACAAAGCCTTATGAACTGATGGTTTAAAAGCTATAGGAAAGTATTACAACGATAAATTTCCCCCAAAGTGTATAAACAAAAATCCCTTGTCGATCTCTTATAGAATGGTCTTAATAAACCGATGGTTTTAGTCCGGTAAAAGTCCATCCGGTACCGATTCTTACCGAGTGCCTTTTGAAGATTTCCGTAAGATAGGAGCATAAAATACTTAACTTCACATTAACAAAACAAAACAACTGTAATCATTTGTTAACAATAAAACGACATATTCTTTTTAATATACTTTTATTTTAAGTAAATGTAATGATTTTTTAATCACCAAATCCTCAATTTCCTCCCATTCTGCCACAGACTATGCGGTCATGTAACGTAATCTCTTTTCGCAAACTGTTTCATCATCAAAGCGTTAATTTTAATTACATACCCCAACCCAATTTCATTTTACATAGACCCAATACCTTACCCTAAAAAAAAACAAGCTAAAAAATCCTACAGAAAATAAAAAGGAATTAAAATTCACGCTATCCCATTTTAACCTGCCAAATAACCTTCCTTACACTCATATACCTATCTGCTTTTCCGCCTTTCAGCATTCGTCTGAGTAAACATTGTTAACCACGAATACGAAATCAGAGCGTTTATCTCTCTGTTTTCGTCTTTCCATCAGATTTTTATTTTTAATATTTTGTGAATTACCTGGGGTACTTAACAAACATTTTACAAACAAAAAAATCAAAGGTATAGGTACTTTATTTGCACGTCCAACAGAAATCCCTTTTTACCATAAAATAAGTCAGTTTCAACATTTTAAACTTTAACAACAAACATTTCCAAAGAAGAATAATTATGATTCAGGATGCAAACTTAATGTCTATTTCTTTCAATTAAATTGTGCTACAGGCTAAACCGAGTTGCAGATTATGTGTAATTTGACCCAGAACACGAATATTTGGATTTAAATTAATTGTATTAATTGTATAATAATTTGTGTGCCACAAGCTTGTTTTATGAAATAACACTGGTAGACAAAATTAAGGTATTTCTTTCAACACAAATAAAACAATACTTTTTAAAAGCTTAAATTAATCTCACATCGGGTTTTTCAAACATTTGCAATTTTGAAAATTCTAAAGACAACAAAAGAAAAACAAAAGGGGGATGAAAAACTGTGACATTTACCATGGGGACTGCTACCTATAAAACCAACAACAAGCTTATTTCGATATGGATTTGTCATTGAAGCCAGAACTAGGCAACAAGTCTTGAGCTATAGGTGCATCAATAACGCCTCATAACTATCCGCAACAAGGATATATATTTATCGAGCTATCGAACAAAGCATATGATTAGTGTCCGTAGCTAGGACTAAAATTGTTCTGGGTGATTTATTGAAAAGCTACAAAGGGAAAATTGCCTACACTACTTCATTTCCGATAACGGATTCATGCTAATCGATTTTACTTCGGGCTGAATGTCATGGTACGTGTACATGTTTTATACACCTCAAAGGAACTTATAGTTGTCCAGATCATTCTAACGTCAACCAGATTGACCATATTGCAATTGACGCTAACATCGACTCGGACCACTACCTAGTTGTATCCAAGGTAGCACTTTAGGTTTCCAGACCTTAGGCAAAACAGGGAGATGCTGGTAGAAGGTGCAACGTCGAACGGCACCAATCCCAAGAGATCGCGAAATCCTCCTCCGACTGAGTTTCAACTAACCTCTCTCGAAGTTCTCTGCCGCCAACACAATGGATCGAAAACCAGTGGCAACATTGCCAAGACGCAATCAGAGAAGCCGCCTCTGACGAGCTGGGTTTCAAGAAACCACCAACAAGGAACCCCTTGTATGATTAGGAATGTTGACAGGCAAATGCAGCCAACCATCAGGCACACAAAGCGGCGCTGCATAAAAGGACGAGAGCTGCTAAGGAGCTGTATGAGCAGCAGAGGCGAGAGGAACACCAACTTTTCAGAAGGAAAAAGAGAGAACATGAGCAGCGTGTGTTTTAAGATGTTGAGAGGTTCAAAAGCAGGAATTTATCATTTGATATTTATTGATTAAAAAAACAGCTGTACATCAAGATTGACTTATAAATAGTACAGGATATAATGCAATATTTATTAAGTATGCAAACACTATGTTTAAAACAATTGTAGCAAACTATTAACAATTTATTAAATAACAATCAATTGAAAACTAAAGTCGCAAGAAGAAGAAATTACAAAAATTAGAAAAAAGTTACCTCAGTTCAAATTTGAGAAATATTCAAAACAAAGTTGATAAAACCTTCCTCGATTCCTCATGTGACTGGGAAGATTATTTCACAGTCTGACAGCATAAACGAAGAATTGCCTCCGTGATGTCAAACAGGTAAACCTGGGGGAGCGCAACAAGTTAAAACGATTTAAGGAGCAAAAATCAAGCTTATTAAACAAATAATTTGGAGTCTTGTTACAAAATTTGTTTGAAGAGAAGCAAACAACACCGATATTTAAAAAAGCTCCAAGTTGCAATTTAAAAGTTGACGAGCCTGAGACGAAACGTGATCGTACGAGTATATTCGGAGGTTGAAAACAAACCGAGCAATGGCATTGAATGTTACCTTTAGCTTACAAAGCGAGTTGGAGTCAGGATCTGCAAATATCTCACACCCATACGTTACTATTGGTATGATAAATGCAACGGCCTTGCCACTGATAAAGCTTCGGTTCCCATCGATCACCATCAAGCATCAGTGAGCGTGGTTAGTAGACAGATGGGGGACAGTCTCGAAACCTACCGCGTGCTGTTGTATGTGTTCTTGCTGTCTGTTCTTTCCCTTCTGTCCTTCTTTCTTGTATTAATGTCTTGTGTTGTTATCACCTTACAAAGTCTAGTCGCTCAAGGTGCTGTGTTCTCTACTCTGTACATTTATGTGCTGAGTAGTGTGTAATGTAATGTAATGTATTGGTATGATAAGTGACCAGCTTAAATTTAACTTGGGTAGTCAGAATTGATCTAGTAACAGATAATCCTCGGAGTGAACCATACATTTTGGAGATAACAGTATCGATATGGGTGTCCCAGCTTAGCCTACTGTTGAAAGTTTTACCTAGGTTTTTTGTATTTGTGACATATTCGATTTGGCAGGCGTTCGAGTAAAGGGGTGCAAAATTTTCAAGATGAGAATAGGCTATGTTTTTTCTGGATTAAGTATAAGTTCATTCGGAGTTGACTAATCGAATATTGAGTATAACTCAATGTTCATTTTTTCTATCGCATCTTCAATCATACCGATAGGAAAGCTTATATATAATTGTACATCATCAGCGTAGATGTAAAACTGGCAGTAAGATAAAACAGATGGCAAATCATTAATTAACATAGAGAACAGTAAAGGACCAAGAACAGATCCTTGAGGAACACCTATATTGACAGGAAAAAACGAAGACATTTTACCATTACACTATCCGGCTTGCATGCGATTAGTCAAGTACGAAAAAATAAGATTTTTGGTTGTGTCAGAAAAATTGAAATAAGTCGTCAGTTTATCACAGGCTAGAGTTAACGCAATCAAATGCCTTGGAAAAGTCAAGGATGGTTATCTTAGTTGTATAATTATAGTCTATATCTTGTCTTATATCTTCAGAAAAATTTAAAAGGGCTGAGATGCAGCTGTATCCACATCTAAATCCCGATTGGAGTGGGTTAAGAAGACGTGTATCTTCAATATAATTTGTATCTGGTTACTTAAGATAGTTTCAAATCCTTGGATAAAAAAGGGATGGGTATAACTTTAGATTTTTTCCAGGAGGTGGGATAGATGGAGGTCATTATGATGGTGTTGAAAATGTGGGTTATGTGAGGAAGTATGAAAGGAAGAAGGATTTTTAAAAAGTCTAAGTGTATGTTTTGGAGTACAGTCGATTTGGATTTAATAGAAAATATTGCTTTACCTACTTGATATTCATCTACTGAACTAACAGAAAAAGCATCGACTCTATCTTTTTCCGAAACACTAGATTGCCCAGTTTGATATTGGTTTGGGGGAGTAGAGAACTTTCGATTCAACTCCTCTAGATCAATGTTGTAATCGGAAATAGAAGAATCTCCTCTTAAACCAATACTCTTGACTTCTTTCCAAAAATACTTGGAGGAACGATTTGAGTTGTCAAAAAAATTGTATTTAGCTGATTTTATTAATTTAGTTACAAGGCTCCGAGATGTTTTGTATTGCATGAAGTTCGAAAGTTTTATGAGCAAGCGAAATGAAATTACAAGTCCATTAACCTAGAACCGAAGGCTGCAAATACCAAAGTGAAAACATCTTATTGGAATCGCATTCAATGCTGAAGATATAGAAGGACAACTTCTGCAGACAGTATAATGGCGACGACGAACTGTATTCCGCTGTCAGGCAGCGACGACTAAAGCCAACAATCCGTTCCTCCTGACTTAGACAAAGTAAAGATTGACATATCTAAGCCGGAGTCTAATATGGCCGCTGAAGCGGATAACTTGAATGCCGATCTCTTTAAAGCACCTAGAGATAAGTACCAGATACACCAACTTATCTGTAAGATATGCTCGGAAGAAAGCTTGCAGGATGAATGGAACCTCAGTATTCTTTACCACGTACTGAAAGAAGGAGACTCTCTAAACTGCACCAACTATAAAGGAATCAGTCTACTTAACATTGCTTACAAAATCTTCTCTGCCGTAATAAGTGAAAGTCTAAAATCCATTGTCAACAACCTGATAGTTCATTATTAGTGTGGTCTTAGACCAGGAAAGTTCACACTCGATCAAATATTCACATTTCGTCAGATCCTGGAAAAAACCCAAGAACATCAAATCGACACCCACCATCTTTTTTATCGATTTCAAGACCGCATATGACAGCATCTACAGGGACGAGCTGTATAGAGCTATGTCTAGTTTTGACATCTCTACCAAACTCATCTGTTTGTGCAGAATGAATATGGAGAATTCACGCTGCTCCATAAAGGTTGGAAACAAATTAACAGTAGATTTCGATGTCAAAAAAGGTTCTAGACAAGGTGATGCCATGTCGTACTATTTCTTTAACATCTTGCTTGAAAGAAAAGTGCAGAGCTCCTTCGTTAACACTAGATCAAGAAAGAACCTACAACACCGACGTCTCGCTTAAAACGTCACCATCGAAAGACGAAACTTTGAGGTGACTTTTTCTGTCAGCGCTATGATCAAACGCAGAAATACTCTTGCTAACCGCTGTTTCTGTTTAAAGACAACCAAAAACAGTCTAAGGTTAAACACAACTTATCCCCTAACAATAAATCGTATGATAATTATGCAAAGTACACATTTTTTTCTTCAAGATTATTTAAAGAACCAAATTATTGCATGATCAGAAATTAAGGCAAAAATACTACAATGTCCCAAAGGTAGTAAACATTTCTGGTCATTTGTAAAAACCGTACGAAACACCACGTCATCCTCGGTACCTACGCTCGTCCACAATGACACTCCCTATGTAAGGTCGATTGATAAAGCCAATTTGCTTGCAGCACAGTTTGCTGTTAATTTGACGCTACCAGAAAGTGACATGAGTCATCCTGTTCTTGAGTGCGTAAATGATTCTATAGACGAATCTTCTTTCGCACTTCTTCTGTGGCCTTGAAAGACCGTGACATACACAAATCTGGGCCGGATAGTATCTCTTCAATTGTTCTCAAGAAGTGTTTTTCAACGCTGGTAAAAACACCGCGTAAACTTTTCCATCTTTCCTACTATACAGGTTTCTTTCCGAGCGGATAGAAAATAGCATTTGTCCAGCCTGTCCCTAAAAGAGGCGAATCCTCCTCTCCCTCTAACTATCGTCCAATAACACTCACATCCCTTTTTTCCAAGGCCATGGAAACGCTGATTAATTATCAGCTTAAGACATATCTTCCCTTTCGTAGCAATAGGTCCACTGGTGATCTTATGGTTTATCTCACCGAACAGTGGAACAAATCCTTACATCGTTTTGGAGAATAGGGTTTAGCACCAATCTCTCTCATCAAAAATGCGTGCTTTTGGTATTAATGAATCTCTTCTTCGTTGGATTAGAAATTACCTTCTAACCGTTCAATACATGTTGTGTTGGATGCTTTCAAGTTTGAAATTCATAAAAAAATGCTGGTGTCCCCACAGGGCTCCGCTTTGTCTCCGATTTTCTTCCTTATATTCATAAATGATCTTATGTCTGCCACTTCTAATCCATTAAACTTTTTCGCCGACGACAGTGCCGTCAGCTTTTCATACTCGTTTCCAGATTCACATCCTTGTATAGCATTTTCCAATGGGGAGTCAGAAACCGTGTGCAATTTAATTCTTCGAGAACTCAATGCTGTCCCCTGTCGTTAAAGCGAAAAACACCCCTGATGCCACTATCTATGAGTGGCACTTGCATCCAGGAAACTAATCAACTGTCAGTACTCGGTATGTGTATCACATATATCACCTTTTATGGAATGGTCACATATTTGATATTGCCAAAAATGCTGCCAGGTGCTTAGGATTTCTCCGCTGGTACAGGAGATTTGTCACCCCTTCTGATCTGGCTGTAATTTGCAAAGCCTTCATCTGTCCAAAGCTTGAATATAATTGGCATATCTGGGCAGGTGCCCCCAAAACAAGTTTAAATCTCTTGGATACAAAAAAGGGCTCTATAAATGATAAGCTATAGAACTATGTTTCATGCCTTTCGTTGATTTATCGATATTTTTACAAACAATGTTCTATTAAATTAGCCAGTTGCATTCCACCCCCAAAACGATTCTGCCGTAATACTCACACTTCCAGGAATGCTCATCAGTTTACCCTTGAGCTCAATTACGGCGGTGGCATACTGTCAAGTATAGAAATTCTTTTTTAAATCGCACATCGAGAATGTGTTTTTCAATCCCATTTTGATGCTCAGAGAACTTAAAGACCAATGTTCATCGGTATCTCCTTTTAAATCCTTCCCTATGTTCCCAATGCTCGCACTGTGTTTTAATATAAACATATAACGGGTACTAATAACCCCTTGAGTACCTGTTATATAAAAAAAAAAGAATCTTCGGTAATTCCTGAAAATTCTCATCAGATGTACATTTGTCTTTATATTGAATGGATAGTATTGAAAAATAAATGTTTCTTATTTCGAATCCAAACTTTTATTTCAAGTAGCTTAAGTTTTAAAAATACCCATTTTCAAGATTATATTTATATTTTTTTAATTATTTTAAAGACTCGATAGAATAGAATGTTTCTAGGAGTTTCGAACAGTAGTGCCTTTTTCTGTTGAAAACCAAGTAAGCACAAATTAATTTTATAAGACTCTAACAATTTACTACGAAGTTTATTAAAAAATTAATACTTTATGAACTCAAATACTCTTAAAAAGTTTTTTTTTCACATGTATGTGTTATTTTAAAAATCAATAACTGAAAAACCTGACATGAAACATTAATTTTGAAGTCGAATTTGAATTGTGGCCATCAAAACCCATTATAAAACTGTCATTTTCTTACCAGTAGCAAAACCTTGTCGACCAGTGTCATTATATTATGCAACAGCTGTTGGCTACATAACTAGTAAATTATAGCAATCCCTTAACTTTGCCTAACTTTTGTTTTTCTATTAAAATCTAAATATACCTACCAACCATAAGGAAGAAAAGAGTGTAAAGGTATGCATTGTCTAACGGAGCCATATATAAAATGTTTTTTTATTTACACTTCGTACTTCAAAACCACTCTTGAATTTCATAAACCAAAACACGTTGAAGAGCCCTCTTAAAGCCTCTCTCTCTACCTGAAGCTGAAGGCGTATTCCGTATTGAGTTAGAGTGCATATCCCATGTAATGATACATGTAGCCATCAAGATATTTATTATACTATCGGCAAGTGTGTGTCTTAACACAAAAGGATCAACATCCCGTACATAATGAAATTCAACAAACCTTAATAGACCTAACATCAGAGAGGCAGAGTGTCTGAGGGAGGGCAAAATGAGTTTGGAGGATGCTTCAAAGTTCTCAGAAAGCATAAATGAGACAGGGCAACCAATGGAAAACAAAATTTTGTGATAATGAAGCTATAACAACCGAACTCATCATCATCATCTCCATATAATAATTTCATATCATATCTGCTGGCTCTGGTTCTGACTATGGCTTTAGCTCTGGTGCTGGTGCTGGTGCTGGGGATGCTGCTCTGGTTGTCTTTAACTCTTTATATATAATTTTGGAATCTTCATGACCAAACACAAAAAGACATCACAATCAGAGGGTATTCTGAATCTGTAAAGCATATACTTCTAGTTCGAATTCAAAATCATGCTTTTGCTGCTGGTTTGGAGTTCCATAAAGAGGAGAAAACAGAAAGGACACACATGTTTTTGCTCTTTGATGGCAGTGGTCTATATAGCCACAGATAACCATGGCCAAAAGAAAGAGAATGAGATCGAGGGCCATCATCAGAGCATCAGCAGTGGTGAGTGGGCAGATAAAACTTTAGTTTTAGTTTGGAAATCCAAATCATCATCACGCATCAAGAAATTCATTCAATATTCATGCATTAAGTAGGGCCTTTGTTTTTCTATCATTTAACTTTGTTGCATGTCATACTCATATCATTCTGTCGCCAATGACGTTCAAGACCAAATTATTTCAGTAGGGATGTGGGTTGAGTTGGGTGGCGGGTCGGGTCGGGTCGGAGCAGGGCCAGGCGTCAAGCGTAAGTAAGTTTGGTAAAAAGTTAGTGATGTGTACATTAACATTTCATACACATGCTACACAAAATATCTGTACTCTTGGATATTAGGATATTAGGGTGGGTCAAACGTTAATTTTTTGTTATGGTTAACTTATTTAGAAAGCTTTCGTGACATTATTCTAAATTTAGTTGCCTTCAGATTTTGGTTAAATTTTTGTAGAAGGTTGAATTTAGCCGTAACATTACAAATTCAGACGCTTAAAAATTTTCGGCTAAAGTGTTTAGACCAAAAGTGACGCCTAATTAAATATAAAAACGCCGAAAAGGAAAAAGCTCCTGTGTTTTGAAAACTTAATAACCTTTTTTATTATTATAATATATTATAATATTAAAAGAGACTAGAATTTTGTAGAATATCAAATTATCAAATCATTGGGGTCAACCAAATTGAGTTTGATTTGTCAACTCTTTCGAGTCCCACTCAAGGTGTTGAAAGGACCTGAAAGATGTGATTACAGCTCTAGTTCTTTGAGCATAAGTCTCAATTTTCGATCGTTTTTAAAGCTATTGGGGCTTGTACGAACATACTGGGATACTTAACGGAGAGACCGCAGAATGTACGAACGTAAAGTAGACACGAGCATACCTTGGAGCTGCAGATACGTTCCACAAGATCCACAAATTAAAATACTTGTCATTCTAATAAATAATGAAAAACTAATAAGTGAACAAAGAAGTGGTGTGTTTCTTTTGTCTTAATTGTTTCTTTTTATATACATATCAATATAGATATATTTTAGTTTTTTTATACAATTCCAATTAAATTTTTAAATAATTTCACACGCAAATATTGGTCCTTCGAGCCGGATTTGTAGATTTCCCATGTTTAGGGACAGACAGCAGACTAATATGCTGGTCAGAAACAGAAGCCCGTGTAAGCATTTACGAGTCAGGGTTGCGGGTTCATGGGGGTTGGATCAGTTTCTCCTCTTGAATGACATTGAGACATATTTGTTCACTGAAATATTAATACATTGTATTTGGTCAGCAATAACGCACCGAGTATTCTCTTTCAAAGCTTCAATAATCTTGGGCATATCTGCTGTGACAAAGAATTTCACATAATCCCACTAAACAAATATTCAGCAATGTCAAATCGTAAGATCTTATAGGCTACGCCACAGCCGCATGAGGTGAGATAATATGCTTTCCAAAAGATTGTAACCATTACCATTATTTTGGTAATAAATTCAACAATTTTCAATAGTTCTTCAGAGAATTGTGAGTGACAGCTCTCGAAAAGACCAATTCCGAAAAAAAGTTTTTGCCAGATTGAAAACCATACGTTCAAAGAAAAACAACTGTTACATTATTACAGAAATAATCTAAGTTATTTTTGTGTAAACAAATATTATTTAAAACGTAAGCTGTGCCAAAATTAATATATTAAAGATTACTTAAATCCTCTTTGATTATCATTAAAATTGATAAAAATACTTGTTTGTTTGCCTTTTTTTTAAATCCATGATAATTGATTTTAACATAAGACCGGAGCAGAGAAAAAAAGTCTGGTTCCTCGCAAACTTTAAGTTTTTGTTTTACTTATAGTAGAATACCATTTCATTACTGTGGCCGTAAGAAATGTTTTACCTTTTTTCTCCATACATTTATGGTACCACCCTAATGGTATATGCATAAGAATATTTATTAAGAATTTACCATAGAAATATTATAGTTGAGTAGTTGAAATTATGTGTGCATGACTTTGTGAGTTTTGCGAAGTATAAATATATATATACCAAGGATTGGACTGCTGTCAGCTGTAGTTAGTTCTTTAATACAATAAATGTATGAACAATATTTAGTTACTACAACTTTAGTGTAAAAGCCAATGGATTTAATTTAGTAAATGATTTGTGTAGCTTTAGAAATTTCCCTTGTCATATGTGTGTATCTATTTTATTCACATACTCGTAGCACAGACTAATGTTTGTGGAAAGTTGTGAATTACAAATAAAGAGATTTTACAAAAAATTGGATCTTTATAATCAGCTATCCTGATTTATCAGTTCGTTAATCAGCTTTAAAGTCATAAACTCTGAATCTGCTACTGTTTTGACATTTTATTTGACAAACATAAGTGTCATCATCATAAGATCATTTGTTACTGAAGGTTGTACACAGGGCCGGCCCAAAGAAAATTAGCTCCCTGCGAAAGCTTCATCCCTGGTGTCACTCAATTTTGGTGACTTATGGATGAAGTCATTCCCTCATAACACAACCCAAGGGGTAGACTTTAGGATAGGTTAGGTTAAAGTGGCTGACCATGATGGAATACTTAGGCCAGTTTAATAGCCCTTTGTGATACCACATGAATCTTGTGGCTTCCTCTTAAGCTTAATGGAACCAGTATTGTTTAAGATTAAGATCATTTAGATCGTAAAGAAGAATTCTCCTAGGTAATTCTTGCATTTTTGAGCTTGAGCAGGGCATGTAAATAGATGGTGAATTACTGTTTATTCATCTTTTTCGTCCACATAGCTTCTGCAAAAGTCATTTCCTATTAGACAGTGTCCGGTTATGGCCTCTATTATCAGGGGTAGACCCTTTGCAAAGGGTTATTTTTAACGAGGTATCCCAAAGAGGCTTACTGCTCGACAATATTTATGTCTAATATCAATAAATATTAATTTGATTAAGAAATAGGAATTCAAATTTATATCACAATAATAACATAAATATATTGCAAAAATATAGAAACTGAAAACTAAATATTTGTTGAAGCAATATTAAATTTTAAAAATAATTCAATAACTCAACAATATACAAATAAATACTTAACTCAATAATTATGGTTATATTAAAAGTTTTGTATGCATATTTAAAAACATATTTATTCAGAGAAGGATACAGTAATAAAATTGATGAAGCATAAGTTATTGGAATGGATTAATTTTGATGACTTTTTTGTTAAGCAAATTCAGCTGTTTTAAGAGAATGATTAAAAAAAATAAATTTTTGCATCACTCTTTGTAAAAGTCCAAATGGATTGAATATTTGTCACATTAATGTGCAGATTCTTGCTAACAAGTTTGATAAGTTTAAAATGATGTTTAAGGATAGCCTAATTGATTTGGTTTGCGTGTCTGAGACTTGGTTTAACCCAAATTTAAATAGTAATCTGTTTTCTTTGAAAGGTTTTAAGAAACCATATCGAGCTGACCAAATTCGCACAACGGGAGGAGGTGTCGCTATCTTTGTTAAAAGTTATATTCGATCTTGTCATGTTAAATGTTAACATGGTACTAATTCATGTGACTATCACTTTATAGATATATTTGATGGTGATAGTACATAAGTGTAGGGTTGGTATTATTTATATGCAACCACGCATGGATGATTACACCGATTGTTGAAGAAATGTGGTCTCGCTTACCAAACCTCTTTATTTGTGGTGATTTAAATATAAATGGTTTTCAAACTTCATCAAATTGTTTTAAAACATCAATAAATTTCCTAGGACTCTCCTTTATTAATAATACAAAACCAACTCACTTCTTCCTTAATTGTGCACTATCGTTGATTAACATTTTCCTTACTAGTGATGAAAATTTTGTTAAATGGTATAGTCAATTACCCATCCCTGTATTTTCATATCATCACCTTATATTTTCAACACTTGACTTAAATTTCGATAAAAAATCGCAGAACTCTTCTCAGTATCGTAATTTTCGTAATATTAATGTTGAAAGCTTATTTAACGAATGTGTGTCGATAGATTATCATTCAATTTACACCAGATCTAACGTAAGCTATCAAATTTATTACCTAACATGAATGATTAAAGAACTTTTTAACAAACATGTTACATTAAAAACGTGTTACAGGAAATCTCGACGTTGTCCTTGTCTCTCTGCGTGTATACTCTTAAAGCTATTAAGGCTAGAGATGTCTCTTGGCTACGTTTTGGTTGTTCAGAAATGCTCCTCGACTTTAAACGGTTACATAATACTGTAATTAATTTGATCAAAATTACTTACTTACTTACTTAAGGTGGCGCTACAGTCCGGGGCGGACCTGGGCCTCAACCAACAAGCGTCTCCAGCCAGCTCGGTCCCTAGCTAGCTGTCTCCAGTTTCGCACGCCAAGTTGGTTGAGGTCCTCTCCCACCTGGGTGCGCCACCTGAGTCGCGGTCTTCCTCTACTGCGCCGTCCCTCGGGATTGGATTCGAAGACCTTCCGGGCTGGAGCGTTGATGTCCATCCGCTCTACATGACCTAGCCATCTAAGCCGTTGGACTTTGATTCTGCTAACTAGGTCAGTGTCGCTGTACAGCCCGTACAGCTCGTCGTTATATCTTCTCCTCCATTCTCCATCTATGCGTACGGGACCAAAAATCGCCCGAAGAATTTTTCTCTCGAAGCATCCTAAGACGCTCTCATCTTTCTTTGACAGGGTCCAGGCCTCAGCGCCATAAATAAGAACCGGGATGATGAGTGTCTTATAGATGGTGATTTTACATGCTCGAGAGAGGACTTTACTTCTCAATTGCCTTCTAAGTCCAAAGAAGCAGCGATTTGCAAGAGTTATTCTTCGTTTGATTTCAGCGCTGGTGTCGTTGTCTGCATTAATAGCGGTGCCTAGGTAGACAAAGTCCTTAACTACCTCAAAGTTATAGCTGTCCATGGTGACGTTTTGTCCAAGACGTCGTCGTTCAGTGTCCTTTTTTGATGACAGCATATACTTGGTCTTGCCCTCATTGACCACTAAACCCATCTTCTTCGCTTCCGTCGCAATGCTCAAAAACGCTCCACTGACATCACGCTTTGATCTTCCAATTATGTCAATATCATCTGCGTATCCGAGTAATTGGATGGATCTTTGGAAGATTGTGCCTCTAGTGTTGACGATTGAGTTTTGCACAATTCTTTCCAGAACGATGTTGAAGAAGTCGCATGACAGTGCATCGCCTTGTCTAAAACCTTTTTTGACATCAAATGCATCGGTAAGATCTTTTCCGACCTTGATAGAGCAGCGTGCATTCTCCATCGTCATTCTGCACAAACGGATAAGTTTGACAGGGATGCCAAAACTAGACATTGCTCGGTAGAGCTCTTCCCTATAGATGCTGTCATACGCGGCTTTAAAATCGATAAAGAGATGGTGGGTATCGATTTGAAGCTCCTGGGTTTTTTCCAAGATCTGCCGTAGTGTGAATATTTGGTCGATAGTGGACTTTCCTGGTCTGAAGCCACACTGATAAGGACCAATCAGGTTGTTGACGAATGGCTTCAGACGTTCACATAATACGGCAGAGAGGATCTTATACGCAATGTTAAGGAGACTGATGCCTCTGTAGTTGGCGCAGTTTAGAGGGTCTCCTTTCTTATGTATCGGGCACACTATGCTGAGATTCCACTCATCGGGCATGCTTTCTTCCGACCAAATTTTGCAGATGAGTTGGTGCATGCTCCCTACCAAGTCATCGCCTGCTGCTTTGAATAGTTCGGCGGTGATGCCGTCAGCTCCAGCAGCTTTGTTTGACTTAAGTTTAGATATAGCTATCTTCACTTCGTCAAGGTCGGGTAGGCGGAATTGTTGATCTGCGTCGCCGAGGTTGAGTGGTTCTATCTCCCTTACAGCGGAGTTCGGTTCGTCATCGCCGTTATATAATTTGGAGAAGTGATCTTTCCATATTCTCAGCATCGACTGTGGTTCTACTACGATGTTCCCTTGATCGTCTTTACAGGCTTCGGTTCGTGGCTGGTACCCTTGGGAGGTTTTTTTTACCTTTTGGTAAAATTTACGAACCTCATTCCTGTTGTGACATCCCTCTATCTCCTCGATCGCGCGCTTCTCATGCTCTCTTTTTTTCCGTCTAAGAAGCCGGTGTTCCTCTCTCCTCTTCTGCTCGTAGAGCTCGCGAGCAGCTCTAGTCCTTTTGTGCAGCGCCGTTTTGTATGCCTCTTGTTTCGCTGCGTGCGCTTGCCGGCATTCGTCGTCAAACCAGGGGTTTCGCTGTGGTGGCCGTGTGAAACCTAGCACTTCAGAGGCGGCATCTCTGATGGCTGCAAGGCAATGTTGCCACTGGTTTTCAATGCTTAATGCAGGAAGCATAGGACTCCTTAGGAGGTTACTAGAGACTCGATCGGAAAAGGACATGGCAGTCTCTTGCGATTGTAGCCGTCTAACGTCGAATCTTCTCACAGTACTTTCTTGTTTTGGCTTGGATCGGGATATCCGTAGCCGTACCTTGGCTACAACGAGGTAGTGGTCCGAGTCAATGTTGGCCTCTCGGAATGTTCGGATATCCTGGATACTGGAGAAGTGTCGTGCGTCGATCGCAATGTGGTCAATCTGGTTGACGGTTGATTGATCAGGAGATTTCCATGTCCCCTTGTGGATATTAAGATGCGTGAACTGCGTACTAGCTACCAGAACGTCTAGCCCCGCAGCGAAATCGACCAGCCTGAATCCGTTGTCGGAGGTGGTGTCGTGCAGGCTGTATCTCCCGATTATGCCACCAAAGATGTCTTCTCTTCCTAGCTTGGCATTAAAATCTCCTAAGACAATTTTAATGTCATAGCCAGGGCACTGCTCATATGTCTTGTCCAAGAGCTCGAAGAACATATCTTTGGTGTCTTCATCTTTCTCCTCTGTTGGGGCATGCGCGCATATTAGGCTTATGTTGGCGAATTTAGCCTTGATGCGGATTGTCGTGATGCGCTCGCTCACACTGTTGAAACTCAAGACTTTTTGCCTGAGCCTAGTTCCAACAACAAATCCACACCCAAATAGACGCTGTCTTTGTTCTCGGTAGCAGTCGCCGTAGTAGATATCGCAGTCTTTTAGTTTGCGTTTACCCGGTCCATCCCATCGCACTTCTTGGATGGCTGTAATTTGATCAAAATTGCGAAATACAAATTTTAGAATAATAAATTTAACTCAGATAGGTCGTCTAAGTTTTTTTGGAAGGAACTTAAGAATATTGGTTTGAGAAAAGATGTTCAATCTTGTGATGATAATATTGATTTGGAAGATTTTAATGTTAAATTCTCTACTTCATAAACCCAATTCAGTGAAATGTCTTTTCGACAGACGGTAAGTGCCATAGATGATTATCAGGTAGGTAAAGCATTTCTCCATTAAATCTAAATGCAACGAACTTGACAATATTTATCCTGACTTCATTAAAATCCTCCTACCCTTCCTACTTACCAACATAACGCACATAACATATTCAACACCATTATAATCACATATATGTACATATCCCATCCTATGGAAGACATCAAAAATTATCCCCATCCTAAAACAAGGAAAGAAGAAGGAATATAGACCGATAGCTATCCTATCTTTTCTATCTAAAGTTTTTGAAAGTCTGATAAGTAACCAGATATAATATTATATTGAGGACAAGCAATTATTGAATCCTTTGCAATCTAGATTTTGTTCTGGTCATAGTTGTGTTTCAGCTTTACTCAACGTATCTGATGATATAAGACATGCTTAAGACAATAGATTTACAACTGCGATAACCTTATTTGACTTTTCAAAAGCATTTGACTGTGTAAACCATAATCTTCTCTGTGATAAATTGACGAGCCCATTTAACTTCTCTGACACAGCTATAAAACGTATTTACTCATATTTAACCAATCGTATGCAAGCCGTTTCTTGTAATGTAAGAATGTCCTCGTTCCTCCCTGTTAATTATGGTGTTCCTCAAGAATCAATCGTTGAGCCTTTACTGTTTTCATTGTTCATTAATGATCTGCCCTCTGTTTTTTCTTACTGTCAGTTTCATATCCATGCAGATGATGTCCAATTATATATAAGTTTTCCTAAGATGATGCTCAAGGAAGCAATATCTGGAATGAACAATGATTTACAGTCCATATATGATTGGTAGACACGGAACGGACTTAAACTCAATCCCGAAAAAACCAAAACTCTTCCAATTTCAATACACAAATCAAACTCACATAATTTCTCTCTTGTTATGTTGAATAATTGTATTATTGAATATGTTGCATAAGGTAGAAATGTAGCTTTGGTCTTCAACAACAAGTTAACTTGGAATAATAATGCCGATGCAGTTGAGCCAAAGATTTATGCTTCACTTAGAGGACTATCTGTTACTAGATGAACATAAAAGTCACCACCATTAACCAACAAAAATTAAACGAAAGCCGAAATGTGCTAAAAAGTGGTAAACATTACCTCAATTGTTTCCTGAAGTTGCCGTTTGAAAGAAATTACTGTTCGCAATTAATATAAAAATTAAAATGTACGATGTAGCTATTTAAATTTTAATTGCATGTACATATATCGCTGTATGATTTATTTAGGTTTACTATTAATTCAGAACAATTATTGACCTTAAACTGTAAATAAAGATCACTACAACATCAACCTGAAGGGCTTAAGTTCATTAGCAATTGAAGATTATAGTTTAAGAAATCAAATTAACCTTTTTAAACATTTTCTAACCTACATCATAAGCAATTCAGCTAACATTCATAACTACTAGATTTGAAGCCTCGTCCCCGTAATATACATTTAGTTCCGTATTTTATTTTTTTTCTCAATTTTCTTCAAAAATCCAGAGAATTAACAAAAAAAGAAAATGATATTGTGATTAAATAGTGAAATGAAAAATTATAGACGATTTTTGCTTGTTTTTTTTTCTTACAATAATTCCCGTTCCAAAAATTATACCATATTAGCATTTTAAGCTATTTATAGACGGCTCGAGTGCATTGAACTAGGGCCAAGTGTTTTTTAAATCTTAATCATTCCTGATAGTTTTTTCAGGGCCTACAATTTCCGAATTTTGAATTCGAAAGGCTAATTGAAGAAAACACTTTTCATGACAAGGTTTACTCTTGGAGGATTCGTCAATTCCTCTCAAGAATCAGTACCCGTTAACGAAATAATATTTTGCTTTGGGGAGTTGCTTAGGAACGGATCATAGCAAATGCTCGGTTTTAAATTGTCAGAACTAGGGCCTACCACTTGTGTAGAGAAATGAGTTGATACTGATTTGAGTACTTATTCTAGGACTTATACCGGCCCTAACATTAGGACTCTGTGAAGAAATTGGGCGTACATATATTATCATCAAATTTGGTTTTAAATTCACTCTTTTGTTTAATTTCCACTGTCAGCTTTAAGAATACATTTCTTCTTAAATTTTGTACATTATTCAACGAACCTTATACGAAAATATAGAATAAAGTTCTTTGGAAATTTTATAAAAAAAAAAATAGAGTAAGTATATACGCCATCGTCATTCTAGGGATAGTGGGAGAGAAGAATTTTGATCAAAAAAAAACTTTTTAATATTTTAAGAACTTTTTAGAAAGTAAAAATTCTCCATTAAAACACACAAATTTAATCCATTTGCTTGGAGTTCAAATAATGGTGATGCATTAACCGTCGTTAAAATAACTATAATATTAGAGCAAATATATATTTAGATTATCTTGGAAAATTACTAAAAAAAAATTTAATGCAACCTTTATACAAATATATGTACGTACGTAACAATATACATATATATATCAATGTATACATAAATCCAATACGTAATTTATTCGTTGACCTATAATCTTTAAAGATTTAATAAGCTTTTGAGTACACTGAGAAAAAAAAGGCACTTTGAACAAAGAAATTGAATTTCATTCGAATTTAAATTTTTTTCATTTTCAAACAAATGCATTTATCTCAAAGACTGTTAATACTATGAAATACTTTAATAAACGTTACCTATCATTCACAATTTCAGAATTTTCAGAAAATAGTTAACTTATAGCAACTTATAGCGTTTTGTAAAACCAAGCATAGAACTTGCTTTATTAACAATAAAATTAATGTGATGTGTAAATTCTAAGTTGGAACAGAAATAGGCACCTTAATCTTTAAAAGTGGAGACGTGATAGAGCTCTTGTTGCGATATTTAAAATTCAAATACACTACCGATTCGTTTTTTAGTAAAATTTATCGTCTGGCATTTTAAAGGGTTTAGTGAAAGGCTAATTTTCCCACACCAAAATGTCGGCTTGTAAAAGTATACGATCATGGGTAAACTTTGTTATTTTACAAATCTTTATGTCGTCAGCAAAAATGAGAACTTCACTTGACCGTAGACATGACGATACATCGTTAATAGACATGATAAATAGAAAAGGGCAAAATTAGCTTCCCTGCCAAAAGTTTCAGAATGACAATTTCGAAATTTTACCCATTAGGATTTTTTTTCAAGGTATGACTTAATCCAAGCTAAGAAAGTTGGTGGATAACCAAGTAATTCCGTGGCTAAGTTGGTTAAAAGCTTTAGAAAAGTCAGTGTTTACACAGTCAACTTCATAACCTTGCTCTTAAGCGTTTGAACATATGTTTGTTGTACCGGTTGATTTTACTGATGAATAAATGTTAAGCTTGACCTCATGAGTTTGCTTGGGAATCTCATTAAAGGTTCCTAGGATGTGTATCATGGTATCATTTCGATGTATTGGTGTTGCTATGCATTACTGCTAGTATTCAACTGGTGGTCGCGCAGAGCAATATCAAGGCTTCCAGGCCTTGGACAGTAAGGAGTCCATCTGGAAGTAACCTTCGCGGTTGCGAAGCCCCACCGGAAGCTATATTCTGGTACCATGGGAGACAGAAGCAATGGTTCTTGTTGTTTCTAGTGTTTCATATACACTGGGCGACCTGATACCACTTGTCTGAGAGGTAGGCCCACTAGTGGGAGTATCGTGGTGGTTGTGGTTGCCATATGCGGATCGAATGGCATTGTAAGGGTACTGTTTACCACCTAAGTCCCTTAGTATGCAAGAGGTGTTAGATAGGCCTCGCTCCTCAGCAAGGAGTGTATTTCATGCCTTACACATGACTACTGGGATGGAACTTGTACTATCCTGGAGTGTTGACCAACACTATTCTTGGTTCCGATATAAAGCGTATCAATAATATCTGTACCGGTTGATTGGGGGTCAAACTGACTTTCATGTAGACATAAGGAAAGCTATATGCTTGTCTATAGTCTGGAAGGAAGAAGAGCTTACTTGCACCTCCCCGTGTTGACTCCTGGGAACAAGTTAGAGAAATCAGTGTAGTTTGATGATGATTGATACTGTGCATTTAATAATTAATAATTGAAAAAGGCACGGCGGAGAACTGCACTGAGGAAATTCTCAACTTGTTAGCGAACGCAAGATGCTAATAGTTATCTTCCTTCCTAAGATTAAAAATCTTAAGATCGTTGGTAACGAGGGACCGTCGTCGTCCTGCCTCATGGGTTCGAGGTAGACTTACTGATAAAAATTATAAAAAGCCATGCAAATCAGTAAATATACAAATCGACAATTAAGTCGGTATTTATATATGATAAAAAGTCTGGAGTGGAAGTAAAAATCATTTTATAAAGAATGAAGTAATTGTAGATAGATAGATAGATAGCTCGATGGATTGAGTTTCACATGAAATTGGTACCACTTTAAAGACCTAAATTAACACACCATTAAAGATATGGTACCATGGGATGTGCTGCAGTCCCATGATTATGGGATGGCTCCTTGTGAGAGAATCGTGGTGGCTGTGATTTATCCTATATGCATAGGATATTGGTTTCTTCAACCCTAGAAAAATCAATATTTAGATGGACAAAACCAAGACCAACTTGGTAGCTTAGAAAGAGGAACTCACTCGAAACATTTTGCCAAAGAAGAGAGGGTAAATCTTGTAAAATACCTTTAGCGAATTTCAAAAACTAAGCGACAAAGAAATGCAAGGGTCAGCAAGTTTTAAAGCTTGCCAACATATAAGGGCATATAGCCAGGTGTTGTTGTTGCGAGTAATTATCTTAAACTGTACCAGTTGATTTTTTTTTCACACAGCCATGTTGTTGTTCGCAAATGAGATTCTTACTAAAAAATGTTACACTTTCACAAACAACTTGTTCCAACAATTTAGGAAGGCAAGAGAGCTTTGCAATGGGTCTGTAGTTGGTTATTATCCGCCTTTTTACCTTTCTTAAATATTGAAAATTTTCCTGTTTTTAGAGAAAGTTTGAATGTGAACGTTAGAGGTGCAACTAAAGCATTTCTGCACTTCTTTAATACTATGGGGGGAATACCATTGGGACCGGCTAAGCATGCATCATTCAACACAGATAAAAGATCAAGTTTGCGAAAAGGAGTGAAGATTATGAAAATATACTTCATCAACTTCTTCGGGACTATTAACAAATGACTCACGGAAATTTGTTGCCAAAACGCCTCAGATTCCAACAGTTTTATCAAATGAAAGGTTCTTGTGAGTGAAGGTAACTGGAAAGCAATCTGATTATTTCTTTGAGTTTATAAGTTTCCAACATTTTTTAGAGTGCCCAAATCATTAACATAGCTAGCGTATACAAAATTAAAAAGAGACTTAAATTCATTAACGAATTTAACATAAACAGAGAAGTTGATTGGAGACAGAGTTTTAAGATAAGTTTTCCATGCCTTATTTTATTTGTTTCGAAGTAAACGCAATTCTTTCTTTAACCAAGGGTGGTTAAAGTTAGTATTTCTTGATTTCTTAAATGGTTGATTTTTTTTAAACAATTATTAAAGATCTTATAAAAAATTGAAACTTCTTCGTCAATATTAGAAAATGCTAATGTATCAGCAATTCCAGAAATGGTTTAATCTTCAGACAACAACTGGAAATTAGCTCTTCTGAAGTCAAAATTATATAAGCAATCAAAGGAATTACTGTGTTCAGTAAGGTGATTACTTAAGTCAAGAAAAATGTTCAAAGGGGGGGGGGGGGAGCGGATATTTATCAATATTAATTATTCCTGATCTAGATTCTAGAACAAGAGTACTATAATAGCGTCAGAAGAAAATACTGAATAGAGAATTCTATTTTTTGAGTTTTTAATACAGCTTGTTTGATGTAAGTCAGTAAAAAGAACAAAGAGGGTCTTCAATGCAGGATTGGTCTTCCGATGGAATCCAGTCAATGGTGGCAAATTAAAATCACCTAGAAGTAAAATATTGGTTTCCGAGCATAACACACTGATAAGAAAGTCTAATGCCAGGAGCAGGACAAACTGATAAAAAAATCTAATGCCAAGGAGAGTTCGCTATAAACAGACTCTAAACTTTTTGAATCAATGTAAACTTTTAAAATAAAAATAGTCTTAGTCTGTACCATTACTTTACACAGACCATATCAATTGATAGTTCAATTGAAAAAGATACAGAAAAAGAGCAATGTGTATTTTTTACAGCTACAAGAACACCTCCATCTAAATCCTCTGCATTATCAACATTCTGTAAACTTCGAACTCTTGACTGAAAAGTTCCGTGTCGGAAAAGCTTGAATTAAGCCAAAATTCTGTCCAAACGAATACTCGTGTGGGAATGATTGGGAGTTAAGCTAAATGTCAGCAGTCTTACTACGAATCATCTTTTAAAAGATAATGATATGAATTGAGGTTTTATAGACATGTGAATGGATTTAAGGTTCATCTATTTTGTATATCTAAATCAAAAAGTGATAACTCAAACGATTTTCAATACCAAATAACGCGTTCATTTACAAGAAATTCCTTCGAACGGAGTTCTGCGTTTCGAAAATAAAAAAAAAAGTTTCTATCATAGCTTTTTGTTTGCTTACCTCCACAGTGATTCTTAAAATCCTCACAGCAGTCGCCAAGTTTCAAGCACGCGTGATCACAATAACACGGCTTGTCGTTAAGATCTTCAATAATCGAATTGATAGGTGCCTTCTGGACCACACATGAAGAATCCCGACCGGGGCAACATAATTGTGCCTCACGACAAGATCCTGCCGAAACAGCATCAATCGACGAGGATGTTATCCAAATTAAATTTATACACAAACATACCAGAGCACTTAAATTAAGTCCCGCCATTTTTCAAATCACCAACGAACACTTTCGTACACTTCAGAACAAAAGAATTTATTTTCCAAATTTCAGTAGATCAAAAAACTAATTGTCACTGAAACCACTCTATTTTTTTCTAAATTTATTCTGTAAAATTTTGTATACCTTTTACTTGAACTATAAATATTCAGGGATACAACACGTAAATCAGAAAAAAGAACCACAAAGTAAGAAATGGTATTGAATTAGTTCTTCAAACAGGTAAACCAATGTGGGATGGAAACAATGCACACGTTCCAACAGTCACTCCAGGACTCTAAATATTCCAACACTTTATTTGCTGAAGAACAGCTGGGGAGAGGAAAAAATAAACAATAGCTGCACAAAATTCTGCTAAACGAACTCGAGTATCTCGAGAGGAAAATCAAAACAGTTGATAAGCACAAATTTATTTCTCTCTGTTTTCCCCAAAAAAACACACATTCAATAGGAAACCAAATAAACACACAAAACAATAAAAAAGAAACTTTTTTATTTTATAATTAAAATACAGAAGAAAAAAACTAAAAATGTTAACTTTTATCGCAACTCAATTTATCAGCGCACTCGAAAATATTTATTTCATTCCATTGTTTTCCTTTTATCAGCTGTCGAATCCACGATATGAAAAGTATCTTTACACTCAGACTTATAGCTATGCTATACGTATTTTATAATTCACAAAAGTTCAGAGAAATTCCTGATGTAAATACAAACTGATTAAGTAAAATAAAACATTCAGACGCGCATTGTATCCTAAAGACTGCAACTTTATTCAACAATCCAAACTCGTATACATTTAATCCTCGACGTCGACACGACCACGATACAAAAGAACTTTTCCCAAAAATCTTTTCCCATAAATTTACATCTCTCGAAATGTGAAAGGATTTCACTGAATTAAGTTGAGTTGATATTTGTGAATTTTAATCGGCGAACTGAACGTCCTGCGAGGACGATAGACTTTCAAAGAATGAGTATGAGAAATTTTTGAAATTCCGTGTATCAGTCGTCGTCGTCGAGAATGAAAGGTATGCTTAGCTAAAGGGGAGTAAATTGAGAGCTAAAGGACTTATTTTGATCCTGCGCATTGCTCCTGAAATTGCAAATGGAAATTTTAGAGTAGCTACAAAGCTACAACTTCTGAAAATATTTGAGTTTTATTATTTGAGTTATTTTCTAATCGTAGTGAATCTTAGAAAAGTTACGCTTTTCCAGAGTTTTAGATGAGTTTGTGTTCTTATGTTTGTTGTTGTTTGTACTTAAATTACACTTGCTGCATTGTGGAGTAGATAAGACTTTCACAGTACCATAAAAACATATGTTTGCTGTTTAGTGTTAAGCCCCCACAGCAAAACAAAACAAGGCCAAAGGTCTTCATTACTTCATTTGCTTAGTTTTGGCAGAATAAATTAATTAAGCTGGTATTAATTTTTTTCTTTTAAATGTTTTTATTTAATTTATTCTATTTATTTAGAAAATCCTGGCAATACCCTTATTTCAGTCCAATTTTTCGAATTGAAAATGTTCACATTTCTTGACGCTTCAATTTTTCTAGAAATTCCATCGTTTTGGACAGATCTTTTGTGTATGCTTATCACGATGTAGTAAACATCAATGAATTAAAAGGCTCGGCAAATATTATTTTGAATTAAATTTAGATGGCGCTACCTTCCGGGGCGAACCTGGGAACTAACATGCCTCTGCAGCCAGCTCGGTTGCTTGAAGTCCTGTCCTACCTGCGTGAGCCACTTGAGACACCATCTTCCTCTACTGCATCGTCCCTCGGGATTGGATTTGAAGACATTCTGGGCTGGAGCGTTGATGTACATTCGATCTACATGACCGAACCATCTAATTTGTTGGACTTTTTTTCTTTATTCAGTGTCGCTGTACAGTCCGTACAAATCGGCTTTGTATCTTCTCCTCCTCTCTCCATTTAGGCAGGCGGGACCAAAAATCACTCGAAGGGTTTTTTTCTCGAAACATAAATGAAAAAGAGGTGATGAGAGTCTTAAAGTTGGTGATTTTAGATGCTCGAAAGAGGACTTTTTCACTTAATTACTTAAAAAGCAAAGACATAGCGATTTTCAAGATAATACTTCGTTTAATTTTAGGGCTGGTGTCGTTGTCAGGACGTATAGCTGTGCCTTGGTAGACAAAGTTTCAAAGTTAAAGCTGTCTATGGTGACGGTTTGTCCAATACTTCTTCTTTTATTTTATTAATGATAGCATAGACTTGGTCTTCCTTTATTGACCACTAAGCCTATCTTCTCCGCTTCCATCGCAATACTTAAAAACGCTCCACTGACATCACGCTTTGATCTTCCAATTGTGTCAATATAATCCGCTTAGGTGAGTTATTCTCTAGAGTTTGTGTCTCTAGTGTTGACTTTTGCTTCTTTTTAAAACGATGTTAAAGAAGTCGCATGACAGTGCATCTCCTTGTCTAAAACCTTTTTTAACACTAAAAGCAACGGTGAGATCTATTCCGACTTTGAAAGAGCAGCGTGTATTCTCCATCGTCATTTCGCACAAACAGATAGGTTTGACAGGAATGCAAAAACTATAGACATTGTATACGCGGGCTTAAGATCGATAAGGAGAAAGTGGGTATAAATTATTCCCTGGCTTTTTTCAAGATCCTCCGTAATGTGAATATTTGTCACTGAAAAGTGAAAAGTGAAAAGTTGCCACTGGTTTTTAATGCTTAATGCAGCATAGGACTTCTAAAGAGGTTATTAGACCTTCGTTCGGAAAAAGGTATAGAAATGTTTTGGATTGTAGCCGTCTAACATCTAAACTTCTCACAGTACTTCCTTGTTTTGCATCGATTACAATGTGGTCAATCTGGTTGACAGTTGATTGATCAGGAGATTTCCATGTCCCATGTGTGAACTGCAGTGGAATCGATCAGCCTTAATCCTTTGTCATAGGAGTATGCCACCAAAGATGTCTTCTCTTCTTAGTTTGGCGTTAAGACAATTTTAATCTCATAGCCAGGGCACTGCTCATAATGTCTTGTCTTAGAACTCGAAGATTATATTTGTCTTCATACTCATATTTCTCTACTGTTGAGGCATACTCCCATATAAAGCTAATTTTTGCGAATTTAAACTTGATGCGGATTGTCATGATGCGGTCGCTCACACTGTTGAAACTCAAGACTTTTTGCCTGAGTCCAGTTCCAATAACAAATCCACACCCAAATAGATGCTGTCTTTGTTCTCGATAGCAATCTCCATAGTTTACATCGCAGTCTTTTAGTTTGCGTCTGCCCGGTCCATCCTTCCGGATCTAACCTTCCACGTATAGATGCGAAGTTCGTTGTTCTTGTTACATTTTCTTCATCAGTAAATCCGTCCGTATCCCAAGCAACTTACCCCGACGTCGGTACAACCTCCAACCTAGAAGGACGCATCCTTAGTATAACTCCAAGGATGAGGAGCCAGATAAACCTAATACAGCCCTGGGCTTTCAAATGGAGGTCCTCTGAGGTCCACTTAGTGCAGCCCCAAATTTTGTATCACTCGCTCAAACTAAAAAGATTCTTTTACAACTTGTTCCGTTGTCAACTATCCAGTTTCTGGTCTACATATTTTTTAGTTCTCGGTTTCTCTATCAGAGTTTACCTAATAACCTAATAAAACTCTTCATTACTTAGTTTGATAACAGAAGCAATGATTATTGCTCTTAAAGCAACAAAATATCTACTTCTTCAGTTGACTGACGACTAATCAAAATTTCATAAAGTGCAGGGCTTTTTCCTTTGCTGACTTTGCTGAAATTTTAACTGACAATAGTATAATAAAAATACCAATGGATCAATAATTATAAAAACAATGACAATTGGTGACCACTAACGTTGAGTTTATTAACACTCGGTCCTATCACACTATTTCGATATTGCTATTTAAACTGCTTGTTTAAAGACGAGTTCCATTATTAAAAAAAAAAATCTTTAATATTATTCAATATATACAAATTCCACATTCGTTTGTGAAAAACCTTATATTTCGAAACACACCATCTCAATAAAAACAACATAACATTTTTTTAACTAATTCCCATTTTTATTCATATTTTGTTCCCTGTTCTGAATATATTCTGCGTTTTATTTATTATTATTTTTCAGAACGTTGATGAACGATTTGCCTTGGGGTACTTTAACATTTTTAACTTCCTACTCGAACATACTCGTATATCGTAGATGTTCCGATAAAATACATTTTGCTTTTCCATTATAATTGAAATAACCGTAGTTTTGTTATATAGGGAATGCCTCACAATCCCAATACCACAAATCGAAATTGGCAATGGGCATTGGGCATATAGTCTCTTTAATCAAAGCTTTTCATCATCGTGATGATTGCATTGGACGTGGTTAATATCCAATTATTTGAGTGAAATATTTCAGTTGCAAGCAAATTGGTCTATATGCTAAAATTCTGTAGGCAAATCGATAGGATGGGCAATCATACTTAACCAATATAGCATAAAACGGGACTGAAGAATATGTACTACGTAAATTATAGTAGAGTTAACGATGAATAAATAAAATACGATGTATAGCCTGTGGCATATGGAGTGGTTCGTGCTTAGGGTTGTCATGCCAGTGAACTTGGGATTGGTGTATTTCAATCTATGAAACCCAAAATACAATTTTTCATAAGAATTCTTAAATGAGAAAATATTTTTACGAAACGGTTCCCCTCAAACATATATAAAACACACGTTATTCATATAGATGCTTTTCAAAACATAATTTCAAAGAAACTAAAATACCAATGAAAACCAATTAATTTGCTAACAAAATTCCAAACAATTTATTATAAAACCCATAAAACTTCAATTCTAAAGAGTGAACGGTCATATACCAGAAAATTTTAAATTCAAAAACTATTTTCAAAATTGTTAGAACTTGTTTTAGAACAGTTATTTCTAAGATTTGAAGAGTAAGGTGTTGGGTCAAGGTGTTAGACCGAAAGACAGACAGATTTAATAAAGTGACCTTTATTTATTCTGTATATTCAATACGAAACAAAATATACTAAACCGAATTCATGAATTAAACTGAATTCAATTAAAAAAATTCTTCTTTGGAAAATGGAAGTGAATCTTAGGCTTAGTGGTACTTCGTTGGCATCGCTGTCAAACTTATCTGTTTGTTCAAAATGACGATGGAAAGTGGACGCTGCTCTATCACGGAAAAGATCTCATCAATGCATTTGATGTCAAAAAAGGTTTTAAATAAGGCGATGCAACTTCTTCAACATCCTTCTGGAAAGAATAATGCAAATTTTAACACTAGAGGCACAATCTTCCATAGGTTAATCCAATTACTCGGATACGCCGATGATATTGACATAATTAAAAGATCAAAGCGTCATGTAAGTGGATCGCATTGCTACTGAATCTGAGAAGATGGGTTTAGTGGTCAATGAAGGCAAGACCAAGTATTTGCTGTCATCAAGAAAGGACATTGAACTAAGACGTTTTGGACAAAAGTCACCATGAACAGCTACAAATTTGAGGCAGTTGGGGACTTTGTCAACTATAAATGTATACAGAAAACCAGCGCTAAAATCAAACCAATAATAACTCTTGCAAATCGGTACTGCTTTGGTACTTAGAAGAAGCAAAGTTCTCTCTGGAGCATCTAAAATCACCACCTATGAGACACTCATCATTCCTCTTGGTGGCGCTTGCAAGTGAGAGAAAACCTCAACCAATTTGGCTGGCGAAACTAGAGACAACTAACTAGAGACCGAGTTGGCTGGAGACGAATGTTTGTTGGGGCTCAGGTCCGCCCGGGCTGTAGCGTCACCTTTAGGAAGTAAGTAAGTATGTGCTGCTTCTTGGCTATATAATTGTAAATACAAGTGCGAGTAGAAAATACTACGAATTTGTTTATAAATCCAAATATTGCGATATCCAATAAGGACTTGACAATTTATTTTTAAATAAAACGCAAACCATTTGATATATGTCCGCTTGAAATAAAATATCAAAACATATTAGAATATGACTCGACTTCGTTTGTAGCTGTAAATTTGTT
The DNA here is from genome assembly GCF_945859685.1 of Eupeodes corollae. Taxonomy (NCBI): domain Eukaryota; kingdom Metazoa; phylum Arthropoda; class Insecta; order Diptera; family Syrphidae; genus Eupeodes; species Eupeodes corollae. Next base: position 93,506,470 of record NC_079148.1, on the reverse strand, counting down.
GGACACAGTTTGCGGTAACTCAGTCACATAATTCGAAACGACCGATATTTACCCTTCAACATTTGTTGAGCTCTTCCAACATCGTTATCTTATTTAAACAAAAAAAAATTGGGTGGCGCAGCCATCCGTTGAGAACTAGTGCCTAGTGACTTACTACTCTCAACCATTTCTGTGTGCGTGTAGTGGTGTCAGGGATGGAGGGGACCTAAAGTTTTAATCCGAATCAAAGCGGCCACTTTGAGAAAGCACTTTTTCATGAATTACTCTTGGAGAATTTGTCAATTCCTCGTAAGAGGCAGTACCCGTGAAAAAAAAACTTTAGGTGGCATAGGGAGGGTTCAAACCCAAGACCTCTGGCATCAGAGTCCATCGCACTTTTTTTTTCAAATTCATTTTTATTTATTCAATCTTAAACCTATCTTAAAGCTAGACAAAAATTCGTAAATTATCCATAATTTACAACTAACATAATGGTCCCATACGGGCACTCTAAGGTGAACTATAACACTAACTACTAATTCATTTCGGCTAATATCAATATCCTTTTTATTTTTACTTAAAAACTACTTAAAATAAGGTCCCTAATATAAAACTTAAAACTAACTTAAACTACTTAAAACTAGAACAACCACAGCAAATCTAACGTTTTTTGTTTTTATATTTTATTGTCTTTTTTATGTTTTTGTTTTTATTTTTTTTATATTTTTTTTTGTAGGTATTCCATGTTTTTTTTTTTTGTTTTTTTTTTTTAATTTTAATTTTTTTTTGTGCCACCATGTATATTCTACTTTAAACTAAACCCTAAAACAACTAAAAAAGTATGTAAGCCGGCCAAGGCTTAAAACCCCATTCCGACTACCCAATATCAAGTGCCGATTGAAGCCACCAAAACTGGTTCTCCTGCTTCACCCTATCAGTTCGGTCCCGTTCGGACACAGCCCTACTGAACCGAAGGAGCTCTGCTCCGCCTTGTGCCATGACGTCCCGATTGTACAGGAGTCGCCTATCCACGGTTCTTCGTCTGACGTGGTAGATTAACGGAACTGCCAATCTATCCTGTATCAGACCGCATTTGTCTAAAAAGGGGAATGCCTCTGGTGGAATGAAGCCGCTCAAGCGTACACTCTCAAAATACTCGTCGTTCGGATAGAACGCCCCGAAAATTAAATTGTTGGTCGAAGACATAGCTCTTGCAATGTGACCTCGAACGAGTTTTATCACGAAATTGTCAATTCTGTTGATTCGAGATCCGTAAGAAGATTCGGCTGTTCGAAATAAGCCGGTACAGCGTCGTAAACACTGCCGCTCGAACACCCGAAACTTCTCCATCTGGGAAGGGGCAACATTGAACCACACAGGACAACCATAAACGATCATTGGCCGTATGAGGGCCATGTAGCAAATTACCTTCTTTCTGGGGTCAAGCCGATTGCTAAAAAACAGCAAAACCTCTGGAATCACAGTCCATCGCACTAACCACCATGCAACGGGTACTCGTTAGCTTTTTTATATTAAATAATAACTTAAATCAGCCCAAAAAACAACAAAATATTACACAATAACGTTTCTGACCAAAAACGCATATTTCGCTTATTAACGAACTCGTTGAGCCATTTACATTACGCCAGAAAATTGGAGTTAACAGTCTTTTGCGGTCAACACTTCGAATTTCCGTAGAAATCTTATCTTACTAATACCCATGGAAAACTTCAGTGGGTCCGATCGCTTTTACGCATAAACTACTGAACAGATTTAAATGATTTAAAAAAAAGAGATAGTTTGAGACTTAAGAAAGGACATGAGTTACTTTTGGCCTCGGCAAACCAACCTCTTGGTTTCGATAGATCTTGCTTGACATCTGCTACATTTTCAAGGTTTTGGCAGCAGAAAATTCATCCCGTAAATCTTTTATAAAAATAATAAAATAAAATCATTTCTAAAAATGTCGAAGCTATCGAAAACCTCGGCTAGACTTAATTTTGATACATTTTTGAAAGGTTTTTTCTTACCTCCACAATGGTTTTTGAAATCCTCACAACAATCACCGAGCTTCAAACAAGCATGATCACAATAACACGGCTTATCGTTGAGATCTTCAACTATCGCATTGATTGGTGCCTTTTGAACAACACACGAAGAATCACGCCCGTTGCAACATAATTGTGCCTCTCGACACGATCCTGCCAAAACGGTTCGATAAGACGAAAATGTAATCAAAAATAATAAAACCGCAATACTGGAATAATTATTTTGTGACATTTTATCAGATTTTCTTATTTATCTATTTCAGAAAAATATGTTGATTCTTAAGGTATTATATATGATTCACAAACTTTAAAACCGAAAAATACCGACAAGATTTATAACACTTTGCAAGACAATTTCTTTGAAGAAAATGTTTACTTCAGCAGAAAATTAATTGAAACTTCAATTCTCATTCCACAAAACTCGTGATTTATTTAATCACATAAAACAATATACCTTCACTCAAGAATATATTTTTAAATTTCACTTAGAACCTAGAGAACCGTAAGTTAACAAAATACCACTGATTAAAATGATAGATACGAGTATACTTTGGTTTCGAGGGGATATTTAAAGAACAGGAAATAAGCTTATAATTTGTGGTTCCATTTTTCACAAAATTGTGTTCACTCCAACGAATTCAGTTAAGAACTGACTAACTTTATATTTTATCCAAAATTGTCAGAATTTTGAACATTACGAAACGATAAAATAGCTTTTCATAGATATGTTGTATGTTACAAAACCTTTACAAACTTTCGGATATTCGATTATTGTAGATATACAATTTAAGCACAACACTACAAAAAACACATTTGTTTTACTTTTCGAAAACAAACAACAACTCTTTAATACAGAAGTAAATCTTTTAGCGTCTCCTTTTTAAGACAACCGACCACAACAACCGACTACGGACAGTTGAGGAATGAGAAATGTTTGGATTTTGAAAGTTTGGAAGTTTGGCCAAAGCAATGCAGGATGCAATTGAATCAAGAGAAGCATATTGCTCATTTTCCCTCCTTTAGGAGCATTTGACTGGAATCGTCAGTGTACTGGAATTTAAAAAGTAAGAAAGACACAGCTACAAAGCAACAAATGTAGTTTGTCGTCATAAACAAATTCCAATTGAGTCAAAAATAAAAAAACGAATAAATTTCGAATAAATATAAATAAGAACACATTAAATAATAAGCAAATAATTAAGTATTTAAAATTTTGTTGTAATAAAGTGCCATTCATTTTTCATGATGGACAGAACACTTAAAATCGCTACAAATACAAACGGTCTTATACAACATTCATCCGAATTAAAAATCTTTTTTTAGATCTAGAACATATCGATATTTGCCTGGTGTCCGAAACTCATTTCTCCAATGAGCAAAGTCGAGATAATGTAATAGAAACTATTCATGTTACCACGCTCCACATCCAGCTGACATGGCAAGAGGTGGATCGGCGATTCTTATAAAAAAAAGCTTAAAATATTATGAAGTAACCAAGTTTACTAGTGAAAATATGCAAGAAACAACTATTAGTATTGGTATGAAAAAGAAAGAGTTTTTGACAGAAGCTATATTCTGCCCACCAAGGAGCTCCCCGACAGAAGGTGGATATACAGATCTATTTAATCTTCTTGGGTATAACTTTCTTGTTGGTAGAGACTTCAATACGAAACACACCCATTGGGGATCGAGACTTATATAAATAAAAGCCAAAAGACTTTTCCAAGCAGACCGTAAAAACAATTGCGAATCTCATTCCTCCAAGTAGCTAACTTACTTTCCTTCCGATACTAACTAAATACCAGGCCTTATTTACTTTTTCGACGCTAAAGTAATTATATCACTCAGTGAATCGGAAGTACTAGAAAAAAGTAATCCAAAGCTTGTAAATAAGAAAACAAACTGAAGTGATTTTAGAGAAAGGCTTTTAACTTTTATAAATTTAAGATCTCCGATCGATGCAATCGAGCAAATTGACCATGAAGTGGAACAATTTATTGCTGATGTTCAACAGGCCACTGAGGAAAGTACTCTAACATTTTCTAATAGAAGACATAATGAAATAAAATATCCTTTAGAGATAAGAGAGTTGATAATAGAGAAAAGAAGAGCTTGAAGAAAATGGCAAAATAGTAGATAAAACAACTTTCAACCGTATAAGCAACAATCTTAAAAAACAAATTTACAAATTCAAAAATGATTCACTCAGTACATTCCTAACGGATTTAACGACTGATGCTTCAACCGATTTTTTGCTAGGGAGAGCAGCCAAGCGCCTAAAAAGACCGCAGTTACAAAACTGGCCCTTGAAATCTCAAGATGGGAAATGGATCGATAACCCGAAAGAAAAAGCTAACCTCAAACGCAGCTGCAAATAGCTTACAGTTTGTTGATAAGATAGATGAAAGTGAAATACTAATTGTAAGACTTAAAGAAATAAAAAGTATGTATTTACATTAACTATCAAATAAAAAATCACCACGTTACGATCTAATTACTGCTCCGGTTATGAAGGAAATGCCATTAAAAGCTTTCATAAAACTCCAAAATATAATAAATGCTTCCCTTAAGCACCGATATGTCCCGCACAATTGGAAAGTTGCTGAATTAATTATCATACCAAAGCAAGGTAAACCACCTACAGAAGTGACAGCTTACAGACCAATATCGCTTATACCAATCATGACAAAAGCTTTTGAAAAACTGCTTCTGAAAGGACTTAGCAAAATCATAGAAGAAAGAAGGTGAATCCCAAACCATCAGTTTGACTTTAGAAATAAACATTCCACTAGAGACCAAGTTCATAGAATATCGGATGTAATAGAAAAAGCATTAGAAGAAAAACAAGTATTTTTTCTTAGATGTTGCTCAAGCTTTTGACAAGGTTTCGCATGAGGGACTTGAGTACAAACTGCAAAGGGATCTTCCCAGGCAGTACGTTGAAATATTAAACTCGTACATCTCAGACCGATTGTTTAGAGTAAGGTACGACAAAGAATAATAAGAAAATAGAAGCCGGTGTACCACAAGGAAGTGTCCTAGGTCCTACCCTCTATTTACTGTAACCACACCATAATGGCTACTTTTGCAGATGATACCGCAGTTTTGGTACCCGAAAAATGTGTCTCTAAGGCAGCAGAAAAACTACAAAAAGCCGTTGACACAGTGAGAACTTGGACCGAAAAACGGCGTATCAAACTCAATGAAACAAAATCTTCACATATAAACTTTACAAATAAAAAGATAAACAATATTCCAATATGCATTAATAATCGAGCTGTACCTTACGCCAATACGGCCAAATACATTGGGATGACTTTGGATGTAAACCTAAAGTGGAAAGAGCACATCAAAAAGAAAAGAGAAGAACTAAACTTGAAATATAGAAAAATGTACTGGTTACTTGGTAACAACTCCGATTTATCAATCCAAAACAAAATAATGCTGTATAATTAAGTATTAAAGCCTGTTTGGACGTATGGAATCCAATTATGGGGCTGTACAAAGAAAACAAATACCGAAATCATCCAACAATTCCAAAACAAAGTCCTTCGTGGAATAATTAATGCACCTTGGTACATAAGAAATACCGATCTACTCGTGACTTACAAATGGAAATGTTTACAGAAGTTGTTAAAAAATTCGCTGTATCGCGCAACCAGAGACTGCAAAGTCATATTAATTCTGAAATGGAGTCCGTCTTGAATATAAGAAACCATGTTCGGAGACTAAGGAGAACCAAGCCTCATGAGCTTATGGTCTAAAATAACATGGAAAAGTATTAAAAGTTTAAACTTCCGCTAAAGTGATTGTACAAAGTTAAGAAAGAAAAATCTGGAGTCGATCCTTCAAGGTTGGTGATGATGAAGAGGTGGTTTTAGTGGTTAAGAGTCCCACACTACTTGGTGTCGAATATTGCCAAGATTTTTTTTAAGATTTCCTCTTGTCAAAAAAAAATCATTTTCGACAGGAAGGTTTTAATGAAAATTGTATTTCATTATAAAGCTTTGATTTTTCCTTTAAGTGTGAAAAACGATATTATTGGAATGGCCGCTTCGAGAGGATCTTTCAAGGTAGTCTTACCCAAATGTACAAGTTTGTGAGTTTATAACTGACTATTATTATTTTTGGTCATTTCGAGCTTAATTCTATTATTGATATTATTGAATATTTTTATAGAGTGCCAATTAATAAAATAAAAGGAAATGTGCAGAAAATAAGATATAGGGTGCTGGGATATAGACAATTGCTGTTTATTTATTGATTATTAACTTACACACATCTGCTGCTGTACTTCGGCCTTAGCATGAGTCATGTTCGTTTTTAATGTGTCTCGAGTTAACCTTTCTTATTGGTGCCACATAGCTAGTGTTTTAAGTGACCTTTAATCAGTAGCTTAGACGAGAGGTTTACGTCACGTTGAGTTTCTGTGCACGCCGGTAAATTGATAATTTTGGATTATCAAGCTTCTCTTCAAATTTCGTCATTTTACCGGATCAAATGACAACCAAGCTTAACAATTAAGAAATTGAAACCACAAAAAAACTTATATAGGGTCCGCCATCCAAAGTTTTTTTTAACTTGTGCTTATTTCGTGAATGGTAACACTTAGTTCATGACTGATTTC